>NW_012103588.1:488485-580258 GCF_000951045.1 Mandrillus leucophaeus
AAAAAAAAAAAAAAAAAAAAAAAAGAAATAGAGAAAGTGATAAGACATGAAGTCAGAAAGGTAAGCAGGGACACATTGTATAGGGTCTTGAAGCCATGGAGATAGTGTTTGGATGTGTGTCTGCACTCAAATCCTATACTGAAATGTTATTCCCATTGATGGAGATGGGACCTAGTGGAAGGTGATTGGCTCATGGGGGTGAATTTCTTATAAGTAGTATTGCACCATCCCGCTTGGTACTGTCTGCACAACAGTGAGTAAGTTCTAATGAGATCTGGTCATTTACAAGTGTGTAGCTCCTTTCCCCTCTCAATCTCACTCCTGGTTTCACCATGTGATGTTCTTGCTTCCTTTGTGCCTTCTGCCATGGTTGGAAGTTTCCTGAGTCCTCCCTAGAAGCAGATGCTTCTATGCTTTTCATACAGAACCATGAGCCAATTAAACCTCTTTTTTTAAATAAATTACCTAGTCTCGGGTATTTATTTATAGTAATGCAAGAACAACCTAACACACATGGTAAGTAGTTTGAGTTTTACCTTATGTGCAATGGGAAGCTGTTGGAAGACTTTGATCATGAGAGTAACAGATATAATTTATAAATTTAAAAGATAACTCTGGATGGCATATGGAAAATAGATGGTCAGAGGGCAAGAATGGAAGCAAGAAGGCCAGGTAGAAGGTATCGCTGTATTTAAAAAATGAACAAAATGGTTATTTGAATGAAAGTAGAAATAAGTGGTCACATTTAGGCAGAGTCAATGAAACTTGATTATGCATTGAACTGGGGAATGAGACACCTCAAGAAACCAATTGTGAATCCTAAAATTTGGGCTTCAGCAAATGGTTGGAAGTTGCTGCCATTTAGTGTGATGGGAAAGATTTGGGGAAAAGAAAGTTTGGGGTCGCAAGAATTCAGTTTGAACTTGGTAAGTTAGAGATGACTATAAGACATTCAAGAAAAGAGGTTGTCAAATAATCAGTCAGATACACAACTCTTGAGTTTGGGAGAATAGTCAGAGATAGACACGTAATTTGGTTGGGTGGCATTACGCAGATGATTTTTAACGCCACGCGCCTGAGTGAATTCTTCTAAGGAAGGACTGTAGTTAGAGAAGGGGTCAAGGCCAGAAACTGAGAACCAAGGAACTTTAACATTTATCAGTTGGAAAAGGAGGAATCAGTCAGGGAATTTGAGAAGTATAAAACTACTGAGGTAGACAGAGACCCAGGCAAGACTAAAAGACAATCAGTAATAATTCAGAGATAATTCATGAAAAGTACTGAATACAATTTCAAGAAAATGCCAAGAAAATGTCAGTTCATCAGTCTTAAAGGTCAATATTGTGATAGAACCAATGCTGAATTTTTAATGATTTTGCCAAATTGAGACAGTATGTTCCTGATTAGTATTATTTTATTCCAAAAGCCTAGAAGAAAGCCTGAAATTCTGAAAAGAACTGGTAGAGAGAAAGAAGGAAAAATATGAAGGGAGAGGTCAGATGGTGGTGCTTTGAAGACCTTGCCTCAAGTATTTCCCCTGTCAGGGACACTAATTTTCAAAAGGAAATTGAAGCAAGGAAAAGGTCATGTAGCTTCCTTTTCCTTGCAGTTGCATATTGAAAGCCCCCCATGCCACTGCCAGTAGCTTCTTCTTGCCACTTCCCAGGTTATTTGTCTCCATTCTGGCTCTAGTTCCAAACCAAAATGTGGAAGCAGAAGCTCTACACAGCAATTTAGATCATAAGCTAACTGCTTAAGTTAGTTGAACTTTGAAAATATATAATTAGCCCACTAAGGGTCAACTTACTCCATTACTCAAATGACTGATCCCCTTCGAGGGTTTCCATATTGCGTAACTACTACCCATGAAAGAACAGACGTGTGTGGAGCCTTGAAGGAGTGCTTCAGAACATCAAAGTCCCAAGTGGATTCCTTCAGAAAATCGCTGGTGAAATACAATTGTGTAGCACTTAGCAATTCTCTTGAAAGGTAAAGAGAATTACACTATGAACTCTGATAAGAATAATTAAGACGATTTTAGATTGAGCGAGACAATGAAAGACAGGCTTTGCAGTCAGTTAGAGGTTGGTTCAATTTCAAGCTCCATAACTTACTGGTAGTCTGACTTAGGCAAATTGCATGGAGTTTGTAAACCTCAGTTTCCTTTTCTATAATAGGCTTTATTATTACACTAAAAGATTGGTGTAAGAACTAGATGACTCTGTGTGTGTGTATGTGTGTGTACAGAAAGAGAAAGAAGGTACTGAATATATTATGATCTATCCCATGTGCTAAGCACAGAAAGTACCTTATGCAAAAGTACCATAAGGCATTAGGAGCTTTCACTATGCAACTGCAAGGAAAAGCACCACAGAAAGTACTGTGCCTGGCACACAAGTCATAACATGATATAAATAAGTGATAACCGTTTTCCCATAGCAGGTAGGTAGCATTAACAGGGCTCATCACAAAGAGTGCAATGTGGCCTTAGCATAGTGGATTTTCTGCCCCTCAGCCTCTTCTAGCAATTCTTCTCTGACTCTCTCTAGGACTAGATCTAAGCAGGAAGGGCTGGAAATCTATGTTCTTTTCCCAATTTCCTTAAATACCCTTGCTCCCTTGTCTGTCCTGCTCTACTTAGTTGTTTTGTTCTTGCCCTATCCAAAATCATTTTTCAAGTCTTTCTACTGCTTATTGCCTGCTATTCAGCCTGCTCCAGTCAACTCAGCCCCCTCATCACACCCCACATCACTCTGCTTAGTCCTGCTCAATACCTTTATTTGCATTGCCCAACAGCTACCTCATTGCTGAAGCTTTGTCTCCTCCCCTTTGTTCAGCCAATTATTATTCAACTTAAAAAGAGAGTTTAACTAAATGCAATGTGGTTTCCTGAATTGGATCCTGGAGCAGGAAAAAGGGACATTGATGGGAAAACTGGAGAAATCTCAATAAAGTAATATACCAACATTAGCTGTAATTCTGACAAATGTATCATGGTAATGTAAGATGTTAACATTAGGAGAAAACTAGGTGAGAGGTATACTGGAACACTAAGAATTATCTTTGCAACTTTTCTGTAAAACTAAAGTTATTCCAAAATAGAAATGTTATTTTAAAAATGTACATCCCAGCCGGGCGCAGTGACTCAGGCCTGTAATCCCAGCACTTTGGGAGGCCAAAGCGGGAGGATCACCTGAGGTTGGGAGTTCAAGACCAGCCTGACCAACATGGAGAAACCCCGTCTCCACTAAAATTACAAAATTACCCGGGTGTGGTGGCACACACCTGTACTCAGGAGACTGAGGCAGGAGAATCGCTTGAACCCGGGAGGCAGAGGTTGCGGTGAGCTGAGATCAGGCCATTGCACTCCAGCCTGGGCAACAAAAGTGAAACTCCATCTCAAAAAAAAAAAGAAAAAGTGCACCCTATCCATTCTTGAAGACTTCATTGTCTATAACAACTTTCTTTGCACCTGACTCCTTTCCTTACATACATTGCTTAACTACCCTGTGCTTTAGTTTCTTCATCTGTAAGACAGAAACGGGCATAAACCATAATTAAAAGAGGGTCCAGGCAGAGGTATAGGTTGGTGCAAATGTAACTGTGGTTTAAGACCGTGAGTTTTAAATCATTATAACTAGGCTCAAAGGTATCTTTAGTAGTCAAAATAGAAACCATTGCAATCAACATATTTTTGCCAACGAGAAATAAGTGTGTTTATTCCTGTAGCATAAAAATCCATGCTTCAGGATTCAACGAACTCTTGGAAAGCATTTTCTGCATCCTGCTGGTTGTGAAAGTGCTTTCCCTGCAAAAAGCTATTGAGATGCTTGAAGAAGTCGTAGTTGGTTGGCAAGAGGTCTGGTTAATGTGGTGGATGAGGCAAAATTTTGTAGCTCAGTTCGTTTAACTTTTGAAACATTGGTTGTGCGACATGTGGTCTTTGCCATGGAGAAGAAATGGACCCTTTCTGCTGACCAATGCTGGCTGCAGGGCGTTGCAGTTTTTGGTGCATCTCATCAGTTTGCCGAGCATACTTCTCAGATGTAATGGTTTCGCCGGTATTCAGAAAGCCCTAGTGGATCAGACCAGCAACAGACCGCCAACAGTGACCATGACACTTTTTTCGTGCAAGTTTGGCTTTGGGAAGTGCTTTGGAGCTTCCTCTTGGTGCAACCACGGAGACGGTTGTCCCCGGTTGTCATATAAAATCCACTTTTCATTGCATGTCACAATCTGATTGAGAAACGGTTTGCGGTTGTTGCGCAACATAAGAGAAGATGACACTTCAAAAAAATGGCTTTTTTGATTTTTCACCCAGCTCCTGAGGCACCCACTTATTGAGCTTTTTTACCTTTCCAATTTGCTTCAAACGCCAAATGACTGTTGAATGGTCTGCGTTGAGTTCTTTGGCAACTTCTGTAGTTGTAAAAAAAAAAAAAATCAGCTTCCACGATTGCTCTCAATTGGTCGTTGTCAGCTTCCGATGGCTGACCACTGTGCTCCTCATCTTCAAGGCTCTTGTCTCCTTGGCAAAACTTCTTGAACACCAATGCACTGTACTTTCATTAGCGGTTCCTGGGTCAAATGTGCTGTTGATGTTGCGAGTTGTCTCGCTGCGTTACGGCCCATTTTGAACTCAAATAACAAAATTGCTCAAATTTACTTTTAGGTCTAACATCATTTCCATAGTCTAAAATAAACATAAAATAAACACCAAGTACTAAGTCGTTAGCAAAAAGAAAGAAAGTGAGAAGTGCCCATTAATATGATGTATAACATAACCACATTTAGTTAAGAAGGTATTCCAGCCGGGCGCGGTGGCTCAAGCCTGTAATCCCAGCACTTTGGGAGGCTGAGACGGGTGGATCACGAGGTCAGGAGATCGAGACCATCCTGGCTAACACGGTGAAACCCCGTCTCTACTAAAAAAATACAAAAAACTAGCCGGGCGAGGTGGCGGGCGCCTGTAGTCCCAGCTACTCGGGAGGCTGAGGCAGGAGAATGGCGTGAATTCGGGAGGCGGAGCTTACAGTGAGCTGAGATTCGGCCACTGCACTCCAGCCTGGGTGACAGAGCAAGACTCCGTCTCAAAGAAAAAAAAAAAAAAGAAGGTATTCCAATATCAAATGGAAAATTTCAACAATGTAAACACCGCAATTACTTTTGCCCTCACCTAATATTATACTGTAATGTGTATGTGTGTGTCTGTGTGTGTGTGTGCATGCGTGTGTGTGTCTCTGTGTGTGTGTGTGCGTGTGTGTCTGTTTATGTGGGTAGAGTAACCTAGGGAGCTACTAAATAGCAGAGCTGGAATGTGCACTTAGGCTGCCTACTTTGAGTCTTTCCTCTTAATCACTAATTTATGTCACCTGTGGAAACATTATGTAACTTATGTTGTAGGCATTTGTATGCCATGCATGGAAAACAGCCATAAGGGCAAACAGCTGGAGTCATCTCTGAGCTATGGCATTATGAGTGATGTTCATTATTTTCTTTTCCTTTTCCTTGTTTTACTAATGCTCTACACCAAACATATTCCTTGTGATGAGGAGCAAATAATTATACACAGCAAACTCATTACAGTAGTTGCCTCTGAAGACAGAGTGGCAGAAATAGGACTCAAGGTAAGAGTTGAAGAGGACTCTCATTATTTCTTAAAAATAAAAGGTAAATCCCGACCATCCTGGCTAACACGGTGAAACCCAGTCTCTACTAAAAATACAAAAAAAATTAGCCGCGCTTACTGGCTGGGGCCTGTAGTCCCAGCTACTGGGAGGCTGAGGCAGGAGAATGGCGTGAACCTGGGAGGCGGAGCTTGCAGTGAGCCCAGATGGTGCCACTGCACTCCAGCCTGGGCAACAGAGTGAGACTCCGTCTCAAAATAAATAAATATATAAAACAAAATAAAAGCAAATCCCTTATAATGCCAAAAGGTGTTACCTCTAACCTATGGACTGAGCAAAATTTAGGGGACATAAGTAAAAAACAGGATTTTGGATGTCATCCATTTATATTATTTAATTTTTTAAAAAATAAAGTAAAGATAATCTAAGTGCTAACTATTAACACAGTGAATGATTTTAGTACCGGTTTGGAAACATCACATTATTAAAAAAAAAAAAAATTATCTCAGTGCCTGTGTGTTGCTGATAGGTTTCACAAACATTTTTTCTGCTTAATGGGTTATTTGGTTATGACAAAATTGCTTCTTCTACACATGTTCCAGCTATAAGAGGGTAGCTTTCTATGTGAGAATATATCTTTATCGGGTTTCCCAACAGCTAAAGCATATGGTGTGTAATTAAAAGGCAACATGAAATAACTGTATTACATTATCTCTTTAGGAGTAAAATCTTAAAGTTGCCCAAAACCTTTCAAAAACTTTATGTAAGAAAGTGCTATGTATGAAAGTCACCTAGATATTCTGTGATCTACTCCAGAATTAAATCTGCCTTATATTGACTCTAAGAGAAGGGTCTATAGTCACTTGCCCTTCAGCATGAAGTAATAGGTTATATCGAGGGATGTTATAGGAAGCAACTCAGCACTGCCAGTATTGTAAGGATATTTTTGAGGGTGTTTATTATTATAAGCCATATACAGACCTAGAGGAGAAGTTCTACTCTGACTTTTTACTAGAATATTTCCTGAACAACAGTTTTATTTTTCACCTTATGAACACTATGAATTCTGTATTTGGTTGTGCATTCTTTTCTTGTCTGGCTGTTAAAAAAAAAATTTAGGGTCAAATGTATGGCCTAAAAAAAGAATTAGAAGAATATCTGCATGACAATAACACTGGCAAAAACATCTTAAACAGGACACAGAAAGCACCAGACTTAAAAGAAAAGATTGACAAATTGGACCTCATTAAAATTAAACTTTCTGTTCGTCAGAAGATAATATTACGATAATGGAAAGACAAGCCATAATTGGAAGAAGATATTTCTAAGATACACATCTAACAAGCAACCCAAGTTAAACTGAACCAAAGACTCAAAAAAATTTCACAAAAGAAAATATCAAAATGGCCACTAAACATGTGAAGGCACACTCATTAGTTATCAGAGAAATGTGAATTAAAAGCACAATAAGATACCACGACCCCCCCCATGAAAATGGCTAACATGAAGATTGGAAACACAAAGTCATGATGAAGATATGGGCAATGGGAACTCTTTTATATTGCTGATCGAAGTATAAATCAGTATAACAACTTCAGAAAATTACGTGGCAGGACCTACTAAACTAAAATATTATGCAGCAATTCCACTCCTGGGAATATATCAAACAAAAACAAGTGGTTTTATTCATATGTACATGTACAAAAATATTCATAATAGCTTGATTTGTAATAGGCCAAAACTTGAAACAACCAAATGTTCAACAGTAGTAGAATGCATAAATTAATCGTCATGTGTTCATATAACAAAATTCTAAACAAAAGTGAGAGAAAAGTGAATCTCAAAGACATTCTGTTGAGCAAAAGCAATCAGACACAAACTGTATAATGCCATTTATATGAAGTTCAAAAATAAGCAAAACTAACACATGATAAAAGTCAGAATAGTGGTTACCTTTAGAGGAAAAATAAAGATGGCATCAGACTCATGAGAATGTTTTATAATTTGATCGGGGTGGTTATGCACACATTTATGTGAGAAAAGTCATTGAGCTGTACATTTAAGATTTGTGCACTTATGTAACCTATGCTGCTTTATATTAAAAAAAGAAATAATGCATGGTTTGTCTCTTTGGGCATTTATATGGCTACATGACATGTGTTTGATATAATGATCTAATATTCTAGCTCCATTAGGCCTTATTTTCCTTTTCATCTTCTCTCTTACTTATTTTTAATTATTTTATCTTGCTATTATTTGCATAATAGCATCCTCCCGAGCCATCTCAAGTCCTAGTTAGAACAGTTTATAAGTAAGTACAAATATATCTGAATAAAACTTCAGGTGTTTCTAAATTGGACATCAGAAGACTTTGAATCACGAGACTCAGATTTTCTTTTTCATTCTGACTACACTTACTAAGAGTACAATTTATGGAGAAATTACTTAAGATAATATCTACTTGACATGGTTGTTAAAGGAATTGAAAGAGCATAGCTAAAAGTATTTTTCAAATTGGACAGTGACATAAAAATTACATTTAAAAACAGCTAATATTAATCTAGGAACACAATCTCCAATTAAACAATCAAACTTTAAAAAATTACATTTTTCAGAGGAAAAAAAACTATTTGAAGTCTATAATTTCTGTCTTTCCTAAGACTATTTGTAATTGTTTTAAAACATACTCGGTATCCACGTTCAAATTCTGTCCAAGTAAACACCAACATGAGTTTATATGCTTGAGAAATGTCTGTTTATATGCTTGAGAAAGGATTAACTTGTGTGAAGCTACCAAAGGAGAGGATCTGTGTGCCCATCAGAAATTATTCCAGTCATGCAAAATATTTTGTTATTGAGACATAAATCTATAATATACTAAGAATCAAGTTAAGTTTGTAAATTAAATTCAGTAAAATAAAATTTAAGTTAGCCACTGTTTAGATTGGAAAATTAAGGAGAGAGTAATCACTTGAGCTCAGAGTTTGAGGTTCCAGTGAGCTATAATCATGCCACTGTATTCCAGCCGTGCAACAAAGTGAGACTCTGTATCAAACAAAAAAAGAGAAAGAGTGAGATAAATGTTAAGAGGTGTTTTCATCTCTCCTTGTGCAGATAAGAAGTTTGTGGAAACACAATAGGTGCTATCAGACCTTCCCAAAGGAGTTTCTGAATACAAATGTTCTGACTTTTATGTATAAGGATATCAGCTATACCAGGTGATTCTCTCAAGTTTCTTTCTAATTTAACACATTCCTCAACACATTCCAAGTAGCTTCTCACCTGAGATATCCAATTGAGATTATTCTTATCAAGATAACGTGGGATTCTCTTGTTGCTAGATCCAATAAACATGTTGTAGTTTTAACTCATCTCACCACTGAATATTAGACTCTCTCTTCTTTCCCCCCACTCCCCGATACAGAGTCTTGCTCTGTTGCCCAGGCTGGAGTACAATAGCACAATCTTGGCCTCCACCTCCCGTGTTCAAGCAATTCTCCTGCCTCAGCCTCACAAGTAGCTGGAACTACAGGCACGCGCCATCATGCCTGGCTAACTTTTGTATTTTTAGTAGAGATGGAGTTTCACCGTGTTGACCAGGCTGGTCTTGAACTCCTGACCTCGTGATCCACCTACCTCGGCCCCCAAAAGTGCTGGGATTAGAGGTGTGAGCCCCTGTGCCCAGCCTACTCTCTCTTCTTAAAAAGCTTCCTTTCCTTCCTTTCTGTGACGTCACCCTCTCTTGGTTTTCCTCCTATCTTTAAAAGCTACTTCTTAGTGTCTTTTGTGAACTCTACTTATGCCGATCTTTTAAAATTTGGTGGTGCTTAGATTCTCCTCTGTGTCACCTTTATCTGTCTCCCTAGGCAATACCATTCAGTCATCTGAATGCAAACACCATTTGATAATGACTATCAAACCTCTAACTTCAGCCATGATCTCACTCCTGAGCTCAAAATTTATGTAACTCTCTATTGGACATCCCATGCAGGTTTCCTGTAGAGGCTTCAAAATCAGTTTTACGAAGAGTTTATCATCTCTCTCCCTAACCTGTTCCTGTGTGACTGATTTCAGTGAGCACTTTATCACCCATAAAGCTGCTAACACTGAGAATTCTCTGTCAACGATTTCTTTGACTCAACAAGAAGTCCTGTCAAATTTATTTGTTAACTAGCTCTGCAATTCATTCATTCTATCTTACTTCTTTCGGCTACATAATTCTTGTCTACAATCAATTCTACTCAAAACAAAAAAACCTAATTATTATTCCTCGCTTAATATCCTTTATCACTGCTAAAGACTTACATTCCATAATGACCATTAACGACTGCCATCATGGTTCTTGAAGAGTTATTTTTCAGAAAACTTTTTCTTATCAGTATAACAATTTTTTATAACACATTAAATAAATACACTATAAACAATAATATTTAGACATTAAAGTTTCAGGCAAAGACTTGATAGAGAAAGAAAAATTTGATGTGAAAGCAGTATTTGAATGACATCTTGTTTCTCACTTATAGAAATTTGTTTTCATTGTTCAAGTGATACATAGTTTTTCTTACGCAAAAATTGTTTGTATACATTGATTTGAGGTGGAACACATAATAACATTTTTCATTAGAAATAATGGAAGTGGGCAGACCCGGAACAGCACGTGGACTCTCAGGCGCCACGCAGTTGCCGGCCTCCTGTCATCCCCCAGCCCGGCCCAGGCCCAGACCCTCACCCAGGCCCCGCGGCCGGCAGAGTTGGCCCCGCTCTGAGGCCTCCAGGCCCTGCGCACTGGCATGGATGCAACCTGCACACCCTACCACGCCAGTTCGAACCTCCATGGCCTCAACCAGATTCGGAATGTCAAAAAGCAGAGTGCCTATTTGATGAATTTGAGGAAATCGGGAACTCTGGGCCACTCAGCCTCTCTAGATGACACCACCTATGAAAGACTAGCAGAGGAAACGCTGGACTCTTTAGCAGTTTTTTGAAGACATTGCAGACAAGCCATACACCTTTGAGGACTATGATGTTTCCTTTGGGAGTGGTGTCTTAACAGTTAAACTGGGTGAAGATCTAGGAACCTACGTGATCAACAAGCAGACACCAAACAAGCAAATCTGGTTATCTTCTCCATCCAGATGTTATATGGAGTTGCTGGAGTATGAGAAGAGCTTCTTCATCCCAACAGCTTTCAAAGTGAAGCAGCAGCTCATGCCTGTAATCCCAGCACTTTGGTAGGCCGAGGTGGGTGGTTCACTTGAGGTCAGGAGTTTGAGACCAGCCTGGCCAACATAGTGAAACCTCATCTCTACTAAAAATACAAAAATTAGCTGGGCATGATGGTACACACCTGTAATCCCAGCTACTCAGGAAGCTGAGGCAGGAGAATCACTTGAACCCATAAGGTGGAGGTTGGAATGAGCCAAGATCGTGCCACTGCACTCCAGCAAGACTCTGCCTCAAAAAAAAAAAAAAAAAAGTGAACCTCTGGGTCCCCCAGATCTCTTCAGAGATATGTAATGTTCTCCTTCTTCCAACTACATAACTCTGTGAGCCTGGGTTTTCTTCATATACTCCAATGAAAACAACATATTGCAACAGATAGAATGAAGAGACAAGTAGAAGAATCCAGCTGTTTTCTATTAAGCCAAACATTACAGTTGTCAACTGAAGAATTCTAAGATTAATAAATTTGCAAAGAAGAGCTTTATTTCTCCTAAAAGATTGCAGCCTGCAGGGTGGTCATTCTGACAGGCTGAGAAATGTAGTCTCTGGCCAGAAGCCAAAAACAGACATTGAGGGTCAGAAGAATAAGATGGGCATTTATGTTGAATAGGATGGCCAAATATATGTATATGTATTCAATAAACTATAGGAGGAGTCATGAATAGTCATGAAAGGAGAAACATGCACATGCTCAGTTGAGCTTCATGCCTCTCCATGGGATGCATGTGCAAAAATTGGCAGCATTAGCATGATCAGAGGGTGGAGTTTTCTGTCCTCTGACATCAAAAGGTGAAACAGAGGACACAGAAACCCTCACTGCACATCCTCTGTAAACTGGCCAGAACCATTCCATTATGGGCAGTCTGTTATCAGGAAGGAATGCTGGTTAGTTGTGCAGAAACTGCAAAAGGAAGGGGCAGTGTCAGACCATTGGTTGATATCAGCGGTGCAGCTCGTCCTTCCAAAGGGCTGATTTCTGTTTAACCTGTAGGAAGGAAATCCTAATGGTGTTTAGCAATGGAGAGGGTATAACAACTCATCATGGCAGGAACTTAGTTTTCAAGGTTTCTCTGGGGTCCCCTTGGCCAAGAGGTGGTGCATCCATTTAGTCAGTTGGGTGACTTAGGATTTCATTTTTATTTCTCCGAGTTTTATAAAACTCTAAAATAATTCTTTGACAGCCAGATGGGAGGGGGTCCCTGGAGAAACTCCAACCAGCCTGCCCACTGGGGTGGAGCCTCGGGAGTTTGCAGCAAGGAAGAGCCTGGCGCCTCCTTTTCCTTTGTGAACCTGGGATTCGAGCAGCCTGGTAGGAAGCACTCTAGCAGGGGACTCTGGCCTTGCAGAGGATCCCTGTTCCCCCCAACCCTTTATTTCCCCTTTTCACTTAATAAAACCCTGCTTTACTCACCCTTTAAACCATCTGCAAGCCTAAATTTTTGTGGCTGTGGGATGGACAAGAGCCTTATCTTTAGCTGAACTAAGGAAAAGTCCTGCAATGATTCCATTCTTCCCACCAAATATGTTTTGTTTCGAAAATATAGTTATCATAAATATGTCATTAATATTGTTAAATCAAATTTAGCCTAAAGCTGCCTCCTTACATAGTTTAAGCTTGACTTAAAGGTTATTCTGTACTTAGTGAATTGTAACCTACCTAGATGTGTAAACAAGACTGTGACCTACTCTTGTGACAATCATTGGATTTTGGCCAATCAAAGGAGGTCAACTCTTGACACTGCTTTCAAATAAGGCAAATATGGAGCTGTAACCAATCTGGCTGTTTCTATACCTCACCTCTGTTTTCTATATGCCACTTTTCTTTCTCTGTCCATAAATCTTCTTCCAGCACGTGACTGTGCTGGAGTGTCTGAGCCTACTCTGGCTGAGGAGGCTGCCCAATTCTCAAACTGTTCAATTAAACTCTGTTAAATTTAAAAAAAAAAAAAAAGGAAAGAAAAAAGAAATAATGGAAGTTTTTGGCCAGGCGCAGTGGCTCACCCCTATAATCCCAGCATTTTGGGAGGCCGAGGTGGGCGGATTACCTGAGGTCAGGAGTTCCAGACCAGCCTGACCAACATGGAGAAACCCTGTTTCTACTAAAAATACAAAATTAGCTGGGCGTGGTGGTGTGTGCCTGTAATCCCAGCCACTCAGGAGGCTGAGGCAGGATAATTGCTTGAACCCAGGAGGTGGAGGTTGTGGTGAGCTGAGATGCTGAGATTGTGCCATTGCTCTCCAGCCTGGGCAACAAGAGCAAAAGTCTGTCTCAAAAAGAAAAAAAAAAAAAAAAACGCCGGGCGCCGTGGCTCAAGCCTGTAATCCCAGCACTTTGGGAGGCCGAGACGGGTGGATCACGAGGTCAGGAGATCAAGACCATCCTGGCGAACACGGTGAAACCCCGTCTCTACTAAAATATACAAAAAACTAGCCGGGCGAGGTGGCGGGCGCCTGTAGTCCCAGCCACGCGGGAGGCTGAGGTAGGAGAATGGCGTGAACCCGGGAGGCGGAGCTTGCAGTGAGCCGAGATCGCGCCACTGCACTCCAGCCTGGGCGATAGAGCGAGACTCCATCTCAAAAGAAAAAATGAAGGAAGGGAGGAAGGGAGGAAGGGAGGGAGGGAGGGAAATAATGAAAGGTTTCTCTTAATAAATGACTCTTCACTTAGCAGCAGGATTTATAAGAACAAATGAAAGTCATTGAGAGTAAATTGTATTCTCATTGCTTTCAGGATAAATTCTAAGCTTCTTAACATCACTTGAAAGATATACGACCTGACTTCCGCTTCATCTGACACCAATCCCCATTTCACATTTTACCTTCCAGTTATGTGGAGCTACAGAAATCTTGCACCAACTGAGGAGCTGTGTTTCTTAAAAACACAGGGGTTGGCAGAACTAAGGTTGGCATGATTGAGTTCTCACATATGATAGAGTGTTCAGGGAAAACATTAAATATATATGAAATCTGCATACCACTGCAAAGAGGTATTTTAGAAAGCATCTACTTCCAGAATAAACTGGATCAACAAGTGACTATTCTTCTGAATCCTCTTGAACTCTTCCTGAAAAATTATGGTGCTATTATGAGCTAGCAAAGCAGAATATTTTAAATATTTTGTTATACCAACTATTTTCATTTAAAGTTTACACATCAGCCCTTATTAGTTTTAAATTGAAGTGGGTTACTCATAAATATTGATTTTATGGATCGGTATCATTCACCCTGTATTTTGCTGATTAAAAAACTCTTCTTAGCCTCAATGTTGTTTTTTTTTTTTTTAATTTTACCAATATTAGCCTTAATGTATTTGAATGGGTACAGTAGCTAAAACCTTTCTCAAAGGATCCTCTTAAATGAAATGTTAGTTGGACTGTAATGAGAACATCTCTCTGGCTGCTTTGCAAAAAATGGATGCTAGCATACAAAAGTGGAAAAAGACTACTGTGGAAGTTGGTAGAATACTCCAAGGTAGTAGCTTGCCAGGGATGGTGGCAAGGAGATGGAGAGATATAGAATACAAAGGTTTTAGAATAAGCAACAAAAATGGGGAAGACTAGAAAAGGAAAGGTCAGGGTGAGGGAGGTAAGGAATCAAAAGATCTGTCTTGGGCATACACATATTATTTGCTACTAAACACACAAGTGGAGATTTTTAAGCAGTCAGTTGAAAATTTGGAGCAAAAGATGTAAATTTGGAAGTCATTTCTATATAGCCGCAAAACTAGATCCCAGGGGAAAGAGTACAGATAGCCCAAAATGATTTCATATTCAAACCATCAAAGGAATTAAAATGAATAGAAATGGACTCAATGGTGGATCAAATATCAAAAGAAGATGGCATAAAACAGGACCCTATTCCAGACTTCCTCTTCCCCAACTTACTCGTGAAGGATTTGCACACTACTTCAAGTCTTTTTTAGAATGAAGTGGGCATTAAATAAATAACAAATAATTTCTTACAGAACGTGTGCCTTCTTACCATGTCAAACAGGAAGTTAAACATTCTTCTCTCTACTGATCACATAATATCAGTGTGGCTTTCTGGAAGTGCCCTTAAATAGCATGTTAACCTGAGCTTATTACCAAGCTCGAGACCATTTCACCGAAACCAAAAGCGTTTGGCATGTGTGTGACATGCAGAGGGGTAATTATAAATAAATCCATTTCACAGGAAACCCATTTACTTGTAGTTCAGTATATTGTGCAGCTAACCCAAGTTTTAGAACTATAGAAATGTTGTTCTCCTCAAAAAAATATTCTAGAAGAACTATATCAAAAGCAGTTAAATAGCAGAAGCTAACTCCTGCCTCTACATCCTCTTTAGAAGCCACACATCTCTTGATACTCTGGGGACAGAGCTCTTATTCAGGATTTGCAACACAATCTCTTGGGAATTTTATTTTTAAAATATTCACACCCAAGCCTCACTCTTGGGGATTCAAATTTGGGAGGTATGTGAAAAGAGTATTCTGAAGAAATTCTTCATGTAATTTTGTTGCTGATTCCTGGTTAGGAATTTCTGCTCGACGGTAAGGACCTCTGAGGTTTTAAGGGAGTGAGCATTTGAGATCCAGAAAGTATTTGGGGAAGCTTCTTTGCCTTGCTTGCGCCACTTGATTGGCTGTAATCCACCTGTGAATGTCACCGTTTAATTTGAATAATAACTCAAGCCAGGTTCTTTAATTTTTATAACAAAATAGATAAATTTATCAAATATGTGTCTAGCATTTTATCGAAAGCAGATGGATCTCCTCTAGCTCACAATAACAATAACGATAATGATATTTTAGGCAAATATGATGACTGTCATATTCATTGTTCTCTCGATTTGTTCAAAATCTACATTAGTCAATAAATACAAAACAGGGACTGTAATGCATATGTGATATTCTCACCAATCAATCTAAGTTTCTCTTCCTGAACTATCAGAAAGTCAAATTTATAAACTGTTTCACCTTTGATTACTTTTGCTTCCTATAGAATGCCTTCAGACAATGTAAATTTTAAACACTAAGCCCTCAAGTTTTATGAAGGTTTATAAAAGAAATAACTTTAGCTAATAAAATGCATTGAGGATACTATCTACATGTTAAATTTCACCTCACAGGGAAAATGTAGCTAATATAAATTGATATGCCTCATTTCATTTATAAAGAGAATTATCACTACCAAGAACTACTCTGCAGTAAGTTTTAAGTGCCACTGTAGTAACCATCCTTAATCAAGGCTTTCTGGTTCAAGCATCTTTCCAAATCACTTCATTTTTTAATCTTTGTTTTAATGATGCCATGGTGCCTATGGCTTTTATTATAAGTTACTTCAAATTCTTTTTGGAAAGTGGATTGATTATTAATAATAAAATCTATCCTGGATTCACTCTCTCATAAAATAAATATTTATTTATTTCTAGTTATTGAGAGAACACCTCCAACAAGTGTAGTGTGAAGGTTTTCTAAGTTAAATAATCCAAAAACCTTCTGCTTTAAAACAGCAACAACAAAATAAAACTTAGTACAGCATATCCTGCCACGACAGGGTTTCTTTCAGGAAGTTTACATTGTAGTCAAGGATGACGACTGCTCCTTTAGCATCTGGAATAGAACTTTGTGAGCTCCTCTTCCTCTTTTCTACAACATCACCATTACTGATATTTAAGCACTTCCTATGTGCCAGGGACTGTACCAGGAGCTTTGCCTGCAAGCTTATCTAATCCTCACAACGAAGTTGAACCTGGTCCTAATAATGTACCTATTTTAGATGAGGAATCTGAAACTTGAAAAAGATTAAATATCTTGCCTTCAATACATGGTTTTAAATAAATGCATAAAGTTGTGCAGCTAGATATACAATTATTAGACTTACTCCTGGCTGAGAGTAGGAGAAATAATGTATGGAAATGTTTCTTCTCTAGATTCTGGGATAAAGTCTCCTCTGCTGCTCTCAGGAACTAGGACTTTCCTGATCTCACTGGAAATCAGAAAAATGGCTTTGCTTTCGCCCTTTTGCAACAGGCAAATGGTTGAACCTAACACATTATATGGCTACCTTTCTTTAATCTGAGCTTTGACTTTTCTGTTTACCTGTGTTACTTATGTTTAAAATCTAAATAAAGGCTTAGACAGTGGTAGATCCACTGACCAAAGGATCAGGTAGATACAGTTGACTGTCCCAAGGCCCTTAGGTTCTAAGTGGCAAGGGATCATAGGAAGCATTCACTCAGCTGACAAACTGACCACACAATGTCCCCCAAATGGGCCTCTCACAGCACTGTTTTCCTGTTACCACATACAGAGAGGTAGCCATTGCTTACTTACCATGAGGCATATTTTTTACTATAGCCTTGAGGATGATATGTGATAGAGCATTTGACTCATATTTTTGACTATGATGTTCCAAGATTAATTAATAAAATAGTTTATTGATCCAATATGTTTTATATGGAATTTACCAGCTTGGAAATCAGGAAACCTGGTATATAATCCTGGTACTTATTCTAGTGATGTCTGATTCCAGATAAGTCATTTAAGTGCTTTGAGCCCCAGCTTCTTAACTGTGCATGAGAGAATTTTGTTAGATTGTTTTGAAGGTCTCTCCCAACTCTGAAAATCAATGAAGTTACCAATCTCTATGACTGATTGTATCAAGCTACTCTTTACTGAGCTAAATTTTTACTTCATGTAATCTTCTCCAATCCGGAAAAAAATAATTCAAAGTCAACAGGCAAAAGTAAGAAAGTGCTTTTTTATAGCAGAAGGATAAATTTAAGCATGATATATTCCCACATGTTTCATCCAGTCATTCATGAGAGTTTTCTTTCATTGTTACTCATTTCCCTAATCGACTTTAAATTTGAGCATCTGATACATGAAGATGAGGTCAAAATAATCATTGATGAATTTCCTTTAAAAAATGTAAAAGTTGCTTCCTATTGTATGAGGAATTCCTATTCCTGAATGAGGTCATTTTTTCCTGTTCCTATAGGAATTCCTATTCCTGAATGAGGTCATTTTTTCTGAGTTACCAGATTCTAACACACTGCATTTATTTATCTAAGATTTGTAATTATAGACTTCTTTCTGAACCTATAAATATTTAACCTAATATTTCCTTACAGATGTTTAAGAAAAACAAATCTTTCCTTTCTCTAATTCCTCAATTCAGTGAATCAGCTCTGGGCTGAGAAATTTCATCAGCACTTGCTTCCAAGGCCAGGGAAATCTTTGTTCCTAAAAAAGAAAAAAAAAAAATCTGAACCTCAATTTACAGTGTTTATTACTTTCCCTTCCCCACCAAAAGAAATTTTCTACTATTATTCCTATTTATCATATTATTATCCTTTATTTTAATTCAATTTGCACACAACCATGCTTATTCTAAGTTTTATGTTAACTTTTCTGGAGACATCCCTGCCTGCAGTTTTTTCCTTATTCCAAAAATGGCAATAAGCCAAGCCCCACTTTCTTCTAACTTAATTTTTCCAGACATCTTAATGGCTATGTCAATTTCCTGTCATTGTTCTCCTATAGGATTTCCTTAGTCCCCTCCTGATGCCTTTGGCGGGTACACATTTATACTGAAATTGACAAAGGTAGGGAAAAGTCATCAACACTGTTCAGAGGAGAAGAGACTTATTCATTATGACGTAACTAAGTTGAAAAGCACAGCTAATGGACTATTTTGGTAGCATGACTTGAGATACAGAAGCCTTTCAGTCCCTGGAAACGGTTGCCTCTAAATGGCACTCCCAAGGTCAGGAAGGAAACATGACATCACTGGGGAGCAGCTGCCTCTGAGGTAGTGAAAAGGAGCTTCAAGAAGCTCCTGTGATTAAAGGCACATTAATCATGACCATCCAGTTGGCTAAAAGATAAGAAAAATACAAGGATTTAAGGGCAAATTTAGAAAAACTCCAAGCAAAAAAGAGTTTGAGTTTTGTTTTCATATTCAATGAGCCCTTAACCTTGGCAGAATGTTTCTTAATAAATGTTATTGTTTTTTCATTCTGTAAAGAAAATAAGTGATATCATTTTCTTCTCACCTGTGAGTTCAAGAGCAGTCCAGTTTCTCCCTACAGAGTCCAGAGTGAAAATTTAGACACTTATTTCACATTTATCTGTGTGGATTTGGACAGGAAAAAGGAGATATTAAACATGAACATTTTGAAACACAACATTTTTAAAAAGTATATCATTACTAAAGAACCTCCACAAAGGATTTAAGGAATCCAAAGCACCCAATGTTGAAACATGCTTGAAAACTATTACTTTTCCTAATTGTTAAGAGCTTTATTCAATGCCAAAGCAGACAAAGTTTTGCTATCAACCCCATTCCTTATAACAATCTAGCTCTTTATTTTTATTTAGAAGCTATGCTGAGCAGCAATATGTTGTCAAATTAATGAATATTATCAACAATAATATGTAAGTTAAATATTAATATATATGTTTCTGAATATGGTTAACTTTAGACTTGTTTAAAATTGCATCTCTTTAGTGGAATATCTTAGTTTACTATTGCTCTGTTGCAAATTAACACAAACTTAGTAGCTTAAAACAACACAAGCTTATTCTCTTACATCCCAGGGATCAGAAATCTAGAATCCAAGTGTCAGCAGGGCTACATTCCTTCTGGAGACTTCAGGGGAGAAGTTATTTTCTTGCCTTCTTTGATCTCTAAAGGCTGTCTTCATTTCTTGGCTCCTGACCCTTTGACTCTGTCCTTACATAACTTGCTACTTTATTTGATCTCCTACCCCTCTCTTATGAAGTTTGTAAGTATATCAGACGCACCGAGATGATTCAGGACAGTCTCTCAATCTCAAAATCTTCAATTTAATCCATCTGCAAAGTCCCTTTTGTCATATAAGGTAAGATTTATAAGTGTAGGGAATTAGAATGTGAACATCTTTGGAGGACCATTTTCAGCCTAGCACAATATACTTTACAATACTCAACAATATACTCAACAGTATACTTTACAAATGTTAGTGGAAGACAACAGTCAGAAGTCATTAAAAGATATTTATAAGTAGAAGTCAAACAAAGGTTCTACATGGTAACAACATTCTAAAAGTGGAAATACTAGGAATTAATTATATATGTGACAGAAAAACACTGCAGCAGTGAAACGTGAGTCCATCAACTTGAGAAGGATAAAATGGCAAAGGAATGTTAAATATAATTAATCTGATCTGGGATTAAATTGGAAATTACGGAACTTGCAATTGCAAGCTTTGAGTGAATAAACATAGATTTTGTTTGTTAAAGTTTTAAAGAAAAAATGTCCATCAACAGATCAAGGAATGAACAAATTATGATATATCTATACAATGGAATATTATTCAGCCATAAAAAAGAATGAAATACAAGCTAAAATACAAACAAACCTTGAAAATATTATGCTAAGTCAAAGATGCCAGACACAAAGGGTCAAATTCTGTACGATTTCTTTTATACGAAATATCGAGAATAGGAAAATTCATAGAGTCAAAAAACATGTTAGTGGTTGCCAGAGGATTGACAGAATCGAGAGTATGGAGGGATTACTTACCCTTTTCTCATTTAGAAAAAAGTGCAGCAGCAATCGCTGCCAGCACAGTACTCTAAGGGCAAATGGGAAAAGGGTAATGGATACAGAAATTATTTTAAAAGTTTTGAAACTAGAGCGATGTTATAGTTATATAACATTGTGAATGCACTAAATGCTACTAAATTGTACACTTTAAGATGTGTAACTGTACATTATATGAATTCCATCTCAATAGAAAAAGAGTTCTAAAGAAATCTCAACATTACAATGTTCTTAACAGTACTGTGTATATAATCAGTTCAATAGTAGGTTCTAGAAAGATCAGGAGAAGTATAGAAATTAATCTCAAGAAGTGGTTTTTGAGATTAAAACCCTGGATCAGGTAATGAGTGACCTCTGCTCTAATTTCAACTAACCACAAATTAGCCACATGACTCTAGGAAAAATCACAACGTGTCTCTACCCATTTACCCATACATAAAATAAATTGAATAAATCAGATAATTTCTAACATTAAACTTCAAAATTCTATTATTCTTTTGCACCTTCTGTTCACACTCAGCTAGTTTCTTTGGAATACAAAAAGAAAAGAAGAAAATTTCTGTCTCTGAAATTTACATTTCAGTGTAAAAACAAAATATGTTGTTTTCGATTTATTTGAGTATATAACTTATGAACAAATTTGTTTAAGATCATCAATAAATAAAGAGACAGACAGACAGACAGACACATAAAAGTCCCCCTCCACATACACACACAGAGAGAGAGAAAAAGAGAGGGAGAGAAAGAGAGGAAATATGTATACCTACCAACGGTTATATCTAGATGGTGAGATTATAACATTTTTCTTGCTATCTTTACTTTCTAATTGTTTTTTAAAAGAACATGTATTATTTGTATTGCAGAAAAAATACAAATCTTGTTCAATTTGTCTCCATATTTCAATGTTTGAAGTATGTCTAAACCTGTAGTTATTAGGAATTCACAATAATCTGGATGCACACTAATCTTTTCAGGAACAAAATAAATAATTTAACTTAAAGAAATAGTTCAACAAAAGCAGAAGGTTGTATACATGAAGATATTCATTGCAACATTGTATTTATAGCATTTCCACATTGAAAGTTACCTCAGGATCTCAAAAGAGAAGAGTATTTTAATACAAAACCTAATATCTTTAAAGATTATGTAGTTTTAAACATGGAAGAAGGAGTTTGTTTATTCCCGTCGTTCAGCTTTCCTCATTCCCTCAAGTCCCTTTGCTCTATCCCAAGCCTTGGTATATTAGATTGGCATGAAAGGGGGCATCCTACTCTGTGTTGTCTACAAAGGGGGCAACATATTAAGCACAACATTTTAACCATGGCTATACCATATGATTCAGAACACCATGTCTACTTCTGCCCTGCTACATGAGATCAAATACCACCTTCGCTAGAAAACAGGATGTCATTAGTATTCAAAAATGTTTTGAACATTTTTACTTGAATCAAGGAACCACTGAAAAGATAAAGTTTTGGAGCTGCATGGACCCATTCACCCCACTTTATAGATAAGGATAAGAAATATAGAAAAGAAAAAAATCACTTTGCCTAAGGTTACTCATTTGGTGTGAAAATTGGGGGCTTAGCCCAGCTCCAGATCCAGGCCATAACTCTTTTTCCCATGCCACCAGAACTTAGTTCTTTATTAGATGGCATAAAAATCAAAACAAAACAAAACAGGGCAATCACTTGAAAAAAGATCAATGCCAACAGTTTCATGGTTTAAGTAACTGTTAATAATGTTATTGTTATGTTCGTTAAATGGCCAAATATGGTTCAGCATGAAGACACAATTAAGTTCATGAATTGGGAAATAAAATAAGCTTCTTGATTTAATTTCAAAGTTTTCTGCTGCAATCACTCTAAATTTTCAGAGGTTAGAGTTATTGCATTCTAAACTCTGTTAAGATGTGTGCCAAGTCAACTTCCACGTGTCTCAATGGTGTGTGACCATCACTGCTTGATATTTATATTTATATATATAAATTGATATTACATATATGTAAATATCAATTACATATATATGTAAATTGATTTATATATATGTAAATATCAATTTATATATATGAATATATAAATTGCCACGACGCCCAGCCAGAAAGTGAAAACTTTTAAGCCCTCGAAGGATGGAGGCTGGTGAGGGAGGTGAGCACCTCTCTCAAGGATAAGTTACGGAAAGATGATTCTCCAGCTACAGAGAGGAGGCTGGATTAAAGGGAGACATGAGATATGCCACAAAGCTGACAAGTACTAAGTACCACCAAATATTAGTTCTCAGGTTGCTCCTGGGTGTCCCAAAACACGTCCCTGGTGTAGCAAGAATATTTTCAGCCCATGTAGAACTCCAAGGAGTGCCACTGTCTTTCTACTCCTGATAGGATCACTGTATCATAGAAGCAAAGTATGGCTACCAGTACAAAGAGGCTTATGGAGTCTGACAAGTTCACAGCCTGTAACTATTTCTCTACATAAAAAACATAAAGGGTGATACAAAATACAAGGGGACATCCTTGGGGGGTAAACTTTATGAAAATTAGATTATTAGTATTAAAAAACAATTATATATAGTCCAGTTCAGAAAAAAAATAAAATGACTAGACCTAAATACTTTTTTTGGTAAAATAAAAATAATCTAATTGAATTTCATCAGAAAGATACATTCTTATAAATGCATTGTAACATTAGTACTCCAAAAATATCCTTTTCAGGTAGGGATTATTATTATTTCCACATTACATATAGTGAAACTGAGTTTTAATAAGCTGAAATGGGTTGTCCAAAATGTTTCATGTTAATAAAATTAACAACAAAGATGGCCTAGAGTTAGATCATTCCATTCACCACAACCAACTGCTTACTCTGTGCCAGACACTGTAAAAGGCACTGAAGATGCAAGATATATAAGATGTGGACCATTGCCCTTATTTGCTTTGGATTTCCTTCCATGTTTGCAGGATTTTCTCTTTACTTTGCTCAAGCTGAGAACGGCAGTTCTAGACCCTAGAATATCACAAAGGACCGCTACATTTCCACATAGATAGGTGGTCCCTGGTTGCTTCACTCTTCACTTGACTATGAGTCCCCAACGTGCTACGGGACTTGGGATGGGGCAGACTCACTCACATGTTAATCCCCTCCAATCCACAGCTTCTGGAAAAAAAAAATTCTAAAGTCTATTTCTGGAGATTTTTATTACACTGAATTGTAAGGCTTTGTATGAGGTAAAAGGTGGCAATTAAAATTTGTTAGGTGCATCTTACGTTGCTTGTCACTGATCTAAACTCTATACTCTGAAAACAGAGTGTAAACCTTATTATCTATCTTAGAGTCTACTCTCCAAAAAAATAAAAGAAAAGAAAACATTTCCATTCAGGGTTACTTTCAATGTGCACTGATTCACATGCAAATTGGATATATGATCATGGGAACGATTTTATATATCCCTGAAGTAAAAAGCATATTATGATCCCAACACTGTTCCTAGAAAAGACAATCATGTAGTGATAAAAAAAAAAAGCCTTTTTAAAATTCACTCATACAAATTAAAAGCGATGAGATATAGCTATCAATTTTAAAGAAGGTTAATTTTTAGGCAAAGTGAGTTAAAAAAAAAAAAGACATATCAATCAAAGATTGCCAAGGTTTATCACCAGCCACAGCATGAAATTGATTTCATAAAAATTAACCCACTCAGCAACAATTTAAGTAGCATTTTGGATTCAGTGACTTGTCACGGTATATGTCAGTAGCTTTTTTCCTGAGAATCTGGTATAATAGGATAACAAAATAAAAATTCAGTTTCATCTAATGATCACTTAGGCTTCAGAGTCTGGGAAATATGTACAAAAAAATCTCTCTGGGGTTTAAAGCATAGACTGTCTTAGGCTATAAAGTACTAAAGTTAGCAAACCACATTTTCCCATCTTCCTTTGTAGTGAGAACCAAAAATGACACAAAATCCATTCTGTGATAATAATATCTTTCAGTTTTTCCATTATTTCCTAAAGATCCAAATATCTGTCATTCTCCTACTGCTAGAAACTCTTCACCAAAGTAAAATTGAGAAAAGTATCTGTGTCCCAGTTTCCACTTTACAGTATGGCACCTGTCAATCAGACCCACCCATTACCACAAATAAGTTGTTAGAGGTTTGCAAAATGAATTGAGTCCTTCAGATAAGAACCAGTAAAAAAATGTATGTAAAATTTCAACACACGAGTGTTTTGAGGGTGTTCAGATCCTAAACCTCTTGTGATTTACATGGAAGAGTATGCAACCTACACAATGCTAGTCACAATGAATCAAAGTAGCAGTGTTTGCCGGTGGTGTTATCTTTATCCTCAGAGCTGGCATTTGCTTTCATGCCAAATCTACTAGGGTATTTTAATACAGCTATCAACATCTTTAAAAATGACTGTAAATTCCAGGCTTTATTACAACCTATATAAGCAATGAGGGAAAATACTTAAAGTTTTAGTTTGGTTAGCTGTCTAAAGACCAATATGCTAAACCCAAACCCTCCTCATAATTAAGGAATCAAGTTAAACAAAAGGAAGGTAAGTATCACATTACTCTAAATTTTCCACATGTTACCATTATGGTTACTTTTTTTAAAAGACATAGAATATATGGGAGGTCAGTCTGGGAGAAATTCAGGATTGGAAATCATCAGATTTGTGAATGTGTATGCTACCTCCAAAATTGGAAGAGGAATGATATTCAGAAGTGTTAGATATTTGCTAAATATAGTAAAGCTAAAGCTTGTAGGAAATTTTTACTATACCTTGGGAAAATGGGATAGGATGGAAATAAGAAAAAAATTGATATCCGCAGGTTACTTGGAGAGATTTGAAAAAAGAATATACTACATTTTTAAAATTCTACAAAAATGGAAAATAAAATGTTCAGCAGGTAAGCCTTCAGCATTTCAATATGTCATAGACTGGTGGGTTAGATTTAAATATAAAAGATAATATTTTAAGTAAGGAATAAAACCCAAAATATGAAGAGCTACATAAAGATTTCAAGGTGAGTATACTAGTAGCAGTGGAGGTGGCAGATAGGGGAAGAATGGCAGCATTAAATAAGGAAACTGAAGTCAATAATTGGAGTTAAGACAAGGTGTTAAAATACTGAGATCAAGTTAAGGAATGAATAATCATTTGTTCAATAATTGTTATGTGCCAGGTGCTTATAGACATTATCTTGTTTAAGAAAATATATATACTAAACTCTGCTTGCAAGCCTGAAGGTGTTTCAAAATGTACGTTTTATTTTGTTTTGTATTTTTGGAGATGGAGTCTTGCTCTCTCGCCCAGGCTGGAGTGCAATGGTGTAATCTCGGCTCACTGCAACCTCCGCCTCCTGGGTTCAAGCAATTCTCCTGCCTCAGTCTCCTGAGCAGCTGGGATTATAGGTGCCCACCACTACATCTAGCTAATTTTTTTGTATTTTTAGTAGAGACGGGGGTTTCACCATATTGGCCAGGCTGGTCTCGAACTCCTGACCTCAGGTGATCCATCCACTTTGGCCTCCCAGAGTGCTAGGATTACAGGCATGAGCTAATGTGCCCAGCCCAAAATGTAGGTTTTATTATTCAAATATGAAGAGGACAACAGATCATGAGAGGATTACTATTGAAAAGACAGTTTGTTTCAGTTCCCAAGAGGAGGGGGCATACCACACCACATAGAGGGCCACAGGACGAAGCATCAGGATCAGTCAGGAGGTAAAGGGAGTGGAAAGAAAACACGGCAAGAGGCTTTATTATGGTTCCATGGGCAGAAATGGGCAGAGCAGGGTAAACTGGCTTAGGATTGGTTAGTTTGAATGATTGTATTGGGTTCTGGGGTATAAAGGCTATCTCTAGCTGTCTGGTACTTAGTAATAAGGTTATTAGAGTAGGAAAATAGTGGCTTCGTGTAAAATCCTGACAAAGGAAGAGTTTGGGATATGAGCTCTTGCTTAGTCGTTTTCAATATCTAAGAGGTGTCTTGGATAAATGTTTGCTATCTCTAGGAATTAGCTAGCCCCAGGAAGGACAGTCCCTCCAGAATCAGCAAGGTCCAGATGTGAAAATATCCCACCAAAACCAACTAGAAACCCAGACAAAATATATAAAATAATTTGTTCCAAGCATCAGACAACAGGCATTACAGGACTATGATTGATGAGAAAAGCAAAGCAAAAAGTTGAATCCTATAATCACACTAACTTACTGCTTGGAGGCAATTTCTAGTCTACAGGGCAGAGAGAAAAACACAAAAAGAGAGCCTGGCATTCTTACTAAGTGAGCAGGCATATATCAGAATTTGGGAGACCATATCAGCTAGAATTTGTGGAGCAGAACACCAGAGTAAAGGTAGTTAAAGGGAATGGGAGAGGGAGAATGGTCGGTCAAGACATTCAGAGGACTCTTATAAAATCTTCAGCTGATGTACGCATGCATAGAGTGAGATTCCATGTCTGGGGGTGGGGGGGAACGAAAAGAAAGAAAGAAAACACCAGAAAACACTGGGCTTGACAGTTTCTGGACTTTACTCAGGACTGGAAGGCATTTGCATACACACCCGCAGAAGTAGAATCATCTCATAATACACAGGCCACAGGCTAGAATCCTCAGAAGGGATTGGCCTTAGAAATAAGGCTAAGTTGGTTTGAGACTAAACACTATGCTTGGTCCTTAATGCCAAGGCTCAAAAGGAGCAAACTGATCTCAAATAACCATATGCTAGAATAAATTCTAACATGAATTTAGGGAATATGACAAAATCTAGCACTTTGCAATGTAAAATTCACAATGTCTGGCAACTAATCAAAAATTACCTGGCATAAAAAGCAACAGAAAAACGGTATTCATAACCAGTAAAAAGGAAATCAGTCAAAAGAAACATTACCATAATAATAACAATGATACAACTAGCAGATAAGGCAATTCAAACAGTCACTTAAAAATTTTTTGACACATTATGCTTGTATATATCTAGGGGGTATGTGTGAAATTTTGTTACATAAATAGAATGTGTAATGATCAAGTCAGGGTAATTAGGGTATTCATCACATGAGTATTTATCACTTCTATGTGTTGGGAACATTTTAAGTCCTCTCTTCTACCTATTTTAAAACTACAGTACAGCCGGGCATAGTGGCTCACACTTGTAACCCCAGCACTTTGGGAGGCCGAGGTGGGTGGATCACCTGAGGTCGGGAGTTCAAGGCCAGCCTGACCAACATGGAGAAACCCCGTCTCTACTAAAAATACAAAATTAGCCAGGCATGGTGGCTCATGTCTGTAATCCCAGCTACTCGAGAGGCTGAGGCAGGAGAACCATTTGAACCCAGGAGGCGGAGGCTGCAGTGAGCCGAGATCGTGCCATTGCACTCCAGCCTGGGCAACAAGAGCGAAACTCCGTCTCAAAAAACAAAACAAAACAAAACAAAACTACAGTACATTGTTGTCAACTACAGTCACCCTACTCTTCTATCAATTACTAGAAATGATTCCTTCTATCTAACTATATGTTTGTATCCATTAACCAATCTCTCTATCCCCTCTAGCACCTATATACCCTTCCCAGCCTCTGGTATCTTTCATTACACCCTCTACCTCTATGCAATCACCTTTTTGGCTCCCAGCTATGAGTGAGAGCATGCTATATTTGTCTTTCTGTGCCTGGCTTATTTCACTTAACATAATGACCCCCGGCTCCATCCATGCTGCTGCGTATAATAATGTTTCATTATTTTTATGGCCAAAGAGTATTCCACTGTGTATATATTCTACATTTTCTTCATCCATTCATCCATTTGTAGAACTTAGGTTGATTCCATACCTTTCCTGTTTTAAGTAATGAAGCAATAAACATGGAAGCACATGTAACCTTTTGATATATTAATTTATTTTCCTTTGCATAAATACTCAGTAGTGGGATTGCTGGGTTGTATGGTAGTTACATTTTTAGTTTGTTAAGAACTCTCCATACTGTTTGGGCAATCTGGAGAATGTTCTATTTGCTGATAAGAAAAATGTATACTTTGTAGTTATTTAATAAAATATTCTGTAGATGTCTGTTAGGTCCATCTGGGATAAAGTTCAGTTTAAATCCACTGTTTCTTTTTGTTTATTTTCTGTCTAGATATTCTGCCTAATGCTGAGAGTGGGGTGTTGAAGTCTCCCAATATGACAGTATTGACGTCTAGTTCTCTCTTTAGAACAATTAATATTTGCTTTATGAATTTTGCTGCTTCCACGCTGGGTGCATATATATTTAGAAAATTTTTATCTTCTTACTGGACTGATCACTTACCATTATGTAGTGAACTTCTTTGTCTCTTTTTAAAATTGGTGTTTTTTACTTATAAAGTCTGTTTTATCTGATATAAGTATAGCTAATCCTGCCTGCTTTTGGTTCCTGTTGCATGAAATATATTTTTCTGCTTCTTTATTTCAGTCAATATGTGTCTTTACAGGTAAAATGCATTTCTTGTAGGTAGCATACAATTGGATCATTTTTAATAATCCATTCAGCCAGTCTATCTTTTAAGTGGAGAATTGGTTTACATTCTAAGTTACTTTTCATATGTGAGGTTTAATTTCTGTCATTTTGTTAATTGTTTTCTGATTGTTTAGTGTATTCTTTGTTTATCTTCTTTCTGTCTCTCTCTTAACGTTTGCCATTGTAGGTTGATGATTTTTCTGTATTGGTAGCATTCTAGTTTTTTCTCTTCCTCTTTTATATGTTTGCTTAGTCAGGAAATTTTATACTTTCACATATTTTCACATTGGTAATTGTCATTCTTTTGATTCCAGATTGAGGGCTCACTTGAGCATGTCTTGTAGGGCTGGTCTAGTGGTGATGAATATTCTCAGCTTTATTTGTCTGAGGAAGAATATTTCTCTTTCATTGATAAAGGACAAATGAAGATAGATCATGCTGAATATTGTTTCTTAGTTGGCAATATTTTTTTTCTTTCACTTGAATATATCTTCCCATTCTTTCCTGGCTTATAAGATTTCTACAGATAAATCTGTTAGTCTGATGTTCCCATTCCTTTATAGGCCACTAGATGGTTTTCTCTTGCTGTTTTTAGATTTCTCTGTTTGTCTTTGAATTTAGACAGTTTGACTAGAATGTGCCATGGGAAAAGACCTTTTTACGTTGTATTTGTTTGGGGATATCTGTATGTCTAAATTTCTTGCTAGAATTAAGAGGTTTCCTAACCCATTTGTTCTCTCCTAATCTTCCAGGATACCAATAACTCAAATATTTGGTCACTTTAGGGTGTCCCATATATTATGAAGGCTTTGATTGTTCCTTTTTCTTTATTTTTGTCTGACAGGGTTATTTCAGAAGAAATGTCTTTAATTTTTTATGTTCTTTTTTCTACCTGATCTAGTCTATTACTTAAACTTCTGAATGGGTATTTTGTGTTTAATTCAATGAATTTTTCAGTTCTAGAATTTCTGGGTTTTTTTAATAATATCTATTTCTTTGATAAAGTGCCCGTTTATACATTAAATTGTTTTTCTGATTTGTTTGTACTGTTTTTAGAACTCTTTTCTCACTCAGCTTTTATACAATTAAAATTTTGAATTCTTTTTCCAGGATTTTGTGAATTACTTTCTGACTGGGATCTATTGCTGAAGAACTATTGTGTTCCTTTGAAGTGTCAGCTTTTCTTGCTTTTTCATGCTTCCTGTGTCCTTAAGTTCATGTCTTCACATCTGGTATAATAGTTGCTTCTTCCAATTTTTTTGGAATTTGTTTTCATAGAGGAGGCTCTTTTTTCCTGAAGATATATCTATGGTTTTGGTTGTGTAGGGCACTTTGATTCTGGGTACGTGCATCAGTGTAGTCTCTGGATGATTTCTTCAGCTGTAAGCATCATCTGTTATTTCTTCAGTGGCATAGAGTGTGGTTATTAGTGAAGGCTGAGGTGTACTTTTTCTGGGGAATGGGAAGTCAGATGGGCAGTCTTTGGGCGCTACTGGTGGCAGTGGAGGGCAGAGCATGTCTGTCCTTGGGCTCCAGGGCAGCAAATGCTGACACTGGTGTTAGCAGGTCCAAAAAGGCCGATTCTAGAGACTCCAGGTGGTTTACTTGGATGCTGGTCATGGCAGCAGTGGGCTGTGTAGGTAGGAACATTCTTCAGCCCGTAGGCAGTCAGCATGGAATAGGCAATGTCAGTGGTAGTGGTGGCACAACCCTCTGGATCTTCAACTGTGCACACTGGTGTTGGATGTGGCTGCAATGGGCTGGGTAGGCCAGTCTCCAGCCCCGCAGGTGATATGTGCCAGTAGGTGTTAACTGTGGGGGAGCAGTATGATGTGGTGGCCCAACTTCTGGTTCCTTAGAAGAGTGCTCAGATGCTGATGGTGGTGAACTGGTTTGGGCAATTCCCTGGAACTGGACTGTGTGCCCTGGCCTCGGGGAGCAAAGCCAGGCCAAACAGGCTAGTCCTCAGCCTCCCTAATGTTGTGCACATGCACCGTAGATGGTAGGTAGGGGTAGGGCAATCCCCAGCCCCCCAGCAGAATGCCCAAGTGAAGGACGGTAACTAACATACTACAGCTCTGCCACTTGGGAAGGCGGGGCTGCCTTCAGTGCTAACAGGCTCGGTTGGGTAATGAGCATACATGTGTCTCAGACTTTAACCCCAGCGGAACTTAACTCCCTACTGGCTGTGGCCCACACCTCACTCATGCCTCAGCCCTGATGGTGTTAGCTCATGTCTCACTTGTGTCTCAGCCCTGGATGTGGCAGCCTATGTCTCACTTGCTCCTCAGCCTGGTGGCAGCATCCTGTGCATCACTTGTGCCTCCATCTTAACATTGTTGGGCCCCAGGGGAATGCGCAATTTGGAATAGAAACTACCCAAAATGAAGTACAGAGGAACAAAAGGTAAAATCTAATTTCCAGAACTTTGGTGTAATATAAAGCAGTATAACATATAGGAGTATTTGGAGTTCCAGAAAGAAAGAACAGGAGTGAACTGAAAAGTAATTTTTTAAAGAGGTAAAGGCCAAAAAATGTCCAAATATGATGAAAATTATCTCAACAATCTCAACAAAACCCAAAAAGAATAAATATTTTAAAATAATGGAAAGGCACATCAGTAGGATATTTTTGAAAATGAATAATAAAAGAAAAAGTTTTAAAACGGTGGTGGAAGAGGAAAGAAATAAAATTTTACACAAAGCATTAAGAATTAAATCAGACATCTCACAAGAACTTATGCAAGCTAGAAAGTGGTGACAACCTAGAATACCTGATCCCCCTCCCCCCAAAAAATTTTCAAAACTGTAATCAAAATAAACACTGTACTAGAAGAAATGTTAAAGGAAATTTCTTAAACAGAAAAAAAGATACAAATAGAAGTTTGGATATACACAAAAATAAAGAAAAACACAAATGATAAGTACATGAGAAACAAAAATGCTATCTGACAAGTAATCCTAATTGAGATTTTAGAACACTCCACCCAACAATTGAAATAATACATTGCTTTTAAGTGCACATGAAGCATTCACCAAAATAGACATATTCCAGACTAAAAAATAATTCTCAATATATTTAAGAAGATTAAAATCATTCAAAGTATATTCTATGACACAATGATACAACACTAAGGGTCAATAGCAGAAAGATCTTTTAAAAATGCTTAAATATATGGATATTAAAGACAATACTTCTTGACAACCTTTGGGTCAAAGAAACAAACAGAAGGGAAGTTAGAAAATATTTTAACTGAATGAAAATGAAAACAAAACACATTAAATCTTCTGTGGTGCAAAAAAAAAAAAAGCAGAACTTAGTGTAAAATTTATAGCATTACAGTTTATATGTAGGAAAGAAATCAAATACTTTCAACTTTTACCCTTAAAAACTGGAATAAAAAGAACAAGTTAAACCTAAAGAAAATGCAAGGAAAGAGATAGTAAAGATAAAAGTGGAAGTCAATGAAATATACAATCAACGCTAATAGAAAAAAGACAATGGAATCTAAACCCGGTTTTCTGACAAATTCAATACAATTGATAAGTTCTAGATGCAATAATCAAGAAGAAAAAGAAAAACTTATGGATTACCAATATCAAAAACGAAAGCAAGGACATCACTAAGTCCTACAAATATTAAAAAAGTAATAAAGAGATATCATGAACAACTTTATACTAACATATTCTGCATCTTAAAAAGAAACATAAAAGTTTCTTGAAAGACATAAACCCTCTGAGCTTACTCCAGAATAAAATAGATAACCTGAAGAATTTTATATATATTAAAGAAAATAATTCATGTTACTAAACTTTTTGACAAAAAGGTTCACACTCAGGTGGTTTTACTGGTGAATTCTACCAAATAATCAAGGATGAAAAAGGTCAATACTATGCAAACTCTTACAGAAAATAGAAGAGACTACTTCTCAATTCACTTTATGAGGCCAACATTATCCTGACACCAAAACCAGGCAAAGACATCACAAAGAACACTACACTAATATCCTTCGTGAAAAAAAAAAAATTCTTAAAAACTTTTAGCAAATCAAATTTAGCCATAAACAAAAAGAGCAAAGCAAGCTGGGTGCAGTGGTACAAGCCTGTTGTCCCAGGTACTTGGGAGGCTGAGGCTAGAGGATTGCTTGCGTCTGGGATTTTCAGGCTGTTGAATGCCATTATCATGCCTATAAATAGACACTGCACTCCAGTCTAGGCAACATAGAGAGACGCCATTTCTAAAAAGTAAAAACAAAAGAACAATATGTGATCAAGTGGTATTGGTCATAGGAATGATAGTTTGGTTTAATATTTTAAAAATCAGTCAGTATAATTAACCATATTAGTAGGCCAAAAATAAAAAGCTATATAATAATGTTTATAAATACAGAAATAGAATTTGAAAACATACAACATCCAATCATAATAAAAATGCTCAAAAAACTAGAATGGAAGAAAACTTTTTCAACCTGATAGAAGAAATTTTCAAAAATAACCCTATAACTCGCATCATACCAAATAATGAAAAACTGAATGCTTTCCCCTTAATATTGGAAACAAAACAAGGATAGCTGTTCTGTTCCCTGCTGTTCAACATTGTACTGGAAGTCTCAGCCAGTGTAATGAGGCAATTAAAAATGAAAGGAATGCTGATTGAAAATGTGGGGAATGAAACTGACTTTATTCACAGATGGCAGGATCTTGTATGTAGAAAATAGTAGGAATCTACAAGAAAGCAACTAGAACTAATAAGTGAGTTCAGCGAGGTTACATAATACAAAATCATTATAAATCACAATTATATTTCTAGTTATTTCCAATGAAAAATTAGAAATTATAAGTAACAAAAATTCTACTTATGTGCAAGACATGCACATTGAAAACTATAAAACATTGCGCCCCAAAAATGAAAGAATACCTAAGTAAATGGAGAGCCAAAACATGTTCAAATACCAAAAGTTGCAGTAATTTAGGATGTTGATTATCTTCCATTGATCTATACAATCAATATAATTTGAATCAAAATCCCAGCTTTAAAAAAATTTAACAACTTAATTCTAAAAGTTATGTGGAAATGCAAAAGACTTAAAACAGCTGAAATAAACTAGAAAAAGAACAAAATGTCAAGACTTAATACGACTTGATTTCAAGGTTTCCTTGTTACTACAGTAATAAGACTATGTAATAGTGACAAAAGAAGAGATACAGATTAAGGCAACAGAATATACAGTCCAGAAATATCACAAATGTGGAATCAATTGATTTTTGACACATCTGCTGAGGTAATTCACTAAAGGAAATAATAAGCTTTTTTTTCAACCAATGGTATTGGAACATTTTGAAATCTATATGCAAAAATAAATTAACTTCAAATATTACCTCACACTATTTATAAAACAATAATTCAAAATGGAACATAAGACCTAAGTGTAAGAACAAAGACTATAAAACTACTTCTAGCAAACATAAGAAAAACTCTTTGTGACCTTTGGTTAGGCAAAGATTTCTTAGATAAAGATACAAAAAGCCCAAATCTTAAAAGTTGATAAATTTTCCCAAATTAAATATTTTCTCTTCAATGGACATCATTTTAGAAAATGAAAAGATAAGTAAAGATTGGGAGAAAATATTTGCCAAATATAGCTGACAAAAGATTTTCATCCAGAATTTATAAATAAATCTTATAAACCAATAATAAAAAGACAAAAACAATCCTATTTTAAAAAATAGGCAAAAACTGTTTTACAATAACAAAGACATGGAATTAACCTATATGCCCATCAATGGTAGAATGGATAAAGAAAATGTGGTACACATATGTCATGAAATACTATGCAGCCATAAAAAGAACAGAATCATATTCTTTGCAACAACATAGATGGAAGTGGAGGCCATTATCCCAAGCGAATTCATGCAGGAATGGAAAGCCAAATACCACACACTGTCACTTACAAATGGGAGCTAAACAATGAAAACACATAAATATGAGGAGAGGAACAACAGACACTGGGGACTACTTGAGGGTGAAGGGTGGGAGGAAAGAGGATCAGAAAAAAATATCTATCAGGTACTATGCTTGTTACCATTGTGATGAAATTATCTGTATGCCAAACCCCCCATGATACACAGTTTACCTATATAACAAACTTCACATGTACCCCTGGACCTAAAAGTGTTTTTTTTTTAATTCTTAAAAATTAAAAAATTATAAAAATAAATAAGATTTAAAAATAAAAAAATTAAAACAGACAAAATATTTGAACATTCATATCATGAAAGAAATATATAAATAGCACATAAGCACATGAGACATGTTCCAAATCACTAATCATTATGGAACTGTAAAGTAAAACCACAATAAGAGCAGTACAAACTCATGGGATAGGATAATTTAAAAAAAAATGTTGATGCCAAGTGTTGGGGGAGATAGACAGCTCTCTCTCATGTATTTCTGTAGGGAATGCAAATGATACAGCCACTTACACTTGCCATATGATCCAGCAATCTTGCTTATAGGTACTTATCCATGAGAAGTGAAAATATGTTCACAAGAAAACTTGCATGCAAATCTTCACAACAACTTGATTCATATTATTCCAAAACTTGAAACAACACAAATATCCCTAAAATGTTAATGGATAAGCAAATTGTGTTACAGCCATACAAATATAATACTACTCAGTCACAAAAAGCAATAAATTACAGATATATGCAACAAAATAGATGAATCTCAGAAATATTATGCTAAATGAAAGAAGCTGAACACAAAGACTATTGTGTCATACTGTTTGATTCCATCTCTATAAAATGTTTGAAAAGGCAAAAGACAGAAAACAGATTAATCGTAGCAGGAAATGCTGTAGAGGCAAAGGGTTGGATGGAGTAGGCAGGAGACCAGCTTCGGAGTTGATGGGAATGTTCTGTATTTTTATTGGACTAGTGATTACATAGGTGTATATATTTGTCAAAATTTTTCAAATTATACACTTAAATTTTTAACTTTTATTCCATGTAGATTATACTTCAGTAAAGCTGACTTCTTTTGTTGCTTGTTTTGAGACAAGGTCTTTCTCTGTCACCGAGGCTAGAGTGCAGTAGTGTGATCACTGCTCGCTGCAGCTTCTGCCTCCCAGGCTCAAATGATTCTCCCACCTCAGCCTCCCAAGTAGCTGGGAGAGACTACAGGTGCATACCCATTTTGTATGTGTGTGTGTGGAGACAAGGTCTCACACTATATTACCAGACTGGTCTCGAACTCCTGGACTCAAATGATCTTCCTGCTTCAGCCTCCCAAAGTGCTGGAATTACAGGCATGAGCTACTGTGCCAGGCAATAAAGCTAATTTTAATAATAAATGTACTGCCTAAAAAATCCCTGAGATTGTCTGAGATTGTCTCATATGAAATGTAAGGTTGAAGATATTTAGAACAATGTGAAGAAGCCTCTAAAAAATTTGCAGAAATCGTAAAGAGAAGACCATAAAAATGTGAGACAAAAGGAAATCACACAGAATTGAGAAGTTATAAATGGGAAACAAATGAGTGGAGACTTTCGACGAACTCTTTAGAATGTAGGTCAACTTAAAATAATGAGAAAGGCAGAACAAAACTGAATGATAGAAACAGGGATAACCAGGAAAAGAGAGAGAGTGAATGTGAGCAACCCACGTCATCACTAGACAACAGGTTTGTAAAGCTGGTTCTAAAGCCATTTTCTTTCATGTTAATTATGTATAGATCCCAGAGGTAGGGTATAGATTCCTCCATGTAGACAGTTCTTGTGCTTTCCTGAAACAACAGAACAAGCTTCAGAGGGCTCCCTCTTCATCAGCTAGCAGCAGAAGAGGGCAAATCAACAATGTCTAATTGTTTTACAGTTGAATGAGGTTTTGTGAGTGTTTCAGCATTAAAGGCAAGAAACAGTCACTAAAGAGGAAACTTCAAATTCTACCTGCCGATGTTGAAGGGTTGGAGGAAAGGAATGCTTTGCTGAAGAGAAAAGATGTTCAAAAATGGAAATGAGCAATTTCAAAATCAGATATGATAAAAGAAAGGGGAAAAAGGAAGGAAACATGAAAGGGTTTAAGAGAGGAAAATAGGAAAAATATTTTGGAAAGAATTTTCAAAGGAAGTCTATATTTCCAAAATAAAAATAATTGGTCTTGAGGATGAGCTCATTAAAATAAGATCCTTAACTAGTTTCTGAAAATAGAAACTTCAAGACAAAGCAGAGACATCATGAGGCGCGTCTCACCCACGAGGCAGATGGTGAACAGGAACTCTCGGAGCAGAGGTGAGAGACAAGCAAGATAGGGGTTGGAGGTGGCCAGCACTGCAGGGATGGAAGAGGGAGGCAGGCAGGAAAAACAACATACAATTTCCTAAAAACCACAGTAAAAGACTTTTAGAACTAATTGTCACAACTCTAGGAGGCCAGGTGAGGTGAGAGAGAAGGGTTAGAAGACAGCCAGACAGCTATAGTTATGAAGAAATAGTCTGGAAGTTCACATTCTTTCCTAGGGTACATGAACATCTTACGATCTGCTCCATCCAATGTTCACACTCACATCTTGCCAATTGCTTCCCACCCCTGTGCATTCTTTGTTCAGTGACACCAAAACTCACATGTGTTTGTCCCATTGTATTTGCTATTTTGCACTTTGCCGTGAATATTCAAGGCATTTCCCCCTCAATTCTCACCTTTTTGGAAAAATTTCCCAGATGTTATCTCATTACTCCAAACTCATTACTCCAAACAAGTATTTTGAGTTGCTATAGCTCTTCCAGTAAATATCATAAAATAATAAGCAATGATGCCTCCATTGAGCATTTATGACATTCTGAAACTGTAGTTGTTGCTTTACTCGTGTTATTTCTAATCTTCATTTTAAAAAAATTAAGATAGGTGCAGTGGTCTTCATTTCACAGATAAGCAATCTGGGGCACAGGGAGTTTTGTAGATTGCCTGAGGTAACACACCTAGTAACTGTTGAGAACTGAGCCCAGATCTGTCCATCTCTAGAGAGCACATTCTTTTCCATTTCACTGGGCTATTTTTCTCACCTTTGTATTAGACTTAAACATTGTAAATATTGTTTTGCACATCTATATCTTTTACTAGACGGTGAGCTCTTTCAATTTGAGACATGATAATTCATCTATATCTTTCCAATGCCAAATATAGTGCGTACTCCATGTTTAGTAAATGTTTCATAATACATGAATGAAGAATGAATGAATAATAAATAAATAACTGGGAAGTCTCCGTAGTGACCATGAAAACAAAGCAGTGAATGTCACTTATATAATTAAGACATGTAATGGTAGCAAACTCTCAAAATCTAATTCAGTGTTTAACTCATTTTAAAAACAGATTTTAAAATAAAACACGCAAATGTGTAATATGTATAAAAATTCAAGACAATGTAAGCCACTTTCATATCAACATATGCTGCCAGTCTGACTTGTTTAAACTCAGACCTCAACAGAAAATGTCTCCTGCCACATCTGTGCCCACATCTGAACTTCACTGTAATGCGTCCTTGGTTCTGAAGATGATTCCTTTGCATATTTACTTGATATTTCTACTCCTATGAAACCTCCAATTGTTTACACAGCTAAAAATGACAGTGACAGTGAAGTGGATGACTGGGGCAATTAATCAGAAATTTAGGGAAATATAGTGACATGTTTTATCCAAGAAAATAAATGTAATTCTTTACTTAATGTGAATGAGGACTAAGCTTTTTTTTTTTTTAAATGAGCAGCAAACAGTAGCATATGGTAAGCTGTATTTTTGTTTGCAATATTCACCTTCTCTTTCTCTGTGAGATCGAATATATCAGCCCAATGCTGTCTTCCATGTAGTTTTCGTGTATTTCTCTGCCCTTTTGACTTTGGGCTTGGCCGTGAGACTTCCCTTGTCAATGGCCTGTGAGAAAACATGCTGTTCACCACAACTGAGCATAAGTTTTGGAGACGTCCTATGTTTCTACCAGCTCTGTTGCTCTTCCCTTCTTGCTATGACAATGGCATGTTCCACAAAGGGACTGAAACAAGAAGACATGCGGTGCCGAGCCAAGCAGAGCCAAACAAAGTCACAGCAGCTGCAGCCCACCCATAAATCCCGACATATCACTAGTTCAAAACAATCAAAGTCTGTTTTTGTGAACCACTGAGCTATGGGGGCTATTTGTCACTGCAGCAAAGGTAACTAATAGATAGGAATTTACTGGAAATAAAAGCAGTATTATGTTGCTTCCAAAAGTGGGAAAACTAGCCTACTCCCCAATGTTATATGAAATTTTACTCGGGTCCCAAACGAGCACTCCCTGTACCCAGAGTTTCAAAGAAATTACTTCATCTCATCTCTCTTTCAGGACTTTATGCCACTTCAAGGAGACACTGGCTTTAATTCCTTCCTTGTTCTCAAATGGCAGTGTTCAAAAATCAAAACCAAAACAAACAAACAAAAACCTCTGCCTTTTACCACTTGCCACAAAATACCAGTGCATATGAATTTATGCAAGTAGAAACCAGAAGTGGTCACTAGGCCGCTAGTCTTGCAAACTGCCACTCTGAAACTCATCCAAATACAAGCTAGCTAGGGCACCCTGTTCTATCCTCTTTTTATAGATGAGGAAATTGAATCCCCAAGTGATTACCATGGTACAGTTCTAAGGCCACTGCTGTGAGATAAACTGTGTTCCTTCAAATTCGTGTGTTGAAACCCTACCCCCAGTATGTAAGAAGATGACTATATTTGAAGATAGTGCCTTTAAAAAGGTGACTTCATGAAAACGAGACAGTTAAGGTGAGCCCTAATTCAATCTAACGGTTGTCTTTATAAGAAGAAATTTGAACACACAATGAGACACCAGAGAAAGACCATGTGAGAACACAGCAAGAAGGTGGCCATCCCCAAGCAAAGGAGAGAGGCCTCCAAAGCAACCAAGCCTGCTGACACTTCGATCTTGAACTTCTAACCTTCAGAACTAAGAAAATACATTCTGCTGTTTATGTCACTCTATGTATAGTAGTTTGTTATGGTAGTCTCAACAAACTAATACAGTCAATAAATTTTTAAGTAGATAAATTTTAAATTTAATCTACAAAACACCAAAGTTTCATTATCTCCACAAACAGTAATTGCCTGCCTCTTCTTAACTAAATGGTTTATTACTTGTGTTTATTTATGTAGAGATAGGAGCCTACTGAAAAGAATAGCTAAAGCAGCATTTATTGAGCACTTACTGTGTGTTACAGTGTGAAGAGTTTTGCATGCAAACAGGCTGGATCAGACTATGAGAAATGGGTAAGCTGCTAAGAAAAGGAAGTCAACTGCCTTTCCAAGTCATACTCACAATTCCAGACTCAGTTTCTCAGTTCTACTTCCATTCAGAAATATTCACTGACTCTAACAGGGATACTCCTTCTAAGGTTTCCTATGGAGTCCTGTGTTTCTTTCTATCATGATTCTTATTGAATTTTTTAATTGCTTGTACCTGTTTCCATACTGGACACTTATTTTTTAGGTATCAAAAACTGTATTTTCACTTCTTTATTCTCACCACCTTGCAGAGTACCTGGTACTTTATAAGCATTAAATATTTTTTGTTGTTGTTCTTAAATTGTTGCATTGTAGCTCTTTGTTACCATTTGTTACTAAAGAAAACTGGCAATAAAAGATGATTTCACTGACTTGAAATTAGTTTTTTAATTAAATGCATCATCCCAAAATGAGTAAAATCTTCCTCTTTCATTCAAAGGAGTGGGGCCTATTACTTTTGAGCAATATTGGGGAAATATTTCACAGAACTACAAAATGCTATGAGTCAGACAGAAATGTAGTCGTATTTTCACCATATGTTTGCCACATGCAGAGACTTTTGTTATAACATTTTAACTTTCATTTAAAATCTATCATCACCACTGTAAGTTAGGAAGCAAGAAGTAGTAATGATAGAATTTTAATTTTTATTCATGGGCTAACATAGCTTAATACATAGATAATCATGCTTAGATAAATACTTCATGAATGAATGATTAAAGATAAATATCAAATATTTCCTTGCTTCTATTTTGGTACCATAATCCTCTCTATTTCTTTACTTTTCTTCACAAAATATCTTCTTAAGTAAGTTGCCACTTTCACTGTCTCCACTCAACCACTGCCAATTTGGTTTTACCCCACCCCAAGTAGACTTCCAGTCTCACCCCTGCACTGATATCTCTCCCATGGAGGTCATCAGTGACTCCCTGTTGTCAAATCCAATAAACATTTTTCTGCACTCATTTCTCTTAACTTTTCAATGGCTTTTGATGCAATTAACTACTCCACTTTTCTTGAAATATCTTTTATCATAGTCATATCTCTTCTGGTTGCCAGTAATTGGAACATGACCCAAACCAACTTATGTAAACACAAAAGGAATTTATTGGCTCTTTTATCCAGGAAGTTCAAGGAATGGTGCTAGTTTAAGGCATCATTGGCTCTAGAGGTTCAAACAAATATTATCAGAAACCTATTTATTTTTCTCTACATCTCAGCTTACATTTCTGCTGTTATCTCGGTTTTTAGGCAGGTAAACCTCACGTGGTAACAAAGATGGCTATTGACAGTTCTAGACTTTTATCAATCATCCTTCTCCTTCCTGGTCTTAGTAAACACACACACACACACACACACACACACACACACACACACCCCACATGCCTCTTTCCTGTGAGTATCAGCAGAAGTAATGAGAAGGCTTTAATTGAGCAAGTCTCATACCATGCCCAACCAAAAGCAGAGACTTGAGGGTCCTGTGTGTTGGGAGAGAATCAGCTCCACTTAAACTGTATGGATTAAGATGTAAGAAAATACATTTATCTTACACAAAAAGAAAACACACATACACACACCATAGCTTCTGTAACACTCCTCTCTCTTGCTTTTCTTTTGTCCTTGTCTGCTCTTTCTCAGCCTCCTTTGCTGTCTTCAACTCTAAGTGTTGGAGTAACTGAGCTTTGTGCTGGGTCATCTTTTGTTTTCTGCTCACTCTCTCTTTCTCACTGTTGTCTAAAATGCTTCTCAATCCACAGTTTACAGCTACTTGTGAAGTTGCTGACTTCCCACGTTTATGGCTACAGAAGCAACTTCTCCCCTGAGTGCCTTCTAACTGCTTATTTGAAATAAGCAGTCAGATTTCCACATGTATATTTATATGCATTTCAAATTTATAAGTGTTCTTGTTTTCCCCCAAACTGATTATTTTCCTGAGTCTTTAATATCTCGTTAAATGGTGTCAGCATTCATCAGTTGCTTAATCCAAAAATGCAGAAAACAACCTTGTATTCTATTTTTCTTTCAATTCCCATATCTAATTCACCAGCAAATTACATGATTTATGACACCAAAATATATCTCAAATCCACCTTTTCATCCATTCACCAACACTGCCATCACCCTATCTAAGCCACCCTAATTTCTCACCCGGACAACAGTAATAGCTTATTAAACTAAATTGTCTTGCTTTTATTCTTCCCCTTCACTAATCCAGTTTTGTACTGAGCAATTGAAGTGTTCTTTCTGACATCTCTTATTTCATCTTTTTGAAGTTTTCTTCACTATATTACCGCCATGCTGGTCTCTTTTCTGTTTCTCCAATAGGCCAAGCCATTTTTTTTTTTTCTCAAAATCTTTGCATTTGCTCTTTCCACAGCCAAGAATGCTCTTCTCCCCATCTCTGTACTTTTCAGTTCTTAGCTTAAATAGACTGTCTTTAGAAGGGCCTTTCTTTACTATTTGTCTTAGTCATCTTGGACTGCCATAACAAAATACCATAAACTAGGTGGCTTATCAACAACAGGAATTTATTTCTCACAGTTGTAAGGGCGGGAAAGTTTAATACCAAGATGCCACCACATTTGATATCTACTCTGGTAAGTACCCACTTCTTGATTCACAGACAGCGGTCTTCTCGCTGTGTCTGCACATGGAAGAAAGAGTGAAGGAGCTCTCTGAGGTCTCTTTTATGAGGGCACTAATCCTATTTATGAAGGCTCTGCCCTTATGACCAAATCAACTCTCTAAGGCCTCACCTCCAAATACCATCATATTGGGGATTGGGTTTCAGTATATGAATTTGGGGGGCACATAAACATTCAGTCTACAGGACCACTTTATGTAAGTTTATTTTCTCTAACTTTCTTAACTCATCACCCACTGGACAGAACATAAGCTCCCTGAGCATAGAGACATTTAATTGTTTTGTGTATCACTAAATTGTCAAAACCTACAGCAGTGCTTAGGCATTAAAAATCTATATGACTGAGTGAAGATTCCCATTTATTCTCTTCTTGGCATTTGTTACAATTTGTCAGTTCCTTTCTCACTTGTTTACTTGTCCAGTGGTTATCATTTTTACTAAAATGTAATCCCTAAGAAGGCACAGAGATCTCACTCTATCTTCTAGGCTTGATTCAGTGCCTTGTACTTAGTGGACACTTAATGCAATCTTGAATGAATAATTGAATCAATACTTATTAGTGATTGCTCCCTGAACTTAAGCAGAGATCATTCCTAAAAATGTTTTCTTCATGACTCTGTCACTTCAAAAGAAGAAATCAAATCATACCACGCATGGGATGCCTATATCTTGGTCAACATTTGCCAATTTGAAATAGGTAATTAAATTGTTAATCATGACTAAATTTGAATATGGCTAGATGCAAATTCTGTAAAAGAGTATACAAAGGCCTTCACAACCAGAGTTCTGCCTTCTTAATCTCTAGACTATAGACACCCTCTTTCAGTATTCAGCAGCTGTTTTTGCATCTTGCTTCTCTTCATATAGTGTTATTTCCTTCATTTCTCTACCTAGAGAATTTCTATTTACCTTATGCATAAATGTTCATTCTACAGAAGCCCTCCCCAAATTTTTGCTCTTCTCTGTTCTTTGTTTTTACCACATTTTACGTATTTTTTTATAACATTTATTACATTGGATTTATATATACATACATGTGTGCAAGTGTGTGCATGTGCATTTTTTACCCTTAACTTATGTATCTTTCTCCCTTCTTAGACTCTGAGATTCTCAAATTCTGGCCTTTGACTTACTCATTTTTTTTTTTTTTTTTACTTCATATAATTACTGCGTAATTATATGTGGCATACAGTTGGCCCCAACAAATGTAGTTGAATGTGAAATTAATGTTGCTGTCAAATTTTATACAAGATGAATCAGTGATATTTCTTATAGTAAAATTTGTTGTTGAAGAGCCAAAAATACCATCAACTTATATTTTTATTTCGTTTCTATTTTTTTCAAACACTTCTGCATAACATTATTGTATATCTCATTACATATATAATAAAAAATTATCCCCATATCAGACTGAGGCAAAGTCAGGTTAAATTATCAGTCTAAGGTCAACAACTAATAACTGGCATTAAAGATAAAAACTTGGGTCTCCTAACTCCTAGCCATATAATCTTCCAACTGTACCAGGTATTTGTTTTCAACTTGGATTCATGACAGAATCATTAACACTTACACCGATATTATAGTAATTCTAAAGAAGAAACCGGTTACCAAACAGGAAAAATAATGTTCAATTTCAATAATAATCAAAGACAAATTCATATAGTTTTTGCTTACAATAGTAGCATTAAAATTGCACTGTTGTGAAGAAAGTGTGATAGAATAGGTATTCTCTTTTTTTATTCATGGGAATAAAAATTGATTGAAAATATCCTTTGAAAAGTAATTTGGTTGCATTTATGAAGAAATATAAACCATTCAATACCTCATAAGCTCTCTTCTTGAAATACATTTCATGGTAATAATATGAGAACTAACTCTATGTACAATAACATTTATAATAAATAATAAATAATACAGCATTGTTCAAAATAATATTATAAGTTTTTAAAACTAAATTTCCAACAATGCAGCATGATTAAGTGATTTGAAATATAAGTAACAACATATAAAAAATTAATTTTGGTAAGAAGGAAATCCTTATGTTATTTTTAATGAGCTATAAAGTAATATGTTTCAATAATCTCATACTTTATAAAATATTCATAGAATGAATCAAAAATATATTAAAATGTCAATGACATTTTTCTTTTATGGGTAGAACAGAGAATTTTTTAGGTATTTATTTATACAGTAGAGAAAATTAAGTGAAAATTATATAGTATTTAATCTTTTTCAATACAAAATAAGCTATAAAAAACCACAGCAGCATAGGTTCTAACAGAAGCTTTAAAGATTAAAAAAATAATAATTTTCCTTTTGTCTAGGACATTTGATTGCTCATTGACACTGTGGTCATTTCCATGGGAAAAAGATGGGTTAAATTATGAAGCTAGAAGGGAAAGTCAGGGGTATTACTGGGACACAAAGAGGCCTGAGGCCATGGAAAAACAGATAAAGATTTCTAAGCTGCAGTGTAAGGCAAACAGTCATCTCCCCAATGACCTTAGACAACATTCAGAACAAATTTTCCAACCAAGTTATTAACATATACTATTCTTTGCTTCTTTTCTTACACTTTACACCTTCTCTTATCTTTATTGGTGTTCATATTAAACCTTCTAAATTTTCTATATAGTTCATTTTTGTAATTTCCCGGTACCCCAAATGACTGGTGCTTATCACATAGCAAACTCTTGATAGTTTATTGAATTGAGGTTACCTAATACAATTCAATTATTAGGTAAATTTGATTCAATACTTGTCTAGTACTTATCTATGACTCCAATAAGGTTTCAGAGGAGGGGAGACTGATGATGAAAGCAGATTTTTCGGAAGGCATATGTGGTGATGTTGCATAACATGATTCAAGTTCAGAAAAGCTGGATTTAAGTCATGGCTATCATCACTTAGGTATGAAGGGCAACATGGACACTGACCAGTCAAAAGTGGGGCTCTCTGAGGGCTAAAGCATGAGTTCTGGGGGACGGGGGTCTGCAGGAAGGCAAAATGTAACCCCTTAAGTGGCTGGATCATGTGAGGTTGTTGCGGAGGTCTCAGGATAAACAATAGGGTAGTAGGTACTTAAGGGCTCAGGGCAGGGGCTAATGAAGGTGCTTGAACATTTCAAAGTCAGTGCAGCTGTATGAATGTACACCATCTGATACCTGCAATGAACAGAAAGCATGGTTGTAAAGAGCACTTGAAGAAAATGAATTAGGAGAAGGTAGCAATGGGTTAGAGAATGATAATGTAAAAAATAAGAGTATTAAAGAAGCCTCTTGCATGTGTTGCGGCAAATATTGTTCCTCTTAACAAGAAGATAACAGAGCCAGTTTTGATGGTTAAAAAAAAAAAAAAAAAAAACAGGAATGGTTTCAGATAAGCTTAAGTTTGAGATGATAGTAGGATATCTAAGTGGGACTAGTCAAAGGAAAATTGGAGATATATGACTTCAGGGAGGGACTAATACACATACTAAATAGTGAGTAACTTCCAACCAGAGATGGCAAGCCATAGAGAGAAATCCACTAGAATTTGAAAAAAAGAAGAGGAGAGATCTTCATAGAAAGTGTCACAGAATGCTTGAATGAGGACCATTGGATGAGTTGTATTGTTTCTATTTTTCTGAAGTTTCCATATTTTCTTCAAATGAATGATAGTTATGACCAAAGTAATAGTTTCCACCCTACCATTCCTTTTATATATGGGGAAAATACTTACTTTTGAAATTTGATTTTATTTTTACTAAATAAATTATCCAGAGCAGTATACCTCAAAGTGTAAGCTGAACAACAGGGCTAGCTGTTTAAAATTATTTTGTTGTTTCAGTCTTTATGAATTAGGATCTCAGTGGTCAATGCCCATGAATCTGCATTTTCTACAACATTGCTAGGGGATTCATATGTACACTGGTTTGTGAACCAATGACCCAGAGCACAGCAGCAGGGCCCTAAGAACATGTCCTTATCTCTTTTTACATTGATACTAATCAGTGTGCATTGCTTTCATCTGCAGCTTAGGGCTTTTCTCTGCTTCATTGAGCACAGAGCTTTCCTGAGCTCCTAAATTCTTTGTAATATTTCTACTGTGGTCTTGCTTGAAAGAGATTACTCAGTAAACCATTTGGGTTAATGTGTTCCAGGTAGACTTAGATAAATCAAAGGGACCATTAAAATCTTTCACCTTCTTTAAGGACAGAGTTTTGAGTTTTCTTCTTGACATCATTTTTTCTTAAGCCTTCACTTGGTACAAACTGACTTCTTTATTGTTTTATTTTCTCTATCAATAATGGTCATAGGAGGTGCAAAAGCAAGCCTTGTGTACAGAACCATGTATCATTGCAAACAGTAAGATGACCTTGCAGTGGGATGATGTCTGCCTGCTTTTGAAGAAAAAAGGAATAATCAGTGTTCAATGACTTTACAGACACATACACATTGCACATAGCCTTTGTTTCCATGGGATCAAAATTAACAAGATAAGAACTTTTTTTAAGAGTTATGATAGCTCATTAAAACGTACGTAATTCCTGCTTGGAAAAAAAGAGATTTAAATTCAGATTTGTTAAGCAGGTCGTTAAAATGTATAAAATTATCCTCACTGAGAGAAGAAGGCTTTAGGGATGTGGTTATCACACTGATTTTTTTTAAACTGGGTTTCCCTTTTATCTCCATTCAAATGGAGATATTCTCTTGAAGATTAAAATACTTTTTTGAAATAGTATATTTAAAACTAAAGGGCAGTATTAAAATCACATATCGAGCTATGCTAACAAATAATGTGAAAGGTTATTTTCTCACATCGATGCCCTCTAGCAAGATCAGAGACAAGGTTATATATTTCCAAATGAAATCAGTTAGCTTCAGTATCCAGCAGTGTGGTACTAATGAGGCTGAGGTCAGGGTTCAGTTCCAAAACAAGTTGGTTACTGTGATAAGAGCGATGGTCTCCCCAACCTGGCTGTTCAAAGCATGAGAGTCACCTAGAGAGTTCTATTTTCTAAAAAAATTTTTTGTTTGTATTCTGAATTTTGGGGCCTTAGTCCAGACATACCAAATCAAAATTTCTGAGAGTGAGGGAAGAAAACTATACTTTTAAAGAAATCCCCAGGTAATTCTCATACCAGTCAGGATTTTGGAATCAATAATCTCAGAGCCAGCCCAAGCAAGAGGCAACGCAGTGTGACTGCTTGCTGGCCTTTACAATTCAAAACTGCAAATTCTAAAACTGCATCAGTTGAGAACCCTCAAATTCTCCAGGGAGTTTGTCCTTTGCCCCCATGGATTTGGTTCCTTTGCAGACGTCATGAATTCAAGATGATTTTAAGCTTTAATAATAAGGCTTTCTTAAAAATAGCCCTTCTGCATGCCTCCTTTCATGAGCACTTCACTGAGATTTTAAATGCTGACAGAACTCACCTTTCCCCACAAACACAGACACGTAGGAGAAACCCTAGCTTGCCCTTGGAAATGAACATTGATTGCAGATTCAAGCTTCTGAAATATTCCACGCTGATTGTAGTGATCATTCCCTCTGAACATATCCAGATAGGATTCTGGAGGAATGAGAGAGAAAGGGTATCTTCTCTGGAGAACTCAGATGGTTTTTTATGGCTAAATTATTTCAAAATACAAAAATCCAATCTCTAGTCAAGGCCAAAAGAAACCAGGTTGGTCCTGAGGGCAATCATGTGAGACCAAACTGAATGATAAATCTATGTCTCTGTTGAGGATTCCAGTTAGAATAGAGGGGAAGGGCTCTTACGCAGTGTGTACAGGATACGAAAACAGCAGGTGGGCAAAATGAAAAACTGGTCAATGGAGTAGAAAACAAAATACCAGCAAATGACATGTATTTTTTGTAGTCTAACTAGCTGTGCAGGCATAGAATATATATAATCTCTATGTATTTGCTATATTTTCAAATCAAATAGATAAAAGAAAATAGTTCTTGGAGTTATATACAAATGTACTGAAATGGAAAAACCCAACTTATCTTAAAAAGCACAAAATAATCTTTTTTTCAGTTTGAAGGCATCGTTTTAAAATTTGGGTTTAGAAAAGCTCAAATTTGAAAGTTTTAAAAGTTTTTTCTCCACCTTTGAGGTTTGCCATTAATGTCCTTTCTGTCACCAGCAGAACTTTCAGACTCAATTCAATTGCCTCAGCAAACGCTTTATTAAACGCAAATATTATATCCATTTTCATTGTCATCTAGCATGCTAAGCCCAAAGCCAATGAGGTCTGCCTTTGCAAATTTTGACAACAGTAATTGACATTTATCCACCATCCCATCTGCTACGTATTTGGATTTTTTTTTTTTTTTTTTTTTTTTAAAGATAGTCTTTCTTTCAATATGCTTAAAAGACAGAATGGGCCTGGGAGAAAAAGCTGACACAAATATATCACACATTTTGAAAGTTGCCAGGTACCTTTGCTTCTTGAGGGTCAATACTTTTAAAACAACATCCTTCTCTAGAGAATCTTAACATTAAAGGAGTTCCCACTCTGTTATTAGAGCAAAATAATGGTATAAAACAGTCTCTTTCTTGAATTTAGTAGGGTGCTTGACCTGTCAGGCTGCAAAGAGAGAAGCTTGGTTACTGCCATTTTGTGATGGTCAGCCAAATGGTTTTACAAAGGAGAGGAAACTGTGGGTAGATGAAAGTTCTGCCTGTAAAGTAGGTGTTACTGCAGTGCATTGTGGTTATGTTAAGTATGCCCAAAGGATAAGGAATTCAGGTGTGAAGTTGTGTGGCAGAAGTTGAAAATTAATTAAGCTCTGTGTTTGGGTTTTTTTTCCTTTAGTGTGCTGTAGTAACATGCCTTTGGCTCCAGGGAACTTTATGACTAAGTTGGAACAAAGCACTCATGCCTCATGTTAAATGTAGCAGAGGAGAGATCATTAAATGTTTCTGGCAATTAATTACCTGGGATACGCCTCTTTTTTCAGAGCTTTGGTTTCAGGTGTGTGAGAGAGTTGAAAACGTTTAATTGCACCTAATTTGTTGCTGTAGTTTAATCATATGCCTAAGCATTGTGATAATGCCTGTAACCCGTGTGAAGAATTTGTAAGGGGCTTCATTCGTGACACCCCCAGAGGAAGGAATTTTTTTTTATGTTTGTGCAATAATCATACCTGACCTTTGATCCACTTTCTAATATAAAGGAAATTATGAAAACCTGCCAAATATGTACTAGATCCAGAACATCTTGGAAAGAAAATCCTTCCTACTTCTCCAGCGGTCTTTCCTTAATTAGATGCAGCCATTTTCCTCACTCCTACCCACCTATTGGTCCAGAAACTGAAAGAAATTTCTTTCCAGCTAGAAGCTAAAAGACAGATTGAGGGTGATCATTCCTTTGCATCTGGCCAATTTCAGTGTATTCTGCTGGTCACTCTGTTATTTTCAATCACCTGAGATCTGATTATTTCTCCCCATCTTGATGGCTTCCTGTTTTCTAGAAGTCTAGTTTGATCACTAAATCTAAGCATTTTTACTGCCTGGCTTGAAGATATTCTTCTTGTTTTCACATGCTCTCTATTTTTTTTCCATAGCACTTAGCACTAAAATCACATTATTTACTTGTTTAGTGTCAATTATTTTTTGCCTGTTTTCTCTCACTAGAGACTCCACAAGAGAAGGAAGGGAATTTGTCAGTCTTACTGACTGTTAAATCTGCAACATCTATTGCAACATCTATTTCTGGGCCTACCACTGAGTATTTATGTGCTCATTTGGAAAGCGGTGGATGAGTGAATGGATAGATGGATAGATGAGAACCTGACATCTTCTAGGCTCTATTCTGGATGTGTTCATTTGCCTCCATTGGAATTCATATCAACTCCAGTACAGTATTTCTTATGTAACCCAAAACACATGACATATTTTAGCCACTTGCCAAAGGCTTTCAGTACATAGTGGAGGCAAAAAGGAGTTAAAAGAATTTAGAATCTGCTAAGAAAGCTCAAGGTGAATGTAACATGAGAATAAAGTCTGAGTGGTGTTTAACCAGATGGGTGATTGTCAATGAAACACTGACAACAGATAAGCAGGACTGAGGATCATAAATTTTGGGAGAGCTGCTCCTTGTGACATTGCCCAAGAGACAATGGGTGGAATGGACAGAAACTGAGAATCATTGTTTTTCAGATCAAACAGAATCAATATCTTCCACTCAGGCATACATCCAAATGCATGAATGAAGGACCAAGCATAAATAAGAGCAAAGTAGCAACAGTAAGCACTTTAAGCCAAAGCTTTAACTGGATATAAGCAAATATGGAGAGATGACAAAGGGGCCTTGCGGATAGGATAAGATTTCACTCACTCTTCATAAGAAAATTTTCAACTAGATAATGTCCAAATTTATAGGAAACTAAAGTTCTCACAGGCTTATTAACCTACTCCAGGCCACACAGGGATAAATGTGTGATTCATACCCCAATACATGCTGTTTTTACTCTCCCAGGAAGAGTAAATGGTGTCTTCTCCCCTTCAGTTCTGGTTGGTTCATAGAAGAAGTCTCAAGACCACTGTTGAATTGCACTCTGACTACAGCAGGATCAGTGGGAATGGGTGGAGGGTGGGGTGTGTCTGCTAGGAGATGGCAATAAGGAGTGGCAGTACCCATTCCATTTGCCATCTCTGAACATGTTATCTCATTAAAAGAGATTCCAGACAATGTTTCTAAGGTGTTTGGGAATTTGGGAATGAAAGAAGCTATATGAAGAATTACTAAAAAGTTTAGTATAGATAGTAAATCTGATGAGGTATTTTTATCCAAATAGACACATTTACGTTTTATGAGACTTTATGAGAAAACTCTGTGTGGGAAATAAAATGAAGTAGTTTGCCAAATTTTCTTAATTTTTGTTAATTGTAAAGGAGAATGTACTCAGAACAAGTAAGAAAGCACAAATATCTTTAAATTGTTTAAATAATCTCCTTCTCCACCTTCTTCACCATTTCCATTTAAATAAAATGGTGCATTTGATTCCATATCTTTCTCTTTATTCTTCCATGTTTTCTATGTTCCCTATGGAATCCATTATGTTCTATGTTCCATATGGAATCCAATTCCATGTGAAGTCAAACACATACAGTATATGTATATATACACACACATAGAGTATATCATTTGTTTTTTAATTACATGATTATATATCTACCTATCTGTCATTTACCTATCTCCCTCAGTACTTGTATTTCTCACATAACATTATATAATATCCAACAGTATAAATATATCATAATTTATTCTACCATTTCTCTAACGATGGACATTCAAGTTGTTTCCAGTGCTTTGCCACTTCACATAGAGCTATAACAAACATACTTGTATACTTGTGGCATAGCTTTATGCACCAGGGCATTCATTTTTATAGGCTAGATTATCAGAAGTAGGACTGTTGTGTCAAAATTGTGTTAATTTTTACTTTAATACACATTACCATATTACTCTCCAAAAGGGCATAGCAATTTATGTTCCCATCAGCAATATATGAAAATGATGTTGCACCAGCACTTAATTGTTACAATTTTTTCTTTAACTTTTGCAATTTAAAGGGCTAAAAGTGATATCTGATTGTTATTTTACTTTGCCTTTTCCTGACTATATGAATATAATTGAGCAGCTTTTTATGTTTTTAGATCAGTTGGGTTTCTTCCATGAATTGATGATTGCCAGTGTTTTTAATATATATGTATATATTTTTTGATAAATCATCTTTTACCAGTTTGTAGGTGCTCTTTATATATTCAAGAAGAGTAATTTTTATGTCATGTGCACTGTGAAAACATTTCCCAGTGAATCATTTGATTTTTTACTTTGTTTATAATATCTTTTGACATAAAATTATATTTTACTTTTATGCCATTAAATATGTCTCTTTTCTATGGCTCTGGGCTTCCAATCTTGAGCAGTAAGAGCTCTTCTTCCCTAAAACTATTTTTCCACAAATGTTTTCCTAAAATTTCTGTGAGTACAGACAACATTTTATTTCTTACATTTAAATTCTAATTCAGTGCTAATTTTTTTAGCTTGCTTTCCTTTTAGATGGTGTAACCAAAAAATCACTATTGATTAAGCAGTCTAAAAGGAGAATAAACATATTCAAATCATTAGAAAACAATGCGGAAGGAGGTGGAGGGCAAAGGGGCACTTACATGAGGAAGACATATTGAACCCAGCCAGCTTATGCAAGTGTGCCCTAGGTGAGCCTTAAAAGACATTGCAGGCTTGATATGCAAATCATACCAATATTGTCTGTTTCTCTCTTTTTCTTGACTCAATCCATAACTGATATTTCTGACACTACTCTCTTGCTCACTCCTTACTACCAATAGTCCTACATCTAGTGGAGTAATCTGTCTCAATACCTAAGTTGTGGCATTGGTCACGCCTTATGGCAGGTCACATACATAAGTGAATTCAGCTAGCAAGAGCATGTTCTGTCTAAATTAATCAACTTCCCATCAGCTCCTGTTGATAATTGCCAAACAGTAAGGCATGCTCTGTGTTGCCAGATTATTTATCTATTTATTTATTTATGTATTTACTTATACTGTCTCCCATGTTTCAGAAAAGATTGTTTAAAGACAATTTTAAAATACTGATTTTTATGAAAATGTATAAGTTTTAAAGATTAACAATTTTAGTTAAACACAAACACACACATACACTCAGCATATTAGCCAAACAAAAAACATCTCTAGACTTTAATTCTTTTCATGAACTGTCACTTTGCAACTCAGGGCTACGCCAAGCCCTGCTGGCTTTAACATGATCGACACATTCTGCCAGATTTGACATCTCTTACTCTTACTCGAAAGCTATTGTCCACTCTAATGAATTAAATCTCAAAGTTCTAGCCTAATTTTTAATATTGTCACTACTTTAGCCTTTAATCTACCTTTCCAGCCTTACCTTCCACATAGCCACACCACAAAGCCTGTAAAATTTAGTGCCTTTAGGTATCTGACAGAATTTCTTACACATGATATGCCCAACAAACACTTGTACAGTGACCAGATGAATAGTCTTTAAATAATATGTTGGCTGATTTGGGTATGGCAGTCAGAGAGAAGACTGGCTTGACAGATGGGCTTTAAATTGGGCAGAGCCTGCAATAAAGATGAAAGAGTTTGAACATTATTCTACAGGCAGGATGTGTAGTAAAACACATGCCAGACTGAAAATTAGGAAGTCTGGATAAGAATGATACAATGGACTTTGAGGACTCAGGGCAAAGGATGGGAGGGGGTGAGAGATAAAAGACTACACTTTGGGTACAGTGTATACTGCTTGGGTGATGGGTGCACCAGAATCTCAGAAATCACCACCAAAGAACTTATTTGTGTAACCAAATACCATCTGTTCCCCAAAAACCAATTGAAATACTTTTTTTTTTAGGAAGACTGGGTTTGAATCTAGTGCTCTCGTTTTAAAATTGTGTGGTCTGGATGAGGGACTTACTGTTAATCAATTTAAATTTCTTCATTTATAAAATGAGGGAGTTGAAGGTTTTTCATTTTTGTTGTAATTAGGTGAAGAGAAATTTGAGAAACGGAAGTCTTTCCAAAGTAGTATCTCAGAAAGATAAAATTGAGGCAAAGAGGATGAGAAGCAAAAAGAATCAAGATAGCAAAATCATTTGTGAGATTATCGCCCTTGTAAAACTATGAAGTGATGGAGCTGGAAACAACAGAGGCAACATTAAGAATAAAAAGAAAGTGGATGTAAGCAACTTAATGAATAAAGTATTTACAGATTTGGTATCCAACTTTAGAAAGAAGGAAAGGAAGGACTCAGGGAGCACTCTGGTTTTGAGATTAGGACATAGAAAATACCTTGAAGACAAAGACTGGTAGTAGATATTTAATAAATATCATTGGGATACTTATTAGTAATCATGCACAGTTAAATAGCAGAAACACTAAATACAAAGGGAGCAGAAAATGTTTCTTTCATCTCTGTAATCCATCTCTGAAGAGCATCTTCAAACAAAATGACTTTGAATAGTAAAATGTTTCATCCTGGCTTCCATTTCTGCCTGAGTTAGAAGACTTCTATTCAATAAAGAGTCTCCAGATCTTGGACTGAGTCACAGTATCCTTGTAAATACATCACACCTGTAAACATGTCACCTGTGTAACCATGTTCGTCAAATACATTTTGGGTTTTCTTCAGATAAGAAATGCATCAAGACAAAAGGCTATAAATGCAGCATTGACCATTATCCTTATAAGCTTTTCTCTTTACCATTGCTACCTGCCTCCAGCTGCTTTCCAATCGATTTGATTTGGGTAGCAAAAATATTGGATTGAAACAGGAAAGCAAATAATATGAGGATACTGGTAATTTAATCGTATTTTATGGCCTATGAAATCTTTGCAAAAGACTCTCTAGAACTGCATTTTTCAATAAAATAGTCACTAGCCATGTAACTATTGAGCAGTTGAAATGTGGCTAATCCGAATTGAGATGCGCTATGAAATGTAGAATACACAGAGTTTCAAAGTCTCAGTATGGGGGGAAAAAAGAATGTAAAATATGTCTTGAATGAGCATGTTTTGTCTATTTCATGTCAAAATAATAATATTTTAGATGTATTGGGTTCAATAAAATGAGTTATTAAAATTAATTTAACAGTTTGCTTTTTTATATTTTATTTTGTTACTTTTCTTGATATGGTTCTAAGAAAATGTAAAAACAAATATGTGGCTTGTATCTGTGGCTCATATTTTATATCAATTGGATAGTGCTACTCTATAAGTTTTATTCAGAGTTGAGGGCTAATTATCATGGCATGGGGGATGACATTTGCCAAATTTTTAAAAATTCTGCCAGCCAAATGATCCCTGCCTTCTACATTCTTATTTAATTAACTCCCACACCGTAGAGTCTGAAACCACAAGGGGAAATTAGCTATTGATATGCAAAGAAAGAAAGAATCACCTCCATTCAGGGGAAAGATGAGTAGCTCTGTTTTGATGGTAGGTGGTAGCACATTCAGGAAGAATGTCTAAAAGGGAATTAGCAATATGAGACTGAAGCTCAGGAGTGAAGGTAGGAGCTGAGATACCTAACTAGGTAAACTGGAGCCAAAAGACAAAGGACTCATCTAGGCCTATGTTTGGATATCTGCATCTCCCAATACTAGCCGTTGGGTCATAAATAAATGTATCTTCCATTGCTGAGACTCATTTTCATGGTGATAAAGTAGGAATAATCATTTCTCCCCTCAGTAAATATGACTGAACCCCTATCAGGTGCCAGACACAGCTTAGGGGCTAGAAACGCAGTGATGAACAATGATACCTTCCAGAAGCTTTGATCAAGGGAGGAAGGCCGTAGGAAGATGCGCAGTCATAGACCAGCATCAAAGTTGCCATGGTCTGTGAATACTGAAGAGCAGCAAATCTAGTCTTGGGAGTCAAACCTATCCTTCTACATCCTGATAAGTTATTCGAATTTCTATATTCAGCACAGCTACCCCTCTTCGGGAAAGCCTTCATGCCATTGCTCCACACCCGAGGCTCTGAGAGGTGTTCACCTTTTGCCGCTGTACTCTGTGCAAACACCTCTACTAGCATCTATGAGCTGTAGAGTCAATATCCTCTCTCTCTCTCCCTCTCTCTCTGCCTCTCTGTCTCTCTCAATTAGTTCCCTTAACATTGTGAATCCTTAAGGCAAGGAGCTGTTTTCTACCTCTAGATTCTCAACACACTTTAAGTACCAAATAAACATTATCTGTCTCCTTTTTACCTCCATCTTCAATTAGCAAATGAGAGAGTTAAAGCCCTGAGAGTAGATAAGGGATGAAAGATAATAAAGAATTCAGAATAGAGAGGGCTCAGGACTGTTCTTTGGGAAATGTCTTCATTTCAGGAGAAGAGAGTTCTGTGTCCTGGAACTTCACACAATTTCCCAAAAAGACATTTTGGGATTCCAAGGCAGGCAGACTGCTTGAGGTCAAGAGTTCGAGACCAGCCTGGGCAACATGGCAAAACCCCATCTCTACAAAAAATACAAAAATTAGCCAAATGTAGTGGTGTGCACCTATAGTCTCATCTAGTCAGGAGGCCTAGGTGGGAGGATCAACTGAACCTGGGAGTTGGAGGCCGCAGTCAGCTGTGGTTGCACCACTACACTCCAGCCTGGGTGACAGAGCAAGACACTGTTTCAAAAAAAATTCCCCCAAAAATAGAGTGGCAAACAACCCTATAACTTGCCACAGAGAGAGCAATAAGAAGGAGACTGCTAAAAGACCTTGAATATGGCAGTTGCATTACATTACTTGAATTCAAATCAAAATACCATAGCATAATGTTCCCAATTATTTCTTCAGCCTTAGCAATGGTAAGTCTTTGTTTTCCTCTCAGTGAGTATTATGAAGATCTGAGGAAACAATGAGATTCTTTTGCCCAATGACAACAAAATTCATTTGCAGGCTGGTAGATGGCTATATACAAGTGAATATACAATGAACTGTAAACTGGAGACAACAAGGGAAGTTGGTGTGAGTCATAGCATGACTGCGCATTATTGAGAAAACAGCTCCCACCTCTTTTTTTAAGTTATTTCTAGCAGGCGGCTGAAGCACAGATTCAAGGGTGTGAGAACCTGGAATAATCATACATCTTCTCTTCTTCATAAACTCCGTTCTGACTCAAGAATCTTCACTCGTTAAACCAACTGCTGAGGTAGAAGAAAGAGGCCTGAACTCACAGAGGTCTGACATTGAGTTCTGGTTTGGCTACTATCTAAGAAAGAGCAAGTCACTTCTGAGGGCCTGTATCTCCTTACGTATAAAATATATGATTTTCTAAGAGATTGTAAGGTCCTTAGACCAACCGCCAAGTTTCATTTCTTTTCATCCCCATTCTCTAGCATAGTAGTTTTATGTAAAGTGAAAACTGAAGAAGAAGAATTTGAAAATCGATTTAGAATCTTGGTTTTAATATTTAATATTTGAAGTTCTGACATTTACTTTGAAAAGCTTTTTGACCTCAGATAATAGCCAGATATATTTATTGAATGCTATAGCATCAACAAGCTATGGCCCTGAAACCAAATCCAGCCCTTTTTCTGTTTTTATAAAGTTTTACCAGAACAAAATCATGCACATTCATTTGCATATTGAGAGCTAGCTGCTTTCAAACTACAACAGCAGGGTTGAGTACTTGCAACAGAATCATTCCAGCCTGCAAAATCTACTTACTATCTGGTTCTTTATAGAGGAAGTTTGCCAACTCCTGATATAGGCTACTGAACTCTGAATGCCAAGAAAGCATGTGGGATAAGGTCCGGGTCGGACCTTGAAGATAATGCTAACCCGTGGGCATTCTTCCACTGGAATAATACAAAATCTGCCTTGCAACAGAATGAGTTTAGTGGTCGATAAGCATACTTCTCTTTAATGACCTCCTTTATCTCTTGGATCTGCATGCTCATGAAAGCTGCCATAATGGAATACTGAAAAGTAAAAATCAACCTTCACTCTTAAGCACTGGTAACTCAATATTGTCCAAACCGCACACATGGTCAAAGCTATCTTTGCTTGGCTAATTTTTCTTCATGCTCAAAGTCAAACTAAGGCCTCAGCAACTCTAGGAAGCACTTCTAGAAACACACCTGGTATATTTTAATGCCTGATTCTTCTTAAGACTATGGAATCCTCAATGGATCATCTTTCCACTCCTGGCACATCTTTCCACTTCTACATGATACACAGTGCTTATCATGGCGTCTGATAGATGCTCATACTTTTGAATCAAATTGAACTAACAGGTGGTGTTCTTTCTGGACAAAGGCATCTACCTTGGTCTGAGTTGTTGAAATGATACCAAATGAATTGAAGTCTCTCTGTTCAAAAACAGGAAATAAATACTAACTTCCCCAGGTTTTTGTTTGTTTTCACACTAGTCCTCACCATTTTCCAATTTGGTAGTAAAATGAGAGCAATATCACACAAATGTCAAATATTTGTTGGGCACCTACTCTCTACAAGGCAAATAGAAGTAGACATAATTCCCTTTGGTCTCATGATATAACTATTTTTCCTCAAATATTCCCTAGAGGTCAATTACCATCTTTTATGCTGGGAGGATAGAAGCTTACCATTTATTAATGACCTGGCCTGACAAATGCATGGGCTGAAGAGTAGTAAGAGGAGGAAGACTGTTAGGGTCCCCACCATGCAGTCTTCATCCAAGGGATCAGGATAAAACAGCAATTGCTTTAATTTGACTAGGCCAAGTATATACCAATTAATGATGAGATAATGGGTTCAGATAAAAGCTTGTAATTAATGAATCATTAAGGCACACACTTTAGGAACGTAGAAGAATCAGGAGCCACACAGCTTGCCCAGAAGCAATCTTCCAGTTATGCGGCTGTGCTTAAATGCACTGCTAATTTCTGAGAGCCTGCCATTTGTAATAGCACTGAAATGAATCACGATGAATTTATGAATGTGAATCTGCATCGCTCATTACACAAGCTCTCTCCTGGGGAATGGAACCATCCTGAGAGCAACTTCTAATAAGCAGAAATTAAAAGTTACTATCCCTTGCCACTAGGAGGAAAAAAAAATATGTATATGTGTGTCAGGGGAGGGGCGGGGTGGTGGATAATTTGGTTGTACATAAATAGTGTGAAGGGAGAGAGATGGGCATCTATTTTAAGCCTTTGTGGCCTGAAAAACCACATGCCCTGTGCTCAAAGCCAGGAGCCCTCTTACACAATAAATAATTCAGAAAACCCACAAGTGCCTGGCTGGGAAGCCTGCTTCCTAAAAGCTGCCTCCTTGGCTAATCTTGGAAAAAGCCCATGGATCAGCCTGTAGCTCAGACAAAATTCTTACTTTCTACCTAATGATTATGCCCAAGGCCCTCAGCCAGGATACTTCAGGAGGAAACCAACACAATCCTGTCATTGTTTGTGTTATTTATAGCTTATTGTTTAAAACAAATGGAAATGACTGAACTCCTTGTGGCTAACTTAAGATCTTGTGCATGAACTCAGCAGGCGATTTTGCTGGGGCAGATTTAAAAAACAAATTCAAAATATTGCACACTATTGAAGGGAAATATGGCAAGCCAGAAATCTCTCGTTTTGTTATTTTTCCCCTTGTCTCTCCAGTGTCTTCTTTGACATTCACCTGGAGGAATTTTGAAGGAAAGGCCAATCAGCTTTATTTTTTCAACTAACCCCCAATATTTCTGTGCAAAATCCAAGGAAGCAAAAAGTCCAGATATCTCCCATTTGATTAATCTCTGACTTTAGCCTAATTTATGTGATGGTAAGAGATTTACGCATAAGACTATTGAGACATAGTCAATACATAATATATAAAATACAACAATGTGTAAATTATAACATGTCATCAAAAGCAACTTTATGACTCTAGAGGAAGACAGCCATGCCCCAAATTGATCAAAGCTATATTTTTGATTTGGTGGAGTGTTTTGTGTTCGTTTATCAGACTTCAGCCCACTGCACCTCAAAAGCCTTATCTTTTAGGATGTCTTTAGTCAATAAATAGCAAGAACCTGAAGTCAGTACTAACAAATGCATTTTAGTGTGAAGGGTGATTTCTGCAGACTTCTAAAACTATTCAAGGTTATTGACACACACAGATGAATACCAATGTGCTATTATGTTATTTGCTGTACAATACAAATGAGATCAAGTTTCCCTGGGCCTTGAAAATGCGTGTCTGACCTGAAATGGCTCAATAAACCTGCCAAGTAGATAGCAGGTGTTCCTGTCCGTTGCTCTGACTCCTCCACATATTACCTTAAAAAGAACAAGCAGGAAATGTCCCTTTATACTGATATTTACTGATTCTGCCCAAAGCTTATTTGCCTCTAGGGGGCATTTCTAAAGACTGCAAGGAAAAGTATTTCAGCTATTATGGCTGTCAAACCAAATGGCTCAGAAATAGGTATAGTAGATCTATTGATAAAACAGGAAAAAGAAAAAAATCATTTTGGGCAAGTCAGCTTTTCTTACCACAAGAAGAAAAATAGTCAAACTGGCTTTTAAATTAAATTGAATTGTAGGATGGGGGAAAAGTATCTTTTAAAATTATTTCTTTAAAGATTTTTGTATAGTTAACTCTCCTGGATAGATAGTGTCTGACTTTTGACCTAGAACAAATGCAATAAAAATAAAATAAATAAATAAATAAATAAATAAATAAATAAATAAAAATAAAATAGAATGATGCTCAACATCAAGGGTTACAATTACAATGGTCACATTAAGTCATAGAATAGTGTGGAAGATTCAACTTTGATTGATATAAGCACTTTCCATTTTTTAAGGTTAGCATGTGTTTGGAAAAGAAGGAAGGTGTTGCAACACTCAGAAATTAACTATTGTGTGTCAAAAGAGATACTCTTTTGAATGGATCCTTCAAAAGCCTCAAATCACTATTATAATTTAGTGTTACACCAACTTGATTTTCTTCCAGTTTCTGTTTCTCAATCTATTAGTTCTATTACATCCTCCATCACTTTTCATATCTCACTTTGTTCTTCTTTAATATGCTTTATATTTTCATAAAGCCTTTTATCTTCCAGCATATTGCAAACATCAATTACCTAAGCTACTCAACATCCCTGTGTGTGTATAAGCATTCTATTATTCTTGTTTTAAAGCTGGAAAAAGGAGGTTCGGTGAGATGAGGTGACTTGCCTAACCAGCTAGTGGGAGAAGCTAGTCTCTCAGTTTATGACACCTAATTATTGGCATTAACTAACAGGACATGATAATCTCCAACCTCTAATCTTTTCATGGCTGTACATTATGTGGAGTGAGGACATCAATACTGATGTCAATTTGAGAAACCAGCCACAATTTTACAATACAAACCCACTTCTGCTTTCAAAACAAAAAACCAAACTTTCATTGAAAAATTCCAGCAGCCCCTTCCAAGTATTAGGTTGGTGCAAAAGTAATTGCAGTTTTTGCCATTAAAGTAGGGCCAAAACTGCAATTACATTTGCACCAACCTAATACAACAATTGTAATTCTTATTTCTCAGTGGGCAACTTCGCACCTAAAAGTGACTTAGTCATCTGATCTTTGACAAACCTGACAAAAACAAGCAATGGGGAAAGGATTCCCTGTTTAATAAATGGTGCTAGGAAAACTGACTAGCCATATGTAGAAGGCTGAAACTGGATCCCTTCCTTACACCTTATACAAAAATTAATTCAATATGGATTAAAGACTAACGTAATACCTGAAACCATAAAAACCCCAGAATAAAACCTAGGCAATACCATTCAGGACATAGGCATGGGCAAAGACCTCATGACTAAAACACCAAAAACGATGGCAACAAAAGCCAAAATTGACAAATGGGATCTAATGAAACTAAAGAGCTTCTGCACAGCAAAAGACACTATCAGCAGAGTGAACAGACAACCTACAGACTAGGAGAAAATTTTTGCAATCCATTCATCTGACAAAGGGCTAATATCCAGAATCTACAAAGAACTTAAACAAATTTACAAGAAAAAAACAACCCCATCAAAAAGTGGGCAAAGGATATGAACAGACACTTCTCAAAAGAAGACATTTATGCAACCAACAGACACATGAAAAAAATGCTCATCATCATTGGTCATTAGAAAAATGCAAATCAAAACCACAATGAGATACCATCTCACGCCTGTTAGAATGGCGATCATTAAAAAGTCAGGAAACAACAGATGCTGGAGAGGATGTGGAGAAATATGAATGCTTTTACACTGTTGGTGGAAGTGTAAATTAGTTCAACTACTGTGGAAGACAGTGTGGCGATTCCTCAAGGATCTAGAACTAGAAATACCATTTGCCCCTGCAATCCCATTACTGGGTGTATACCCAAAGGATTATAAATCATGCTACTATAAAGACACATGCACACATATGTTTATTGTGGCACTATTCACAGTAGCAGACTTGGAACCAACTCAAGTGTCCGTCAATAATACACTGGATAAAGATAATGTAGCACATACACACCATGGAATACTATGCAGCCATAAAAAAGGATGAGTTCATGTCCTTTGCAGGGACATGGAGGAAGCTGGAAACCATCATTCTCAGCAAACTATCACACGGACAGAAAACCAAACACCTGCATGTTCTCACTCATAACTGGAAGTTGAACAATGAGAACACATGGACACACGGAGGGGAACATCACACACTGGGACCTGTTGGGGGGTGAGGGCCTAGGGGAGGTGTAGCATTAGGAGAAATACCTAATGTAAATGATGTGTTGATGGGTGCAGCAAACCAACATGGCACATGCATACCTATGTAACAAACCTGCATGTAGTGTACATGTACCCCAGAACTTAAAGTATAAATAAATAAATAAATAATAAATAAATCAAAGTGGTTTACTGAGGGCAAAGCTGATTTACTAAAACCTGTTAAAATATCAAAAAGAGATGAATTTTACGAAGAAAGATAGGATAAAATTAAAATTATCCTTTTCTAATAGTAAAAAAAAACTACCATACCATTAATTGAACTCTTGAGCTCGTACTATGAATTGATGCCTATGTGCAGTTTCTCATTTAATGCTGACAGTCCTGTGAGGGGAGGACTATTCTTGTTCACACTTGAGAGAGGAGAAAATAAAGCACATAAAGGGTAAAGTGGATCGTCCAAGGTCACTTATCTAGTAGGGGAGTCCAAGCTCAAATTCAGGTATTCTGTCTCCTGAGTCTGTGCTCTTAATTGTTTCACAGTAATTATCCCATTTTCTGGATGAGATGTCTCTTGCCTTTTCCTTCACGTTAGAAACTGCACATTTACTCTGAAATCAATACAGTGAACATTGTCTCTGCATTGTATATTGCATCAGGAGCTCTATGGACCACATGAGAGTAAGATGCATCTTTCTCTTCAATGACTACATGTCTTTTGCCAAATCACAGATTATTTTTTAAATTATTACTCCCATATTTGGATTTTGAGGGTAGTGACTAGGTCACCTTTTCCCCACCCCCATCTCCCAAGATAGCCCCACACAGCACTAGACACATAGTAGGCACTTTTTTCAATTTGGTTGGATTTGATGTTTTCTTTTTTATTTGCTCCTACTGCCCTTCTTAGATGATCTTGAAATTCTGAGTGTCTTATTATTATTATTTTTTTACAATTCTTTATTGTAGTAACATTGGCAAATAAGATGACTCCATGCATAAGTTAGAATGTCTATGCTTCCTGGAACCATGCTTGCATCTTCCTGAACCGCTCCTGTGAGCACAGAGGCCAGTAACACAGTCGAGGATCTTAAACTGGAACAATATGGCTGAGACCAGTAGGATTCCCTTATCCCTCCTCTTTCCTTTCTACTCCTCTATTCAGATGGCCAAAATAATTGTCACCTTTATTTAAGTGTTTAAATTGAGTTTGGCACTGTGCTTAGAGCTTTATGTCCATTATCTCATTTACTCCTTCCCCAAACTCTATAACATGAGACTTTTATTCTCATTTCAAGCACGAGAGAACTGAGCCAAAAAGGCATTAAACAACTTTCCAAAGATGACACAGTGTTGGTGCAGGCATTTGGTTCAGACAATATGACTCCAGAGCCCAAGGGTATAATTTGGACATGATTGCCTCTTCACCTTTGAATTTCTGGAAAATATCCTACTGATTAAGACATTTATACAGCAAGATTATTTTTTACAATATCTTAGAATAATTAAAGGTATTATATGCATTTTATAGCTAATGTCTAAATCAAACACTAAAAAATAGCACCAGATTTTCTCTTTTGTAACAAGAGGTCATTGAGCTGAGTTGTGTTTGAAGCTGTACAACGAAGGTGGCTATACAGAAAGCCTCATAGTGCCTGGGAAGAAGGAGAGGGAATAAGGTCACCTTGGCTGGCATCTCAAAAACAGTCACAGGCAGGAGGAAACTGATCTTATATTTTCAAAATTGATTCTAAACTCTTTATAGGTGGCTCCTACTCCCTGAAAGAAAAAGGAAAAATAAAAAAATGGAAGGAAAGCTGATTTAATTCTATTTATCCAAGATATGTGGGTTCAGCATATTTGCTACTAAAGAGATGGCCTTTAAGACCCCAGGGGAGGTTTCAGCTCAGCTTTGGTTATCTTTTCCTTCTGAATAGCTGTGTAAACTCCTGGGGAGCAGATGAAAGCTGCCTTATGAGACAAAGGCACAGGAGTTTCTTCTTTTCTCTATCAGCTGGAAGAAAAGGAACTCCAGGAATCCTTTATAGTTAACTATTAAAATTGGTCATTCCTTTTTGCTTTTTTATACGTTCTTTTTTAACCTCAATCTCTAAGAGCTATCAAGCAATAAAACTTCTCCCAGGGTGAACAGGAAACACCAAGGTGGCTCACGTTATTCTCTCATCTTTAAAGCCAGCATCCAAAATAACAGCTTAAAAGGAAACCAGCTTGCATTCTTTTGCCAACAAAGATCTCAGGACTGAGTTATGTTTTCAGCTTTGGCATCTGACCCCAAAATATAAGAAATTGTTTGGGGTCTGTGGAAGAAGGTAGGGATTAAAGAGAGCTAAGAGGTGTCTAATGTGCTTCATCTTCTATCCTGAGACCATTATATATTGATAGAACCCTGCAGCTTAGGATGGAATTACCTAGGGCAACAAAAGAGATCAAGGGATAAAGATAAATAAAAGTGGGGAAAGGTAGAACCAAATGAAAACAGAAATGTGGAGAAGGGACTAGAGAGAACAAAGAAAAATACGGAACTCGTTTCAGAAGAGTTACAAGTATGGAGAAGGCAGAAGGAAGAGAAAAGAGAAATATCTGTGATAACAGTTCACTGTGTCGATGATTCATGCTGGCAACTGGCCAAAAACAACCATTGTCCAGGGATATATACTAAGCGTTAAGGATTCAAAGATGAGTGGAGCTTAACCCTAACCCTAAAATGTTGACAGTTTAGGTGGAGAAATAAGCCTGTAAAAAAGTAATGGCTCTACATATTTTGATGCTATTCATAGTTGCACTCTGTTTCTTTTGGTCCCTCCAGTGCAGCAACTATGATTCCAGGAATGGGCCTTTGCACTCGCTGGTCCTTCTGCATGGAATGCTTTATCTTTGCAGGGCTGGCTATGTTACTGGCAGCAAATCCATACCAGTCTGCAGCAACCTCAGTTCATGCTTCCTCAGAAGAAAGAGTTCTTCCGAGGGTCATAAGGCAGAAGAGACTGAGGCAAGTTTTAGAGCAGGAGTGAAAGTTTATTAATAAGCTTTAGAGTAGGAATGAAAGAAATTGAAGTACATTTGGAAGAGGTCCGAACAGGAAACGAGAGATCAAGTACACAGTTTGACTTCTGGACTTGGGGTTTTATACATTAGCATGCTCTGGGGTCTTCATTACTTCTTCCCTGATTCTTCCCTTGGGGTGGGCTGTCCCTGTGTGCAGTGGCCTGCTAGACTTTGGGAGGGAAGCGTGTGCAGTGTGTTTACTGGAGTTATACACATGCTCACTTGAGGTGCTCTTCTCTTACCCGTCAAATGTCCGTAGGAGTTGTCCCTAGAAGTGGTATACAACTGGAGATATCATATACCAGTTAAACTCTGCCACTGTGCGTGCTTTGGCCCTCCTGTTCAACATCTAAGATCTTATCTGGAAGCTGCTGATCACCAGTTTCACGTGTTCCTGTTTATCGGGGAGTGCCTTTCCGTGGCGCTGGCTGCGGCCAATTAATACTTCAGAGAGACAGCTAACAACGGTGTGACCATCATCTAATGGTCGCCTGACATTCCTGGTGTGTGCGTGTGGCAGGGAGAGCCTTCTCTTACCCTGCTCATGTCTGACTAGCTACCTACTGTAACAGCTACTTCCCATTATTCAAGTCTCATCTCCAATCATCTCTCCAATCTAGGAATTCTTTATAATTAACTATTAAAATTGGTCATCCCTTTTGTTTTTTTTATAAGTTATTTTTAAACCTCAATCTCTAAGAGCTATCAAACAACAAAACTTCTCTCAGGGTGAGCAGGAAACACCAAGGTGACTCCCCTTATTCCTTCCTTTACTAAAGCCAGCATCCAAAACAACAGCTTAGTATCACTCCAATCATCTCTCTCCCCAGTAATGGGACTACTTTCCATTATTCAAGTCTCATCTGCAGTCAGTCTAGTTGAAGCAGCACACTCAATCCCTTTCTACATTAACCCATTGCATCCTCTCCAAAAGTCATGTTGTACCTCTGGCATTATCTTAGTTTTTTTATTTCTCCACCATGTTTAAAGACTATCTTCCTCCATTAGGATGCAAACCCCATGAAAAAAGGAACTCAATAAAAAGTCATTGATGAACTAGTAAATATTTATTGATTATGTGACTAACATATTGACTCTAAAATGTTATGAAAGAGATCAACATAAGATTATTATGAAAGATTATGAAAACATTAAGGAACCCTTTCCAGCAGAGGTGATTTTGTTGCTGTTGTTGACTATTTCAGGCTAAATAAGTATTCAACACATGGGCAAAGGAAGCAGAGCTTTCCAGGTGAAAAATGCATGTAATGACAGGGTCACAAAAGAACACTGCTCCTTCCTGGGACCCCACTTCCTTCAGTGTGTCTGATATACAGGTGATGCTGAAGAGGAACAGCCACAGAGACTAGTAAAAAACATGGGTTTTGAAGCTGAGAGTAAATCTTGGTTCTTACACTAGTAAAGAAGATAACTTTAGGCAGGTTATCAGTCTTCTCTGTGCCTCAGCTCCCTCACCTGTAAAAGGAGGATTCATTCAATTCACATCACGTCCACCTCATGGGATTCTTGGGAAGATTCAGTCAGTGAAAATGCACAAAATGGTTAGAAGCATGTAAGTGCTCACAAATGAAACCTATTATCATTATGGGCAGGTGGTGGTGCAGAAAAATAATAACACTGTGACAGCCCTATTTTTATTCTAAACTCACGTATGTGCAGATTAACCAATTTAATCCATACAGATTTATGAGAAAGTTACTATTATTATCACTATCTTACAGATAAGGAAACCAAGAAATAGGTTAAATAATTTACCCAAAGGCACACAGCAATTACTAGCAGAGCTGGGATCTAAATCTAGAAAGTCAGGCATTTAAATCTTGGCTTTTACCATTATGGTATGCCACCTCTTTGAAAACCTAATTTATAGGGATCTTGTGAGGAAACATGAAATAAAGTACATAAGTGGTTTAATAGGGCCTGATATGTATTAAACACTCAATAATTTTATCTTTTTTTAAAAAAAAAAAAGTCTGTGGAACAACAGAGCTATAATTAGGATAGGTCGATATTTAGAAAACACAGTTTCTGTGGATTTTCTGGAAGACTCAAAAGAACCCAAAGAAGACAATTAGGCAGCATATCAGAAATAACTGGCTGGTTGAATTACTGCTCAACAAGCAGTAGAAAGGTGGAATAGCCATAATCACTTGCTTGACCTTGATTTCTGGTGGGAGCACTGAAGGCCTCCTGTGCATTAATCTTTGCCCAGCTGTACTTCCTAACTAATTAATTTTAGAAAGGTCTAACTCAATTAATTATAAAGTAATGGTTGTCACTTCCAGCTGCCAATTCATCTATATTACAAACCGTAGCTAATTAGTTAGTGTATTATATCACTTTCATGGAAACACACTATTTGCCTATCTACATTAAATTATATATTTAAACCCTGCATGTAAGTTATACATTATTCTGCAATAAATGGTGAAACTAGTTCTTTTGTATCTACACACCATAAAAACACCAGAATGACAAAGAGAAAGTACCTTTAACATGCCTAATCAAGTTAATAAATAATCGGGCAAGCAAAGTTGACAAGAATTCCATATCGGAACATGACAAAGACCTCTAAAATGCTGCAGCCAGCCAGCCAAAATCCTGGTGATTTGGTACTCTCAAGAGACTCGTGACCTTGAGGAGAAGGGAATCAAAGCAGAATTAAAGGTGCAACTCTATTTATTCCATGTAAACGGTTAGGCAGCCTCTACACAAATGTGAAGACCTGTATTTACTTTTACGAAGGAATGTAGAGGCAGAAAGACGTGATACCTTTCTTCACCCATCATAAGGGTCATTGTTGACATTCCTAAAATGAAAGACTGGTTAACAAGAGAAAAGTGTAACAAATTTATTTAATCAAAGTTTTACATGACACAGGCGCCTACAGAAATGAAGACCCAAAGACCCAGGGAAAGCTATTTTTATGCTTAGGTTTGATAAAGTGGTATAGAAATGTGATTGGACAAAAGGGTGTAATCTGACTGTAATTGACTGAGGAGGGAAATGCAGCAAGGTCTGTCTGTTCAGATTCTTCTTGGACTGTTAGTGTAGCATTCCATCTGAGTATAGGACAGTACGCCTCTGGAATGAAGGTCTTCAAAGAAGAAGGCAGAAGATAGAGAATGGCCTTTATAGGTTTTATGGCTTGCTTTGGAGAAGAGGACTTCTATTTCTATGACCCTCCTTGGGAAACAGGAGTTCTTATTTCTATGACTCCCTTCAGGGAAGAAAGAGGGGTGGGAGACAGAAGGGCAGAAGAAGATCAGAGAGAACTCGCTTCCAAGGCCCTTCCAATCTTCAGTTCAAAGTACTCAGCATGCCAAGATACCCTGCTTTGGGGTATCATATTAAGAATCCCAACAGAAGCAATTATATTTCTTTGTCCTAGCCTTCCTTTCTTCCCTTCTATCTTAAAAGAAAAGGTGTTTCTCTTATCCAAGGCTAAAACCTTCATCAAAGCTCTTAATCTCATTCCCTCCCACCTTCCCTGAGACTTCACTACATAAACATCTCTGTTTTCTTTTGCGTTATCAACTGCTGCTTCTCTTGAGCCTTTCTCAGCCTATAAACATCTTGTATCCTGCTTCTGAAAACAGCTTTCCTAAGGCCTGGCACTGTCACCACCAGCATCACTGCAAACTACTGCCCTATCCCTGCTGCTTTCCTCATGCCAAGGGGAGTCTCAAGTCTTGTATCCAATTCTTTATCTATATAAAAACTTTTTTTAGAAGAGAAACTGCTATGCTCTGCCTGGACTTAGCACTTTATTCATAATCCACATAAAACCCCTTGCACAGTAAGTACCCAACCAGTATTAGCTGTTGTGGTGGCTGTCACTGTCATTTTGAGTGTAGGATATTATACAGTATTTCAGAGTGTAGCCTCCAAAATCAGACACTATAGCCCAAATCCTGGCTCCACCTCCTTCAAACTGTGTGACATTAGGCAGGCCATGTAATTTTTGAAACTTTGAATTCTTAAATATAAACTGCAACTCCTCATAAAGTTGATGAGAAAAATAAATCAAAAGAGGTGACGCATACATGTGCTTACTACTTTGTCCACAACCTAGTAAGTACTCAAATATGCTTTTTAAATATGTAGTAACTCTGCAGGTGCACAATTTTTATTCATTCCTCTCCCTTTTGATAAGTATAACAACTTTCCTTTGGGAAATGACTTTCTCCACTGCTTATTCCAGGAGGTTGGGCTCTATCCCTGACTTCAGAGTTGAAACATATGACTCAAGTCTGGTCATGCAAAGCACTGAATCCCTTTTCTAGGTATGTGACTCGGACATGGCCAATCAGATCACTGAATCTTTCTTCTGGGCATGTGATCTGGGCTGACCCGTCAGAGCACCAAATCCCCTTCTGAGGCCATGTGACCTAGCTTCACCAATCAACAGAATTCCACTGTTTTGGTCTTCTTGTTCAGTTCACCAAGGGGACTTTCCTGTGTTTTCATCAGAAGGAATTCCAGAATTTTTGTAAGAATTATCAGTACGATATATTGTCTTCTTCCTACCTAAATGGGTGTGATATGGGAAGCTTCTGGAGCCATCTTGCCATCATGTCAATCTGGAGAAGTCCTCCCACAGACTGGTGCAGAGCTAATCCAATAGACCTGACATTGCTTGAGGCCCTAAATCCAGCCACGACTGAGGTCTTGCCTTGCTCTGCACTTCTCATTCATTCGTCAGTAAATGAATTTCTGGATTAAGCTGGTTTGCGTTTTTTCTCACTTAGAACTGAAAACTGGCATAAATGCTTATCATGGTTTAGCATAGCAACTGTTTGAAGGTAAGGACCCGTTTTGCAGATCTTATTCTGGAGCTCCAGTAGAGTTCCATGGATGGTCAAAAAATAGGTGTTGTACAGAGGAGAAAATATTCTGTTTATGGTGAGGCAGGGTACATTCTACACCCATGCCTCATTATCGTGCTCAACCTTTAGGCACAGATTGATTCCAGAGGCTGGCCCAAAATGGTGATGGCCACAAAAAGCTGCAGAAAAAAAAAAAAAAATGTTCCTTCACAAGTTCATACCTTCCCAGGGACTAAGAAAGCTGTTTTCATTTGAAATGTCATCTCTTGCAGCTGTTATAAAAGAAAACAAATAGCTTATTTAACAAAATACTTAACTGAGCAGACTAGATCACCGTGTCAATAAGCATTTTCAAACAAGATAATTCCTCCCCTTACAATGGAGAATTGCATGCTTCTGATGTTAAAATTACTTCCCTTGTGACATTATCTTTCAGGACTGATTGTTTTCTCCAAAAGCAACCATTTCCCAAGTTTAAATGAAAACCAGTGGCATGAAAAGGCATGAAAAGAACAATGAAACAAATTCACTTTTAACAAACTCTTCAAATTTCGTAAGTTTTCTGGAAATTGAGAGACATCTATAAGATGGTCCAATCTAGCTAAACTGCCTAGAAATAATATAACGATCTTATAATTGGAAAAAAAAAACAAAAAACAAAACCATATTTCTGTTTCCTCTGCTGGACACAAGGATGAAGCAGGAGAGAGGCAGGGCATGGATGAGCAAAAAGAACAAAGGATTCAGGAAAATAGTGGGGAAACTTGGGGGCAGCCCAGGGAGCTGAGAAATGAGAGACATTAAGCAATGTATGTGAATTGCTTATGTGAATTGAGGGCATGCAAACTGAATGTTTAAAAAAAAATGTTATTTTGATGCAGATGGCAACAGAAATAAATTCTGAGAAAAAAACTGTGCACTCCATCAAAAGCCCTGCAGGCATATTCCTATTCCTTCTGTTGCTTTGCAGCACAGGAACACAACAAAGAAGCACCGAAGCCAGTTAGAAAATTATGGCAACCAGTGTGACTGCCATGGAAAGGCCCTTCCCACATTTGGCACATTTTCCAGGTCTAAGAGGGTTTTCATCAGTGAAAGGGCTGTTGCTGAACAATGAACCTGCTCCTTAGCAGTGAGAAAGGTTGTTGACTCTTCAAATTGGCATCTGCAGCTGCTGGTCCTTATAGTCTGTGCTAATCAGGGCTCCTCCTCTTTCTAGCAAAAGCTTGGCACCATTTTAATTATTTTGTAAAATTTGCCCTCCATTAGCTCTACCATTCTGGGACATAAAAGGGAGTAAAAAGCCCTCTAATTTGAGGATTCATTAAGCAGCTTTTGTTACTTAGTTGATGTAGTAGATGTTTGAAATTTGCTGGTTTGCTGAATTAGTATAAGCAACTATAATATTCTAGCCATACTAGTTTTCGTTTGTTTCATTCTGAGGTCAAGCTACTAGAAAACATAGACATCCAGCTCAAGAATATACCAATATTTTTTGTCTCCTTAGAAGAGCATTTATTCTCTCAAAGATTATTGAGCTACTACTCTTTGAAAGAGTTCTTATGATACTGCACAGTTGCCATTTTATGGAGTAAACTTTACCATGAGAAACTCTATTTTCTCTAGGATAAGTGATGAAGGTGAGAAGCTGGCCCTTTATAAAATATTGTTTTTGATTTATAATCGACATATATACATTCCCTCTCTCTACTTACTACTTCCCAGATTTTAGCAAGAAGAGAAAGCAAATCATTCTTCCAAATTGCATAGCCAAACAGTATTATCTCTACTCTGCATGCTGGGCAGAAAGTCAAACATGACCAAAGAGGATAACTGTGAGAAGAGTGAAATCGGACAACATCCCTCCACTACTACTGCGGAGTTTGTTGGAGATGAGTACCCACGATCCCATCATAACCAACCTTCTCCCTTCTTCCTGTTGATGGGCAGAATTATTTGGCCAAAAATTCCATCAGAAAATTATTACCCTTCCCCCTACTCAGTCTCTCCAAGTGATTAAAAAGTTGAAGAACCTAGTCTCTCTGGTCAATTTTTAATAGAGAAATCTAAGACTTTGTTTTAAAGGTATACATTCCCTTTCTGATTTTTAAATAGGTGAAAACAACATCTTCATATTGTATCTTGAGCCCTAAATGCTAGCTTTCTATAAATAAAGGAATCAGATTCATTTGTGAAGAAAAAATTGGCATCGGGGGCAGCCCAGGTAAGGCTGAACACCACACAGAGCAAAACATTTTCTCTAGACTTCAAATGTTCATCTTTACAAAAGATGCTGAAATGAGGACTCAACAAGGGAGCTGTAATTCTCTCCATTGGTGAGAAATTGGCACCAACTACAAACTGAAAAAAAAAAAAATTATTCTATAGTTCCTGTCCCCAAAGGTCACTCTTGGCCACATTTTGTCTCTGAAGGCAGAGAATTGAAATATTATTTGCTCTTGTGAATTATTTTTTGTTCCTTTATTGAAATTCAATAGAGTAAAAATAACCGCTGCCTATTATCCCTTGCCTGTCAGCTCTACCTGGGCTGAGGTGGTGGGAAAGGACAGGAAGAGCTGTTACAGATGTTTAATAGAAGAAAGCCCTTTTTGGAATGTGTTTGCATGACTCATAAAGAACAGTTATTCTTAGCTTTCCCGTCACAAAAGATAAAGCTCTTTGTCCTATAATACAGGCGTCTACTTAAAAGGAAAACCCAAGGTTCATTCAAAGCTAGAGTTCAATAATAAGCTCTCATTATAGTACTTGCCCCAAACCCCCGGAGTTATATTGTATCACTCTTTGCAATCCTGGAGTGCAATGTAAAATTTTATTCTGTTTGGCTTTTTAATTTGCCAGGTTTGTGCCACCTGGAAGAAACAATAGGCACTGCTTAATGTGCTAGTAACGACTTTAATTCAGTTACAGCAATCATTCATTTAGCAGTACAATAAATACGATACGTTATATAGAAAATTCATCATCTTTTTGGATCACCTTTGCAGAATCAGACCTTATAATCAAACCCTCAATCTAATATTGATTATGTTTTGGATAAGCCTGTCTTGATTCCCAGAACCAAAAAGCCAATAACGTACTGAATCAATTTACTAAAGGATAGCCCACTCTTTGATGGATTAAATAGCAAGAGGTCAATGGAGACTAAACGGACTTCACTGAAATTGAAATGTGTCTTCTCTTCAGGTTACTTCTGAACCAGTTTCTTGTACATTCTTAGATTTCTCTTCTTTTGGATCTTTTCAGCTCACCAATGTATCTTTTCCCTTTGATCACTTATTCTACTCAGATTTTTATTTTTTCAACATTTACTAAATGTTATTGAACACTTTCTTTGTGCCAAGTTCTATCTTTGGGAAAGTGATAGAAATTCTCAAGGATAGAAATTCCCTAGAAGGGAAGACAAATAAGAAAAATGTTCTTAATACATAGTAATAAGAGGTACAAGGATTGGAAGTTCCAAGGACTCTGTGAACCTAGAGAATAGGTGCCCAGATCTCTCTTGAGCCAGAATGTGACTTTTAGTAAAGGATTACCACTTTATCTCATAGAAAAGTAGGGCATATATATGTACGTAGATATAGATATAAATATAGATATAAGTTGAACCCCTGCATCAGTGGAAGGCAAGAAGAGAATAATCCTTATATGTGCTCTTTCTTCTGTTTGAAAAATTCCCCAAACTAAATCCTCTTGGTCTCTTAGATCTCAGGAAGTCTTCTGTGACTACCTCTTCCCAATCCAATCCTCAAATCTGGATTGGGGCAAGCTTCCTAATGTGCCACAAAAGTACCCTGAATTTACTCCTGTAGTACTTCAAGTGAGATTAAAACTGAATGCACCCAATGACTTAGATGGCCTCAAAATACTGTTTTATTTTTTACTGCCTACCTCTGGAGTCTCTGTTTTCACTGATAATGGTGAGAGGGGAGGACACTTGTCAGTTAAAGATAATTCAGCCTCTTTTAGTTTAAAACAGGTCTCTTTAAAAAATTCTTCTGTCAGTTTAATGCTCCAAATATTTCTCATTCTTCGTTAGGGCTGTCTGTGCTTTCTCAGAAGGAAGGGAATTGCCTCACTCCCTCTTCCCTGAGATGGCATCTGGAAGAAGGGGAATCTCATTATGCTTATAGTAATACGATGGTGTTCTTGTCCACATTTTGCCCTCTGTTCCTTCATTGGCCTGAAAGAGATGTCTATCATCTCATTATGTCACGAAGTGTCATATATTGGTATCCCCCGAGGTGTGGCTAATTCCTCTGTGTCTTGCATTCTTCATTGGTGTTTTGTAATCAAATATTGAGTACATATGAATGAATATTTATATATATACATATACACACATAAGTATTAAAAATGATACAATGCCCATTTACCCACTACCCAGTTTAAAAAAAAGAATGTTGGCCGGGCATGGTGGCTCAAGCCTGTAATCCCAGCACTTTGGGAGACCGAGACGGGCGGATCACGAGGTCAGGAGATCGAGACCATCCTGGCTAACACGGTGAAACCCCGTCTCTACTAAAAAAAAATACAAAAAGCTAGCCGGGCGAGGTGGCGGGTGCCTGTAGTCCCAGCTACTCAGGAGGCTGAGGCAGGAGAATGGTGTAAACCCGGAGGCGGAGCTTGCAGTGAGCTGAGATCCGGCCACTGCACTCCAGCCTGGGTGACAGAGCGAGACTCTGTCTCAAAAAAAAAAAAAAAAACAAGAATATTTTTGCCATTGCTGTCTCTCACATGCCTTTCATTTTACCCAGTTCCCTCTCTGTTCAGGGGAGCACAATCCTGAATTTTGTTTTTATCACTTCCTTGCTTTTTTTTATAGTTTTAACACATATGTTGGCATCATTAAACTTACTTTATTTTTTTGTGACTACCTACCGCCCAGGCTGGAGTGCAGGGGCGCTTTCTCTGCTCACTTCAAGCTCCGCCTTCCGGGTTCACGCGCTTCTCCTGCCTCAACCTCCCAAGTAGCTGGGACCACAGGCGCCTGCCACCATGCCCAGCTAATTTTTTGTATTTTTTTTAGTAGAGACGGGGTTTCGCCACGTTAGCCAGGATGGTCTCGATCTCTTGACCTCACGATCTGTCCGCCTTGGCCTCCCAAAGTGCTGGGATTACAGGAGTGAGCCACCGTGTCCGGCCTAAACTATTTTTTTTTTTCACTAAGCATGTTCCTGAATTCATCGCTATTGTTGTGTGTAACTGTAAATTTGTTATATAGTATTTTGTTAGATAAAAATGTCAGAATTTGTTGCTTTTATAATAATGGGCATATGGTTAGATTCTAGATTTTCTGCTTTTGTTTTTGTGTTTTTAAACAGTATCTTCTGGTGAACATGTAAAATATTGTTTCTAGAATATATACCAAAGACGGAAAGTGCTATATTATAAGGTATGCATATTTTCATCCTTCTAGAAAATGCTAATTTTTTTCACAAAATTTTTATATTGATCAATAGTCCCACTATCAGTACAGAAGTGTTCTAGTATCTTCACAGCCTTATCAATACTTGAGATAGTTTAACTTTTTTCCTAGTTAATAGACATAAAAATATATCTCATTATGGTTTTAATTTGCATTTCCCTGTTTGTTAATGAGAATGAACATTACTTCCTAACTTACTAGCATTCATGATACCTAATCTGTAAAGTCAAGTCTCTTCAAGTCTTTTGCCAATTTTTATTTTATTTTGAATTTTTTGGGGGGAGTGGGGTATAGGTAGATGTTCTTTATGCTTTTGTTATACAGCCATTTTGCATGACATGTTTTGCAAATACATTTTCAAATCTATGCCTTTTCATTTTCTTATGGTATGTTTTAATTTCTCATTTTAGTGTAGTCAACTTTGTCTATATTCTAATTTAGTGGGGGGACTTTTAATGTCTTATTTAATATATATTTCTTAAGACATAGAGTATCTTACATTGTCTGCTCAATGTTGTATTTATTGTTTTGACTTGCACATTTAAATCCTTCTATTCACCTATAATAAGTTGAATTTTTGTAAGCTGTAGAATAAGAAATTCTTTTTTTTTTTTCATATAAAAACTCAATTGCCCCAGCTCTACTTAATGAAAAGTATATTCTTTCTAGGGGTCTACAGTGCTGGTCCTGTTATACACCAATTTTTCATCCTGTCAGGGCTATGTTTCCATACACCATTTTCTGTTTCAATGTTTCACTTGCCTATCTCTGTACCAATATCACACCATCTTGAATATTAAAGTTTTGTTAGTCTAGATATTTGATGAAGGATGTTCAATCACTAATCTTTTACTTCTGGAGAGGTCTGGCTATTCTCCGACTTTTCTTTAAATAAAAAATTTAAAATTAATTTGCTCATTTTCACAAAAATACCTGTTGAAATTTTAAATTTTATATATTTATAATACTGAGGTTTTGAATTCACTAAGACAATATATCTCTCCATGCAAGTCTCCTTAATGTTTTTCTGTACAAATTTATTTTTTCTGTTATGGTGTGATACATCTTATATGACATTTATTTCCAGGTATTTAATATCTCTTGGGGATATTATAATTGACATTATTATTATTCCCTGTTGCCTGTGCTGAGAAAAGTAATTGATTTTTTTATTTGATTTTGTATTCAGCAACATTGCTAAACTTTATGTTGCTAATAATTATTCTTTTCTTTGCAGCTCTTATATCTTTTGCCTCTTTTGCTTGCCTTATTGCCCCCGGACACAGAGTTAAATAGAAGTGGTTTATAGAAGATAGTCTTGTCTTATTTAAAATCTTAAAGGAAATTTTTATAACATATTAGTATTAAAATGTTTTCTGAGTATTTTGTCTAGATCCTGTTTTTCAGTTAAAAAGTATTTTTTTAAACATCTAACTTACCAGATATTTTATCATTAACCAATGTTAAATGTTATCAAAAGTTTTTTGTGTCTTCATTGAGATAATCCAATTCGTTTCATTTAAAGTTTTTCTATTAAAAACTACTATGACAGAGTTTCTAACATTAAACAAGGCTCACATTGCTGAAATAAACCCAAATTGTTCAAGATACATTAACCTTTTAATACAGTCCTGGTATTTTTTGCTAGTATTATGTTTAATAATTTTGGATTCATGTTCATAAATAAGATGTTTTTATAAATTTGTCTTTCTCTTCCTGTTCTTGTCAGGTTACACTCCCCAAAGTTAACTTAGCTCATTGAATTAGTAAGGGGGGTTCTCTTTTTCTATTGTGTATTCTACAAACATTTTGTGTAAAAGCAAAGCATTTTTTCCTTTAATGTCTGATAAAACTTGCCTGTAAGAGTGTCTGGAACTCTTGTTTTAGCTTCCTAGATCTGTTATTTTTCATTACTGATTCAATTTCTTTATGGTACTATTTAGGTGTTCACTTTGTTTTACAAAAAGTTGTGAATAGTCACATATTTCTACAAATTTTTCCATGTTTTCTAACTTTTCCATTCAAATTGGTCATCTGGTTTTCTTACTTCTTTATAATCTTGGCCACATCTTTGGTTATAGCCCCTTTTTCACTCTTAACGTTGTTTATTTTGCCTTATCTCATTTTACTTGGGCAACCTTGCCAGAGGCTTCTCACTTTTATTAGTTCTCTTTAAAAATATTGAGTTTGGTTAATTTTTGATATGTCTGTTTTCAATTAAATTTATGTCTGTTATTTGTTAATGACTCTTTTTCTTTTTAAGGTGTGGTTTATTCTGTTATTCTCTTTCAAATTGTATAAAATGGGAGCATGTGTGATCATTTTATCCTTCTTTATAAAGATATGATTATCCCATCCTTCTTTATAAAAGTACTCTACTTCTCTGCCCACTAATTTTGGTCTGACCTCTAGAACTTATTTAGGATAATGGAATGTAAGCAGAAGGAACAAGATGTCAGTTCTTTAACTACCAATTCTGAGCACAACTCTTAGGAGATATTGTGAATTGCTAGCACAAAAGCTGGACTTTCAGCTTGGATCATGGACTGGGAAGACATTAGAGCTAAACCCACCCTACTTAAATATCTAGCAGAACTATATCTGAGCTAAGATTCAGTGTAACATGAACAAGAAATTATTTTTTGTTGGTATAAGTGCTAAGCTTTTGAGCCCATTTGTTACTATAGCAAAGTTGATTAAAACAAATCTTAGTATCTCAAAGATACGTACTCCTATAACAATTGAAAATCTGTGTCTTGACTTTGAGGCCAAGAGACAAGTTTTAAAGATACTATTATCAGAGGCTGGAACAATGATGACCCATGATATGCAATGGCAAAATATTTAGCAAACTGTCACCTTTAATAACTTGGAAAGCAGATAATAGATCTACCAAAGAGTGGCTTTGGAAGAAGGGGTTTCACAACAGAATATTACTAATGTTACCTTTTCCTCTGAATTGTCATATGAGCCCAGAGAAGAATGGGCTGCTTTGCAAGCAGAGAAGAGACAGAAATTACAGTAACCAGATTCTAGGGACTACAGGATAGGAAAACATAATTTTTTTTTAATTAGTAGAAAATAAATGCTTTGAGCAACAAAATCTCAGATTAAGACACATGACCAAATAAAGGACATTGCCATTCATATCCTTTGTTAAAAACTATGAATGGTTTAAGATGACTCCTAGAAAGCTATGCCAGTTGGACAAAATGACTTAGAAGAAAGAGATGCCAACAGTTTCCTTGAAGCTGGGTAGCTCACATTATTTATAAGTAAGTCTGGAGAGAAAGGCACATTTCCAAATAACAGAGGTGTAGCTATTTGCATATGTTGCTGATTAAAATCAATTCGTTGAAAAAACAATCATGTTTTTCAGAGAGTTATAATGCCAAAAGTTCCAATAGCCTGGACTAAAATAGACTGTAACTGTTAAAATATAAAACAATTTTTGGGTTTCCAGCTTTCAAGAAGAAAGGAGCAGGCTTAGCAAGCTGCTCAGCCCTCAAAGATGCATATTATTCAATACCCTTTTGAGATGTGGCCAAGGAGGAAAACAGAAAATAACTCTTCTGGAGAGAAGAGCTTGGCACCATGGAATACCACAGACTGGGCAAAATAAAGGCCTAATCAAGTAACATTTCTTATCCTCTTTCCAATGGGAGTGGTTTTCACAGGAATTGTTCACTATCCCATGATCCTGTATTTGAGGGCAGTGCCTTTTTATGTGTTAGATCCCTAGATCTTCACTCAATGGAGACACTATCATGAGACCCTAGGTATTGACCTTGAATCTGATATTAGGATTTCTTCACTAGGGGAGGGAGTGAATATATTTTGATTGTAGAAAGAAAGAAACTTGTTTTTTTGTTAAGATAGCAGACAGTAGTATATTTCCATGGAACACACCTCAATCCATGGACCTTGAGATTGGGCATAGACTAGACAATGTGCCAGTTCTGGGGAGAAGCTTTAAGGTACAAATGAGTTTCCAACAGCTATCTTGTTCTTCACCCTACCCTTAGGAATAAGAATAGATTGGTACCCACAGCAGTTCCTTCAAACTGGGTCTTGGAATGATAAAACACATGAAGCAAGCTGCAGGGCAGAACAACACTGGGGCAGAGCACTATCTGACCCACATCTACATGTAATGTGAAAAGGAAATACATTTTTGTCAGTGTAAGACACTGAGATTCATGGTGGTATGTTACTGCAGCAAAAATGACTGAAAGAAACGCTTAGTTCATTAATTTTCACGTCTTTTTTCCTAATAAAAGAAATTAGAGTTACAACAAGACTACAAATTAGTCTGCTTTCACACTGCTATAAGGAACTGCCTGAGACTGGGTGATTTATAAAGAAAAGAGATTTAATTGACTCACAGTTCAGCATGGCTGGGAGGCTTCAGGGAATTTACAATCATGGCAGAAGATGAAGGGGAAGCAAGGCATGTCTTACATGGCAGCAGGAGAGACAGAAAGCAAAGGGAAAAGTGTCATTTTTAAACAGTTAGATCTCATGAGAACTCACTCACTATCACGAGAACAGCATAGGGGAGACCACCCCCATGATCCCATCACCTCCCACCAGGTCTCTGCCTTCACATGCGGGAATTACAATTCAACATGAGATTTGGGTGGGGACACAGAGCCAAACCATATCATAACATTTTATCTGAGTACTGCATTAATTGTATTCCACAAGGCTAATAGGTAATATGTTCATAACCATTCAGTTCTAAATATTTACTAATTTCCATTTTCACTTTTTGTCCCATGTCCAATTTAAAGTGAGTTTCATAATATTCAAATATTTGACACAGTTCTATATGTATTCTATTAATTTTGAATTTGATTGCAGTTTACTAAGAAAGTTGTCCCATGTAGACTAACCCTTTGAAATTTATTTAAGCTTTTATCAGGACCCAATAGGCATCAATTTCAACAAACGTCCTAAGTGCAGCAGAAAGAACTTTCAGTTTTCAGTTTTTACATGTAGTATTGAACGTATTTCTATTAGATCAAATGCAGTAATTGTGACATTCATATCTTTTGTAGCCTTACTTTTGTACTTCCCTCTTGATCAATCATTACTGAACTTTATAATTTACTCTACAGTGAGTAATTTATCTGTTTCACATTGTAGTTGTACAATATCTTAAATTTGTTTTGAGACTCTGTTATTTATAACACGTTAGCTTTGAATGTTAATATCTCCCTGGAGAGCTACAAACATAGCAAATGCAGGACAAATACACAGTACAAAATTGATGGTAGAAATCATTAAAATATATTAGCTATTTTTAAAAATGCTCAAGCTAAATACAAAGATGGTCGATCTGCATTAAAAAACTTCCAGCATATACTGTAAAGGTGAGAGCTCTCAAACGAAAGGATCTAGGAAGTTTTGGAAGGGAATTTTGGGATTCCCTTCTGTCTGCCTAAAGAACATCCTGTAGAACATTGCAGGTCCATTAGGCAAACTTAGTCTTTATTTGTTAAAATGTTTTTTTTTCACCCTTATTCTGGAAATATCAGTTGACTGAATGCAGAATGCTTGACTTATAGTTTTATATTTTTTCTTTTTTCAATTTTTAATCTGTTCTCTATAATCTAATCTTGGAAATGAGATAGTTTTCTATTTTTCTTACAACTTATTGAAGACGCTTTTAACTGCCTTTTGCCCGTCACTATTGTTCTTGAGAAGGTAGCTGTCAATCTAGTATTACTTTGGAGAGATTCTGTCTTCTCTCTAGAGGCTTTTAGAATTTTGTTATTTGGTGTTAGGCAGTTTGTGATGTACCAGTGTCTCTTTAATTTTTAAAAAATTTCAGTTATTATCACTTCTATTTCCAATTATTCTTGTCGGTTCTTTTTCAGATCAGCTTCTTAAACTAGTCTCTTCTGCTTCACTCATATTTTTTAATCTTTTCTTTAAACATTTTGAGCATATCAGGAGCTCAGCTGAGCTAGAAGACAAAGTTGAACTGTTAGGTGTCTGAGTAGCCAATTATATTAGTCCATCTTCACATTGCTATAAAGAAATGCCTGAAGTAATTTATTAAACAGAAGTTAAATTGACTCAGAGTTCTGCAGTCTGTACAGAAAGCATGGCAGCATCTGCTTCTGGGGAGGTCTCAGGGAGTTTTACTCAGGGCAGAAGGCAAAGCTGGAGCAGGCATTTTCACATGGCCAAAGCAGGAGGAAGAGAGAGAGTGGGGAGGTGCCACACACTTTCAAGCAACCAGATCTCGTAAGAACTCACTTACTGTATACTACTAAGAGGAGACAGTGCTAAACCATTCATGAGAACTCTGCCCCCATGATCCAATCACCACCATGCCCCTCTTTGAACACTGGGAACTATCAAAATGAAGGAATCAAGGCTTTAACATTTACTGCAATGGTATAAGCAAGACTCTAAACTGAAGGAAGCTCTGACTCTCCCTTTTCTATTTTCCCAATGGTATGGTGCATGGTTTGAGGGTCAGGCAGATCAGCACTGTTGAGGAATCCTGAAATAAAAGGTTCCAGCAGCTTTATGAACTCTGAGGTCAGAGGAGAAAGTGGGGAGAAGGGCTAGAAGTGAAAAAATACTGGAAACTAGAATCCAGTATCAACATTTCCCCTCTGTATTAGTCAGGGTTCTCTAGAGAGACAGAACTAATAGGATAGATGCATATATCAAAGGGAGTTTATTAAGGAGAATTGACTCACATGATCACAAGGCGAAGTTCCATAATAGACCGTCAGCAAGCTGAGGAGCAAGGAAGCCAGTAGGGTCTCAGTCCGAGTCCCAAAATGTCAAAAGTAGGGAAGCCAACAGTGCAGCCTTCAGTCTGTGGCCGAAAGCTCAAGAGTCCCTGGCAAACCACTGGTGTAAGTCCAAGAGTCCAAAAGCTGAAGAACTCAGAGTTTGATACTGGAGGGCAGGAAGCATCCAGCATGAGAGAAAGATGAAGGCTGGAATACTCAGACAGCCAACTCATTCCAACTTCTTCCCTCCCACCTGCTTTTTCTAGCTGGTCCGGCAGCCGATTGGATAGTGCCCATCAAGATTGAGGGTGGATCTGCTTCTCCCAGTCCACTGACTCAAATACTAATCTCTTCTGGCAATACCATCACAGACACACCCAGGAATAATGTTTTGCATCCTTCAATCCAATCAGGCTGACACTTAATATTAACCATCATACCTCCATCTCCACAAAAGAGGTCTCAACAGAGATGCCTGAAGAAAACTCCTGCCCAAGGTCTCAAATAAAGAAATCTAGGTTAAGGCACCTGCGCTAGCTATGTAAACATGTAAAAGAACATAACCAGCCAAGAGGGCCTGAAACATTTTATTGCTACTCCCTTAAGAGGCTTCAACGCACTGCCTGTGCACCCAGTCTGGTGTGGGGAAGTCAACTTTTCCCTATAATGCCTGGTCAGACAGTAGACTTTGTAATTGTCTCTAGTAAGGCCTGAAAAATCACACACAGGTTTTTAACTGGGAGCCAGACTCCCTAAAAATTAACGATTTTATAATTTTTCTGATAATTTCAATGTCTGAAAATGTTTGCTGGTCTGATTCTGCTCTCAGTTGTTTCAGCTGGTTCTTATTCATGGTGTCTTGTTTCCTTGTGCCTTTTGTGGACTCATACTTCTTGGAATTTCATTTGAGGCCTGGAGTGAAGTTGTTCCAATATGCAAGACTTGTTTTTGCTTCAGCCAAAAACGTGGAGGGCTCCCAACCTTGGACCACTTTAAAATGAACTCTCAGTTTGAGATTTTTGGTAGAGACAACTTAATTACTGTGACTTCAAGACATAAACAATGTGAGGGGTTACCTTGTGATTATAAGTTGTGGGAGAATATTTTTTTCCTCTACTCCACTCTAACCTTTGAGAAAAGCAATTTTCTCACATTCTTCTTGTGGGAAAAAGGGAAGGGAGAAGGAATTCATTTCTATTTCTTCTGGATGGAATGGCATTTTGGAATTCTAGTTGTATGTGATAGGAATAAGGGAAAAAATTTTCTGTTCATTTCCCAACTCTGGACTGGCCTGAGGCTTGTTATTCTGTTCCCTACTCTCCGTCTAATCTTAAATTTTAAATGCACGTAGTTTTTGAAATGTTCTCAGGGGAAATATCAGCTTTGTCTACTTTTCTTTTTGTTTTTCTGATTTTATTAAATGTTAACTTATCAATACACTTATTTATTTGTAAACTATATTCAGTGTTTCTGATTCTGTTCAGTGGATGGTCTATGGGACACATAGTCCACCATTCAACATAAACAGAAGTCCTAGTCAGTCTCTTTGGGTATTATGCTGGTATCTGCTGCTGGTGACTGAGGATCTTATAGTTCACATGTGTACTCTGAAACTCCCTTATTCCAACCCTAAACTTGTGGAGGTCTACCAGGTCTCTTTTTACTTCATGGATCATATAAAGACTTCTGTAGCTCACACATTAAATGTGGGAAAACAACAATGCTCTCTCACAGTTTCTCTGTTAACTATATCTACTCATCTGCTGTTGACTTAAATGGTCCAGGATCCCCTAAGAAAAATTCTTCAAATTGGAATCAAGACACAAACTATTCATGGCTTCCCTCTTAGTCTGGCTTCCCTCTTATTCTATTTCAATTTGCTATGATCAGGCTAACCCCTCTCCTAGATCCTGCCACTTATAAATTGACGCAATAGGCTGAAGAACAAAGTGCTGAGAGTCTGGAAAATGTGATGGAGTTCGTGGAGAAGGCATCTACATCTTTATTTTATTTCTGTACATCTCTCCCCCATACTTTCTCTCTCTCTCCCCCTTCTCTCTCTCTCTTTCATCCCCTCTCTCTCTTTCATTCCCCTTCTCTTTCTCATTCTCTCTATTCCTTAAGGAAGGAAGGAGGAAGAAGAGGGGAAGGAGGAGGAAGAAGAAAGTCTAACATGAAATCCAAAACCAAACAAGGACTTGTTGATTCTAAATTGCATTCTGTCCTCCTTTTGAAAAGAAGAAAAAAAGGGAGTAATCTAGAACCAAAATGTGTTGCTTTCGTATCTCAGAAATAATATCCTAGTTTACTCAATGTTTACATGTTTTATTTATATACTATATTATAATTGCCTGTCTCTTGTCTTGAAGGCAATAATTATAACTTATTTATACCTGCATCCACAGAATTGCACAATGCCTGATTATACATAGTAGGGACCCAATAAATGTTTATTAAATAAATAAATTCACTGAAAGGCTACTTTGTAGTTTTAAGGAACTATGATGAAAGGGTGCAGAGAGATAGGAATGTGGATGATGTGAGTGAAAAACAGTTTGGGAGGGCAAGGAGGAAGGCAGCAGAAAACATGAGCTAAATGGATATTGAGGTGCAAGCTTGAGTCATCTGAAACTAGACAGCTCTCCAGGATGCATCTTTAAGAATGTGTCTATTTTCTTTTCTAACCAAAAGATCCCAATCTGATGAGAAAAAGTGAAAATTTAAAAAATTAGGAGATTTTCATTTGAAATATAAATTTCACATCAAGCATAAACAAGCTGCTGGTACAGAGATCAAAATCAAGTGGCCATACAAAAACAAAATTTGCTCCATTTGCGTCCTCAATGTGATTGTCTAATGTGCATCACTTAGTTACATTTTCCCATGTGAGCCTGAAAAATTTATAAATTTATGTCTGGAACAAACATGCAGAAAACCCTCTGCCAAGAGAGGGTGTTAGTAATAATAAATTTCTTTGAAACATTTGCTCATTGAAACTAGGAGTGGATTTGCGTGGGGGAAGACTAGTGAGAGTAACCATTGGCTCATGTAGAGTACACATGCGAATCAGAACAGATTAGAAAGCTGGCGGTGTTCCCACAGCCTCTCCATCATTGATCATGTGTCTCACCCCTTTCCCACCCTCCAACTGAGATGCTCCCAGTCAGGTTACCCTAATTGGAATGTGTATAACATCAGGAATGCAATTATGATTACTAATGATGCGTCAGTTTCTAAGGGAATGAACAGTTGGAGTCTTAACAATGTTTGCACCTGCCAATTCTGTAAGATTTCCTCTAGATGATTACACAATTTTTTTTTCTTTCCAGCCAAGATAACATTATTCAGGTCCTGTTAATCAGACAATAACCAGTCATAGACAATCAGCTGTTAACAATTTCTTAACTTCTTCCAGTTCTGATATCATGAAAGAGGAAATGAGAAATTTAACTTTTATAATCCCGTAGGATTCCAAGGGTCAGCTTCCTGATGGTTTTTCAAGTTCCCTCTTTCATTAAGAGAAAAGATTATATTAGACATAAGTAAAATCCAGGTATTATCTGAGTGTTTTTAGATACAGCCCATGATTCTCTAATATTTTCACCCAATGTCATAACAGGCATTAAGAGCTTTCCTTTTCTTATGTCACTCTAGAAAACTCCAGTGGCAACCTTAGGCACTCTTCCTCTAATGTAGAGAAAATGTCAAAAATCATTTCCAAAAGTGAGCAATTTACTCAATTCTTTATGATGGCATGGGTTAAATTATTCAACTGGATAAAATAAATTACAATTAAAAATGCTCTTGAAATAAGAAAAAATAACATCTGTGTTAATTCTGACATTTTTAAAATCACTTTTAAAGAATTACTACATTCATTTATTTATTTGCTTGAGACATTTACTGAATGCCCATTAGGTAAAAGCTACTATAATGGAAAAATATCACTGTATGTCTTTTATAAATGCACTAGTGTAATGTTTTATGTCCTGACCAGGTGCGGTGGCTCACACCTATAATCCCAGCACTTTGGGAGGTTGAGGCAGGCAAATCACTTGAGGTCAAGAATTCGAGACTAGCCTAGCCAACATGGCAAAACCTCGTCTCTACTAAAAATACAAAAATTAGCTGGACGTGGAGGCAGGCACCTGTAATTCCGGTTACTTGAGAGGCTGAGTCAGGAGAATCGCTTAAACCCAGGAGGCAGAGGTTGCAGTGAGTCAAGATCACACCTTGAACTCCAGTCTGGATGACAGAGTGAGAGTCTGGCTCAAAAAAAAAGTGTTTTATGTCCTAAAAACTGTTGACAGAATAGTCATTAAATTATTTGATTTGTTAACTCTGTACTCCAGACACAACATATCATTGGTAATGATCTGTATTCTTCATAAAATTCTTTTTTTTAAGGAAATATAATGTAAGCCACACATTTAACTTAAAATATTCAAGTAGTAATATTTTTTAAAAGAAAAAGAAACAACTGAAGTTAATTTAATGTTTCATTTAATTTGATATATTTCAAATATCATTGAAACATGTAATCAATATAAAAATATTAATGACATTTTTTATAATCTTTTGTTGTACTAAGTCTGAAATTTAGTGTGTGTGATGGTTAATATTGAGTGTCAACTTGAACGGATTGAAGAAAGCAAAGTGTTGATCCTGGGTGTGTCTGTGAGGGTGTTGCCAAAGGAGATTAACATTTGAGTCAGGGGACTGGTAGAGGCAGACCCACCCTCAATCTGGCTGGGCACCACCTAATCAGCTGCCAGTGTGGCTAAAATAAAGCAAGCAGGAGAAGGTGGAAGAGCAGACTTGCTGAGTCTTGCCGGCCTTCATCTCTCTCCTGTGCTGGATGCTTCTTGCCCTCAAACATCGAACTCCAAATTCTTCAGCTTTTTGACTCTTGGCCTTACACCGGTGGTTTGCCACAGACTAAAGGCTGCACTGTTGGCTTCCTTACTTTTGAAGTTTTGGGACATGGACTGAAGTACTACTGGCTTCCTTGCCCCTCAGTTTGCTGACAGCCGATCGTGGAACTTCACCTTGTGATCGTGTGAGTTAATTCTTCTTAATAAACGTCCTTTGATATGTACATCTATCCTATTAGTTCTGCCCCTCTAGAGACTCCTGACTAGTAAAGTGTGTATTTTACACTTAGAGCACATCACAATTCATACTAGCCACATTTTGAGTATTCAGTAGCCAGATGTAGCTAGTGGCTAGCATATTAGACAGTTCAGGTTTAAAACATGGATGAGTTGGTAAAATTTATATTGTTTATAACACAAGTAGGAAGAAAATATAGTGTTCAGAACAATAGTTTATGAGAGTCAGGAAGGTTTATGCATTAACTGTCTAAAGAAACTTGAGAACAACAACAACAACAAAAGTAAAGGCTGTGTATAAATATCAAGTCCAGCTTCACAAATAAACATAGATCCCTTTAAGAAACTGTCTGAAACATTTATACAGGATTACTTTTGTTTATAATTTGCGTCAATATATTTTAGATTGCCTTGTTTACAGGGTGGAGAGTTCTTAATATAATAAGCCATCACAATAACAAATGCAGTGACTTTTTGGCCTTGCAGAGAGGAAATCTTATACTATAAGGGGCTGCAGGACCTCAGGGTGTGGCCCTGTTATTCTGCAGAACATGCCAGTTAAAGTAGCCAAGGCTTAATTCAAAGCCAAAATAAAAACAGTGACTGCCTGGGTTGAACTTTGTGTGCTTAGAGGAGGAAGTCGAGAATAGAGAATATATTTCATCAGATCACAAACTACATTTGTAAAATTTTATTTTATTTAAGATTCGGGGGTACATATGAATGTTTGTTACATGGTATTGCATACTGGTAGGGATTAGACTGCCAGTGTACCAGTTACCCAAATATTGAACATGGTAACCAATAGGTAATTTTGCAATCCTCACTCCCTTCCCACCAACCCCCTTTTGGAGTCCTCAGTCTATTATTTCCATCTTTATGTTCGGATGTTCCCATCGACAAACTATGTCTATTAAGTACCCAACATATTCAGCTCACATTTCTTTCCCTCTAGGACTTGTAGTTTCATAAACGAGTTACTTAAACCAGTATCTAATCCACAACTAATCAAAGTATTTCAGAATGCTGTCCATTATTCTTTTTTTCCTTAGGGAGAGTTCAAGGCTCAGAATAAATCAAGTCCCTTTGTGGTAAGGAGCACATCAGCCTCTAACGAATGCAGAATTACTGGGAAAGGAGTAATATACAGAGGTGAGAAAAGTGTAACCCTCTGATCTCTGTGCTGTGAATTTTTAAGCAAAGTCAGACAAATAGCAGAAGATATCAGAAAGTACTGGAATGTAAGACAGAGTGGTAGGACCCAGGGACATTGATTTATGTGAACCAGTGACAAGGAGGATTTAAATTAAAATTGTTTGGGTCTTGACTCAATCATCCCAGCCTACCCTTGGGCATTCTTATTCATACCTTACAATCTACCTGAGACAGTACTTTTCATGCTCAAAATACTTTCATCATTAGCTTATTATTATTATGTGTTTAATATATTAAATATAATATTTGTTATTTAATCTTATTAAAAGAAAAATAAAACTCATGCCCAAAGTACATTTTGATATTTTGAAACACAAACTAAAAATCTATTTTCCAGTCATCTTCCTGGAGCTAGCTGGATCATAGATTCAAGAATGGCTCTTGGAGGTCAAAGGTTTCAAACCATTCTCATTTTGTGAGAATAGCAAGTCATAGTCCATAATGGGATCTTGATACAACATTGCTAAATTCTACTGCATCCTAAGTAGAATGTGAGATAATTGCCAGTATTATCCGTATGGAATCTTAACTGAATGCCAAACCCCAGAGGTTGTATGCTGAGCAGGTATAAGATAAATGTCATTACCTCATGTGTGCAGTAGCCTCCCAGGTTTCTATGAGACATTAGTAGTGTTTGACTTGTTGTCATTAAAGACAAAAAAAAAAGAAAGAAAACTTTATACAGTATGTGGTAGTTTTCCAGGTTCCACGCAGCATGCAGGTTGCAAAGTGAGTCCAGCCTTACACCTACCCCATTGCCCTCTCACTAATTATTCATCAAGCTTATTTCCTAATCTGACTCCTCATTTCCATAACCTATTTTCCTCTTCACCTTTCTACCTCTCTGCTCCAGTTTTTAATTTTTTTCCTTTCTTATTCTCTAATGCAAAAGTACATTTTGTCCCTAGATAGCACATTTTATATATTCAGGTTAATATTATTAGACTAAAACATTCCTCTTTACTATCATTGATCCCTAAAGCAATCCTGAAATGGCAACCCATTTAAAGCAGAACTCCAGTCTAGATGCAAAGAGAAGAATCCCCCAGCTACAAAAGGGGTACACTTTTCATTGTATTTTCAATTCATGTTATTCATCTTAGAAGCTATAAAGCCTCTTAAGAGCCTTTAACTGTATTTATAGCGTCAGAGAACATTTAACCAAAAAGGCAATCTCTTCCTTTACATTTATGTTAAATTAAGTACTCGGTAAAAGTAACAGCGCTGGACAGGGAATCATGTTCTCAGGTGCACGTTTCTAGCTTGATATTGGCTGTGAGCTCACAAGCAATTTATTCAATTTTTAAAGCCTTGGTTCCCTCATCTGTAAAACGGGAATCATAAAGTGCCTACGTTAGTATCACTGGGTGAGTAAATGACACAATACACAGTTCCTTGCACATAAGGAAGACTCAAGAAATTAGTCACATTATTATTACCATTATTATTATCATTAATAATACATTAGCATTTACATAATGAAAGATTCACCAGCTAAAAAATAAATCTCCATGCGGTTGGTTCAGTGTCCAAAATACAGACTGGAAAAGAGAATCAGAAGGCAGGTGCTGGTTTATGAAACTACAAATCCCAGAGAATAACAAAGTGTGATGAATACGTTAGGTGGTTAATAAACGTAGTTTATGATTTGATTAAATATGTGCCCCATTCTCAGGGACTCGGAGAAGAAATTCTATTTTGATTATCCCAGTTTGAATAGGAAACACAAGATAAATGCTCGATTCTTTCCTTTTATTTACCAGTTTAGCACATTGAATGTGATTGATAAGTTTCATAGATCTATCTTAATTTATAGACATCTTCATTTTATTCTCTTGATACCTATTTGTCAGAAAGACCAAATCATTATATCTTTTGAGATCTTTAAAGTTTCCCTCAGTCGGGATTTTTCTAATTGCATCCCTGTGGTGTCATTAGGAGGTTCCCATGTTCTCTATTTTTTTCTGTCAGCTGTTAAATCTAAGGCATGATCCGATTCAGATTTGATATTTTTTTGCAAGACTACCTTAGAGATGATGCACTGTTCCATCAGAAGCCACGTTGTCTCTCTTTTATTTTATTTTTTTTATTTTTTATTTTTTTAAATTTATTTATTATTATTATACTTTAAGTTGTAGGGTACATGTGCATAACGTGCAGGTTTGTTACATATGTATACTTGTGCCATGTTGGTGTGCTGCACCCATCAACTCGTCATT
>NW_012103588.1:588670-614978 GCF_000951045.1 Mandrillus leucophaeus
GAGACTGGAGCTGTTCCTATTCGGCCATCTTGCTCCGCCCCCCCTCTTTTATTTTATAAGCATCAATTGATGCCATGATCTTGAGCCCTAATGGGGATCATTGGGGCTGGGGAAGAATGATAAAAATATTGCAATTCTATCATTTCTTCACTTATTTCTTAGAACATTTCTGTAATGAGAAACTTTCCCTTGCCTACCATTTGGTTACTTAATGGTACAATATAGGAAACATAGGGTAAATGCTTAATTCTTCTCCCTATCTTTTACATTTTAAAAATAATAAATTGGTTCTCCAGCATTCTGAAGCTAGTACAATTTGTTGATGGTAAGTTTTCTTTTTTTTTTTTTTTGTGATAAGTATTATTATGAACCCATTGATTTAAACTTATTTAGTATTAAAGTCATTGCAGTTTGCATCTTTATTGATAATCAGATTGTTCGATCTTTTTATAAAGTTGCATTTATTGTAATATATGGATACAGGTCCAGTTACTGAAAGAATAATCAGACAAAAATCAGTAGATATAAAGAAACTGTAAAAATGATGACTAACAGAGTTTATATAGTCTTATATATAAAACACTGCTCAAACAACCATAGAATATATGTTTTTGCTTGTATAATTGGAATTGTTTTATCTTTTGCCAATGGATCTTCTTTTGGTTGATGCTTGAATCTTTTTAACACTATCTTAATAGTGTTTAATAGCCTCCTTGGTGAAATGTTTCAAACTCATCTTGTACATTTCCTGTGCCAGGAATTTTGGTTTGCTTTAGTGGGAAATAGTATTTCAGAATAAAAATCTGAGTGTTAGAGGGCTTACTCCTCTTTGGTTAACCATGGTTTCTAGACCTTTGCATTAGACTAAACTAGGAATTTTTTTTTTAAGATAAATCACATCAAAATCTCTACTACATCTTCCCATTTAAATTCAAGACTATAGGTTTTTTACTTAACCTCTTCTATATTATTTCTGTGTCTCCTTTCTCCTATTCTGAGGATGACAATCCTGGCTCTCAAGGACACAGGGATAATTGAATTAAGCCATCACATAGCTACTCATTGGTCTGTTTCCAGATTATCACACAATAGTGTTAGAATAAAACACCTACACTGTGACCTACAATATTATTACAGTCACATTACTGGGTTTTGAAACCATTTAGAATACTTCTTCACCATGTGGCTATACCACAAACTGAACATACATTTGTGGGTATTTTGAATTGATAGAGATATTTCAATTGAATTGAGTTTTTAATTTTGTGAAATATTTATGTGGTTTTAAAATCAAATTTATCTATCCAGCATATTTAAAGAAATCTAGCTTTCATCCCTATTCCCTCTACCCTATTCTTTCCACTTTCTAGAAGTAATCATTTTTCTAATGTTATGGGTGTTTCTCTTTATTGTTTTATTTTACATAGCATACTAAGATAAATGTAGCACATTTTCCTCACCTTACTTTTCTCACTTCATAATACATATATACTTATCCAAAAATTTATGTCACTTCGTGGGCATAAATTTATGGTAGTATAGGGAGATTTTCCTCATTTTTTATAGCTATATAAAACCCCCACTAGTTGGTTGTGACATGGTCTGCTCAATCGGTTCCATATTGATTTACACTTAGGGCGGTTCCAGTCTTTTGCTAGAATAAAACATCCTTCAATAAAGATCTTGGGCAAATGACTTTTTCAATTTATGCTAGTGTAACTTTGGAATTGATTCCTGGAAGTGAAATTGCTAGATCAAAGGGTAAAATGCATATGTAATTTGTTAGATACAGTCATGCGTCACAATGGCAGGGATATATTCTAAGAAATGTGCCATTAGGTGATTTTCTCATTGTATGAATGTCAGAGTGCAAGTATACAAACATAGATGGTATAGTCTACTACTTACCTAGGCTATATAGTATAGCCTTTTCCTCCTTGGCCTCATAACTGTACATCATATTACTATACTAAATACTGTGGGTAATTGTAACACAATGGCAAGTATTTGTGTATCTAAACATAGGACAGGTACAGTAAAAAATACAGTATAAAAGATTAAAAAATGGTACACCTGTATACAGCACTTACCAAGCATGGAGCCTGCAGGACTGAAAGTTGCTCTGAGTGAGTCACTAAGTGAGTGGTGAGTGAATGCAAAGGCCTAAGACATTACCGTATACACTACTGCAGACTTTAAAAACATTGTACACTTAGGGTACACGAAATTTATGTTTAAATATTAAGTAATTGAGCTACAATGTTATCACAGCTATGATGTCACCAGGCAATAGGAATTTTTCAGCTCCATTGTAATCTTATGGGACCACTGTCATATGGGCAGTTTGTTGTTGATCAAAATGTCATTATGGGGTACATTACTGTATCTTCAAACTTTCTTCCATAGGCATTGTACCATTTTGTATTCACATTGGCAGTGTATGACAGTACCTACTTTCCCACAGCCATGCTAATAGAGCCTATTGGCAAACTTTTGGATTTTTGCCCATTAAATAGGTGAGAAATTGTATCTTGGTTAGTTTTTATTTGCGTTTCTCTTACTATGAGCCGGTTTGATATTTATTCCATAGGTTTAAATGCAATATACATTGCATATTTTTGAAGCATCCATTTATCTAGCTCATTCTTGTTGGTCTTTTCTTTCTCTAGTTATTTAAATATCAGAAATGTTTGTGAGATTAACTGCAAATGTTTTCTTCAGTTATCATTTGTCTTGATTTGCAAAAAATTATCTATGTGTTTATGTGTGTATATGTATATATGTGTGTGTATATGTGTGTATATATTTATATACACACAGAGATAGACATATATACACACATATATATACACATACCTATATATACACATATATACATATATAATTTACCTTTATTGCTTTTGGATTTACAGTCTTAGTTACAAAAGTCTTACCCACTTCTATTTATAGAGAAATTCACCCTCATTTCCTCTTGTTTTTGTATAGTTTTATATTTTTACATTTAAATCTCTTATACTTGTACAAGTTATCTTGGTATATGGTTTGAGGAATGAATCCAGTTTTATCTTTTTCTATAAACTGGTTATTTGGACATCACTTATCTTACAAGTTCACCTTTCTTTTATCATTTGAGATGTCATCTGTGATATACAAAATAATGGCCTTCCAAAGGTTTGTGCCCTAATTTATGGAACCTATGAATATGTTTACATGGCAAGGGAAAATTAAAAGTGCAAATGAAATAAAATTTGTTAATCCGCTGACATTAAGGATTATCCAGGTGGGCTCAATGTAATCATAGGCTCCTTTGAAATTAAAGAGGGAGGCAGAGGAGGAGGTCAGGTTCAAGGAAGAGTTGAAGATGCTGCTGTCTTTGAAGCATCTTTGAAGGAAGGGACCATGAGCCATAAGATGCAGGAGGCCTATAGAAACTATGAAAAGTAAGAAAATAGATTCTCCCTTAGAACTTCTAGAAAAAATGTAGCCCTCCAGACACCTTGATTTTCATCCACTGAAGACTGTTGCAGAGTTCTGACCTGCAACACTGTAAGACTGATAAATCTGTGCTGCTTTGAGTCACTCCATTTGTGGTAATTTGTTATGGCAACCATAGGAAACTAATATGTCATCTTTTTTTTTTTTTTTTTTTTGAGACGGAGTCTCGCTCAGTCGCCCAGGCTGGAGTGCAGTGGCCGGATCTCAGTTCACTGCAAGCTCCGCCTCCCGGATTCCGCCATTCTCCTGCCTCAGCCTCCCGAGTAGCTGGGACTACAGGCGCCGCCACCGCGCCCGGGCTAGTTTTTGGTATTTTTAGTAGAGACGGGGTTTCACCGTGTTAGCCAGGATGGTCTCGATCTCCTGACCTCGTGATCCGCCCGTCTCAGCCTCCCAAAGTGCTGGGATTACAGGCTTAAGCCACCGCGCCCGGCTGTCATCTTTATTCTAAACTAAATTGAGGAATTAATTTGGATTTATTTCTGATTTTCTATCCTATCCCATCAGTCAGCCTGCTTTTCCACATGCCATTTAAGATACTGTTTTAATTATAGAAATTTTATTATAGATTTTAACATCTGCTGGGGATGCCACCCTCCCCCTTTTCTCTCTGGAGTTTTCCTGGCTATTCTCATTTGTATATTATTCCAGATGAAGTTTACAATCCATTTGCCTGACTCCAGGAAAAAAAAAAAAAAGAAGAAGAACTTGATGGGATTCTTAGGAACCAATATTTTTGGGAAAAGTTCATGTCTGCTTTAGGCTAGAGGCTCAGTGACCCTAAAAGTGATTCACATAAGGAGACAAGAGTACCTAGTATAATAGGCCATAGCCATAGAAATGAGAAAACAATTACTTGACAGTCATATGCAAGCAAATAACATTTTTATTATCAAAACTTTTTAAATGTTAAGTGAACCAATCACACTTAAGAAAAAAAATAATTGGCCCACACAATTAAAATTCCCAAATGAGCCGGACACGGTGGCTCACACCTGTAATCCCAGCACTTTGGGAGGCCGAGGCGGGCAGATCACCTGAGGTCAGGAGTTCAAGACCAGCCTGACCAACATGGAGAAACCCCATTTCTACTAAAAATACAAAATTATCCAGGTGTGGTGGTGCATGCCTGTAATCCCAGCTACTCAGGACGTTGAGGCAGGAGAATCACTTGAACCCAGAAGGCAGAGGTTACAGTGAGCCGAGATCATGCCATTGTACTCCAACCTGGGCAACAAGAGTGAAACTCTGTCTCAAAATAAATAAATAAATAAATAAATTCCAAATGAAGTTGGTTGCAGATACTCAAATGACATCAGAAACAGGTCTCCATCTCTGGTCCCTTTGGTCCACACGGTTGTCTTCCTACTCAAATGCCCTCTCCATGAACTGGGGCCCTGTAACTACAGACATGCACTTGACCAACTTAGCAACTCCTGAGGAAAGAGATCCTCTTCCTCAGTAGTTCTTGTAAAAGTTAAAAAATTAAATCTCATTAGTATAGCTTTCTTCACGTACTAACGCCTCAGCCAATCACTATGGCCAAAAGAATAAAATAATCTGATTGAGTAGTTCTGGGTCATGAACTCTTTCTTGAAGGTGTGAATGGAGTCAACACTTCCTAACTCCAGAGGTAAGAGTTAGGGAGAGGGATTCCCCAGAAGAAAAAGCCAGAACACTGATCAGAAAATGGGTGAATGGATATAGGATAGGTACTAAGCACCATTATGATCACTTTGTCATTGGGTGATGTGGGGGCAGGGGAAAGAAGTAATTAAACTTGCTTAGGAGCTGATCAACTGTCAAAATGTAAAGGACACACAAAAGTCCCTGTTCTGAATTTAGATAGAGATGTAGCCAGTCTTAGCAAACACAGGCTGCAGTGTCTGGCATCTGCAGGAGAGCTGGTGCCTTCCCAGCTGTGGGTCCTAAGTCAGCTTGGATAGTCTGCTAGATTCACTGGAAAGTTTCATCCTAGTGAAGTTAAAATGGAAAGTAGGGTTGGAAGATTTGAATATGAAGTGTACTCAAGAGAAAAATCTGGCAAGGAAGTACAGAAAGATTTCAGATAGTTATATTTAAGAAGAATCTTAAAGGTTAATAATCTTATTTCCAAGTAAAGAAAAAAGAGTTTTCAGGGGGGGAAAGAAAAAGAAGCCATGGCAAAAATGAAAGAACATGGTATTGTTTAGGGAGCACTGGAAATTCCATGCTGCTGCTGCAGAGCTTTTGCATGAAGATGTCAGGACCTAGGGCTAAAAAGCAGAAGGAGGGTCTTTCGTGCCAAGTGAATGAGTTTGCACTTGATTCTGGAGCATCGTAAGTTGGTTTTGAAAAAGACAGAGTTATAATTAGATTTCGTTCTAGAAGGACAACCATTTTGAAAATGTAAAACTGAATTGGGCAGGAGGAATAAAAGCAGAAGACCCATAAAGAGTCTATTATAGTGGTTCTCAGCGACAGAATGAGAACTTTAAAGAGAGCAACAAGGCCGGGTGCTGTGGCTCACGCCTGTAATCCCAGCACTTTGGGAGGCCGAGGCGGGTGGATCATGAGGCCAGGAGATCGAGACCATACTGGGTAACATGGTGAAACCCCGTCTCTACTAAAAATACAAAAAATTATCCGGGCGTGGTGGCGGGCGCCTGTAGTCCCAGCTACTTGGGAGGCTGAGGCAGGAGAATGGCGTGAACCCGGGAGGCGGAGCTTGCAGTGAGTCCAGATCAGGCCACTGCACTCCAGCCTGGGCGACAGAGAGAGACTCCGTCTCAAAAAAAGAAAAAAAGAAAGAAAGAAAGAAAAAGGAGAGAGCAACAAGAGTTGTGGAAGAGAAGAGGAGAAAGATTAGGACATCTTTATTTTCCAAAGAGTTTTCCAAGGAGCACTAGTTTAGTTGGATGTTAGGGTGTTATATTTAAAAAAAAATTAAAAAAAATTATATAGCCAAATAAATTGCAGACACTTAGTTTACTGCATGGCTTTCCAGAACATATAATATACTAACGTGTAGATGTAGATATCCTGAAATAGTAACTTTGCTGATTTCTTTCATTGTAGATATTATGCTAAACAGGTGAATTTTTTTTTTTTTAACACTCTTGGATTAGGGAGTAAAAAAAAGGTGGTAAGATATAAAATGTATGATAAATAATATAAGAAATAATACTAAGATAGATAAGTCGAATAGCATATGTAATTTATATATGCTATTTATTAAATATAAATTAATATTAGATTTTTTAAATATACTATTATTTATTAAATATAAATAAGATACTTAAGTGTGACCCTTTCCACTAAGATGTTTGATGGGACAACCTGTAGCAGGTGTACAAAGGGAGCCTAAAAGCCAGATTGCAATAACTTGAAGTTGTAGATTTTGTAGGGGTATTAAGAACCGTAATTTTTTTTTAGGAAAACTCATCGTTTTTGCCAGACCCCCTTTTATGCTTCAGGCACCAAGACCCTGATGCCTCACCAAAAGCTAACATTTTTGATAGCATGCACGACAAAGATTTTTCTTTTTTAACTTTCATTTTAAGTTCAAGGGTACATGTGCAGGTTTTAAACGGGAAAATTGCAAGTCACAGGAGTTTGATGTACAGATTATTTTGCCACCCAGGATATAGACATAGTGCCTGATAGGTATTTTATCTGATGCTCTCACTGCTCCAACCCCCCACCCTCAAGTGGGCCCCCTTGTCTATTGTTTCCCTCTTTGTGTCCATGTGTTCTCATTGTTTAGCTTCCACTTACAAGTGAGAACATGCAGTACTTGATTTTCTGTTTCTGCATTAGTTCGCTTAGGATAATTGTCTCCAGCTCCGTCCATGTTGCTGCAAAAGACATGATCTTATTCTATTTTGTGTCTGCATAGTTTTCCATGGCATATAAGTTCCTTATTTTCTTTATCCAGTCTACCATTGATGGGCATTTAGGTTGGTTCCATGTCTTTGCTATTGTGACTAGTAACAACAGAGATTTTTAAGGAAAGCAATGTGATATGTTACCGCCACCTAGCCTATCATCCCAAATAAGTTGCACTTCCCCAGTGGTAGCCAACATCCAAGATGGCTCTTCTGCCAATGACCCTTCAAACAACAGCCAGTGAGGAAGTGAAGACTCTTGCAAATAGTCAAAAGAGAGATCTTGGTGCACGACATTGATCTCAATCAAGCTTTGAGGGTTGGCAGCCATGATCTACATCTTTATGGTGAACTCATGAGAGACCCTAAGCCAGACCACCCACCTAAGTTGTTTCTGAATTCTTGACTTTCCAAAACTGTAAGATAACAAATGCTTGTTTAAGTATCCCTCTAAGTTTTCAAATATGTTTTTACAAAGCAGTAGATAGTTAACACACCATCTAATAATACTTTATTATGTAGGAGATAGTCATACAATATTTCCCTTATTGTAGCCCACTCAGATCTGTACCCTCCAGCAGTGTCTTAGGTCCTGGAACTTGCTCTTGCCAAAGACCATAACACAGATACTCTGCTGTCTCTCTCTTCCTTGGTCTCCCTATAGTATTTAACAGAATTGACAATTTTCTTCAAGAAACATTTTCTTTCCCTGGTCTTCTTGGTATTATACATTCCTGGTGTTTCTTCTAACTCACTGTTGGTCTTTCCCCATCTCCTTTTGAGTAGAGCTGATATCATGGAAATTTCAGCTGACAAGTCTGGAGTGAAAGACAAAAGCCAGGTTATGAAGGATCACTTATATCAGATTGTAAGTTTTGACTTTAGTTCTTCAGCTAGTCTTTAAATATAGGCTCATTCTTGTTCCTGTTCTAAGCACTTATGTGTCTCTTCTCACCCTTTATCTTCCTTCTGGGGTTATCTCAGCCATTCTCCCTAGAATGCACACTACAAGAGGGCAGAAATTTTTAATCTGTTCTTCTCTGCCAAATCCCCAGTGCCTAGAACAGTGTTTCTCACACAATAGGCATTCAAAAACTAACTGAATGAATGAGTGGATTCAATTACCATCTACATGTTGATTACTCCCAAATCTAATCCCCAGCTTAAAACCCTCACCGAGTTCCAGACCAATGTGTTCTACTTCCCACAATATACTTCCATTTCAATAGTCAATAGAAGCCTCTAACAAAGCCAAAATTAAACTCATCATCTCCCCGTCCTCATCATCCACTTTTTGTGTTCTCTTTTTCAGTTATTGGCACCATAATCCACCACCCAAACATAAATCTTGGCCATCCTTGACCCTTTCTTCTCCTTCACCTCCTATATCCAATTGATCACCAATCTTGTGATTTGAAAATCTTGGAAGTTGGAAATATTTATTTGATTTTCAAAATTATTTTTCAAACTCTTTTTCTCTTCATTCACATCCTCATCCAGTTAGGTCATCTTTTCCTGGATGCTTACAATAGTCTTTTAACAACTAACCACTTTGTATCCCTCTCATCCATTCTCCATGCTACAGCTAAAGTGATAGTTAAAAATGCAAATCTGACCTTGTTACATGTCTACCTAAAAGCTGTAAATGGCTTTATATCAGTCAGGATAGGATAGGCTAAAGCTTCTGTTACAAAGACAAAATCTTAATAATTTAAGACATAAAGTTTATCTTTCATTCATGTTAGATCAGGGACTTTTTCAGGCAGCTGTCTTTATCATCAATCCAGATTGGGTCAGTTTCATGGCTCTACCATTACAGAGCTTCTATCTTCAATGCTGTGGGACAGAGGAATGCAAAGTCTCTCAAAGATATTCATTATCTTGGTACATGTGTTATTTTCCTATTACTGCGATAACACACTGCCATAGCATAGTGGCTTAGAACAACATGAATTTATTATCTTACATGTCTCTATATCAGAAGTCTCAAATGGATCTCACTGGACTAAAACTCTAGGTGTCAGCTAATCTCTTCTGGAGGCTCTAGGAAACAATCCATTTCCTTGCTTTTTCTGGCTTCTAGAGGCTGCTTACATTCATTGGTTCAAGACCCATCCCTCTGTCTTCAAAGTCAGTAATACGGCACCCTCAAGTCTCTCTCTCTCTCTCTCTCTCTCTTTCTCTCTCTCTCCCCCTCTCTCTAATTCTCTGTCTCTGTCTTTCTGTTTGTTTCCTATGATTCTGTCACCACTTTTCCTTCATGTCAGGATGCTTATAATTACATTGGGTCCATCAGATAATCCAAAATAGGCTCTTCATCTCAAAATACTTAACTTAATCGCCTCTGCAGATACTGCAAAGTTACTATACCCATGTCAGGTAACACATTCACAGGTTCTGGAGTTAGGACATAAATATTTCATGGAGAGGGGGTGAACCATTATTTACCACAGTCCATATTGCTACTTACAATCTGTTGGCCAGAACTCAACACTCTTCCCTCTAACTACAAGGGTTCTGGAGAATGTAAATCTTCCATGTGGCCAGGAAGGAGAAGGGTACCAGACACTGGTGAGCATTAGTAATAGCTACTCCAGACTTCCACTGCTCTTAAAGTTGAAACAGTTAGTCTGTCTCAGTAGGTCTTATAGAATCTTGCCCACCCCATCCATCCCGCTCTATCCAACTAAACTACTCACAATTCCCCAGATACAATGCATGTTAACTATTATCCCAAGGTGTTCATACATGCTACTCTCTTCCACCCTGCCTCGAGAACTTTTTTCTTTCATCTAATTGTTATTTTTCCTTCAAGTTTCTGATATAAATTTTTACATATTATTATAAGCACTCGTTTCGCTAAATTGTTTTTGTTTGTTTAAATATAGATTTCTCTTAGTATTTTAAAAGATAAAAATGTCTTCTGATTGTAATAATGGCAACATTTTCATTATCATAATAACGGATATGTCATAATGGAAAAATAATTCCGAAGCAACATGACTCCAGTATCTCAAGATGAGTTGTTTCACTAATGCCAACCAAGTTCCCTCATCAATAATAACTTGAATTATCCCATGTTAGAACAGGATGCCAGGCAAACTAGAGAGATCTCCTTCACCTCAAGTGATTAAATAGAGGCTAGATCTCTCATTTCTATTAGTCTAATTTAGTCCTTCTATCAAACTTCTAGTCACTGAGATTCAAAATACTGGTTAAGTATTCCCACTCCTGTATGCCCCTGCCAATAATGAGTTAAAGATTTTTGCCATCTCTTCCTTTGCAAACTGAGGGCCTCTGCTCTAGCTGAGGTCCTATTACCTATTAATCCACTCCCCCACTCCCCTCCCTGCATCTCATCACCTTTCACTATTCTTTCCCCAATCTCCTTTGCATACAGATCTTTTATTAGCTCTATTACCTTTATTCAGGTCAACATTTGAAGCCATGCATGCTCTTCTTCAGCTGAATTCTGCAGATTTGGCAATGACAAGATCTATCTAGCTTTGCACGTTTTCCTACATATGTTATTCATTGGCCCTTACCTGCCCCTACCACCACTACCAATCCACTTCAAATGTAATACACTAAGTATAAACACAGTGTTTATTTTGTAAATGAAACATCAAGTTAACAACCTTTAGCAACCCCTCGCAACCCTTCACCAGATTCCTACGCTAGACCCTTCTTTATATGGAAATTTTGTATGTATCTGTCCCTTCTTTCCATTACTTCTCTTCTTATTATTAGGTTCTAACTAATCTGGACTATTCATGGTGCAGTGAATTGGACTCCTTTTTCTCACACCTGGAGTCATTTTCTCACATTGATTCCACAGGCAATGATGCGGTTAAGAGCGTAGGTGTGCTATCCACACTGCCTAACATCAAAGGCCTGCTCTGCCATTTACTTGTGTTGTGCTCTTGGGCAAAGTTAATTAACATCTTTGTACCTCTGTTTCCTTATTTGTAAAAGAGGGATAATGATAGACCTAAATTATAAAGCTTTGTGAGGATTAGATGAGAGAAATTTATGTGAAACATTACCACATTTGTTGTCACCAAGAAATGTCTAATTTCATTGGTGATTATTATAAGATACCTTTTTTCTTGATTTTCTGTTCTCAAACTCCATCTTTTTAAAATCCTTTGTAACTTCCAATGTTCAGTTCATATACCTACCACCTTGATGGAAATACACTCTTCAACTAGATACTTTCTTCTGCACATACATGCACACATATACACACACTATTGTCAATGTCATCCAAATAAATACAGCAGCCAAGTAGAGTCTAGGGAGAAGCAAGGCAGCCACAGTCTCTAGAAACAGGTGATGCAAAAGGTGCAAGGAACTGTCAAGATTTCTGATTGACTTCAATTGATCCAATGGGAAAGCAGGATAGTTACAGCAATAAGGAGACCTACTCCAGGATGCCTGAGAAAGAAGTCATAAGAAGGGTGGAGCTTTGCAAGCATTAATGGGCATATGAATCATACCAGAGGTCTTGTTCAGAGGCAGATTCTGATTCAATGGCTCTGAGAAGAGATCTAAAATGCTTTATTTCTAACAACTTCCCAAATGATGCCATGCTGCTGTCCTCCAATCCTCCTTCAGTAGCAGGGCTTTAAAGAGAGTGAGGTTGCAATCCAGAAAACGCAGGAAAATCACCACCAAAACTTATGGATCAGCAAGACAAAGAGTGAGCGAATTGAGCAATAACAGCATAACAGCAGCGAGAAAGGAACATAAACCAAGAGACCACAGTCAAAATCAAGATTAGACACATTAAGGAAATTACATGGTCATTATGCCAGTGGCACGAGGCATTTGGAACTGTGTCTGGAGTCACAGTCCAGGACAGAGAAGCAGATTCTGGAGAACTGAGTAGACATACACATTGACCTTGGCAAATTTCTCATAGCAGCTACACACAAATCTCACCTCCTTATGGTGAAGCAGTGCAGTATGGTGGAAAGACCTCTGTACTTGAAAACAAATACAAGTCAGATAAAGCCTAGACCCTGACACTAGCTGTGTGAATTCTTTGAAGACCCATTTTCTCATCCCCAAAGAGGGGGAGAATAATGCCTTCTTCAAAAGACTGCTACAAAGGGCCAGACGTGATGGCTCTCACCTGTAATCCCAGAACTTTGGGAGACCAAAGTGAGCTGATTGCTTGAGCCCAGGAGTTCCAGACCAGCCTGGGCAATATGGCAAAGCTTTGTCCCTTGAATAAATACAAAAATTAGCCAGGCATGGGGAAGGGCACCTGTAGTCCCAGCTATCCGGGAGGCTGAGGTGGGAGGACCACTGGAGCACAGGAGGTCAAGGCTACAGTGAGCCATAACTGCACCACTACACTCTAACCTGGGCACCAGAGAGAGAAAGATCTGTCAAAAAGAGAAAAGAAGAGATTTCTGTAAAGATTAAATAAGACAATTCTTTCTCACTGAGTGGGAGGTTACTTAGATAATCTCTAAATTCCTTTCTAAGATTCAAATTACATATCTATGATTACCATGAAGATTACCATAGCCTCACTTTTAAAAAATCACCATCATTTCCTATGTATAACAAAACTCAGAAGTCTTGCCTAAGTTTCTGCTGGGGAAAAAATAAAAAACTGTTTTAGCTAATTCATGATTAAGTAGGAGATAATAGTATCCTAAAATGAGAGGTTGCAAAGTCTAGGCAGGTAACTTCAAGTGTCCAGCATTAGGCAGGAACTGGAGATCCCTAAAGGATGCCTGTCCTTTCACAAGGTTGTCACCAAGAAAGAAAGGGGGTATGGTTTCAACACAAAAAGGAGAAATTTACTGGAAAACCTCTTAATTGTTAAATGTTGGCAAATAATGGAAATACTAAAACCCTTGTTTGGGCCACATAAAACCTTATCTGCAGACTCAATTCCTGCCCTAGGCCAACAATTTTTTCCCTTTCCATCTTTGCCTTCATCCTTCGAGGAATTCATGCATTTTAAAAGAGGACAAAGATATCCTTAAAAAGCCTCTGAATAGTAGATTTTCAAGCAATTCTAAAGTAAAGAATATGAGACTTTTAGAGCACAGCACATTTTCAGCACCCTTAAATCGGGTCATGTAGACATATTTTTAAACTCTGCCTATTTGTATTTTATGCCTAGCAAGATAACGTGGCTCTGCATTGTTAGGCACTCTTGACTAAGGGTTAGGGAGACCTCAGATGCCCTGATTTTATAAACAACCCCCAGATTCTCCCAGATTCTATTTTTTTTTTTTTTTTCACTTAAAGGAAAGACCATTTTCAACCTTTGTTCAGCATTCATCATTCACAACTCTCTTGCATGGTTTATTCCATAGAATTAATTAATTGATCCGCTTGTTTGTTTGTTTGTTCTAAGTGTTTACTGAATACTAAGCACTCTTTTAGGTGCTGAAGATAAGAGTAGAAAGTACCATACACAAGAGTGGAGTAGGGACATTAATAAAGAAGTAAGTAAATCAGTAAATAAACAATTTCAGAAAGTTGTAAGTCCTATGAATAAAATAAAATAGAGTGGTGTGGGAAAATTATCATGTTTTGAAGGGTGGACAATCTATTTTAAACTGAGTGGTCACAAAGGCCTCTGGAGGAAGTGACATTTAAACTGAGACTAAAGGATACGGAGAACCTAGCACGGGATGACCTGCATGAAGACCATTCCAGGAAGTAGAACCCTAAGGTGGAAGAAGTACGAACTGTTCTGGGAAAAGGAGAAAGCAGGTGAGGATAGAATACGGTGAATGAGGAGAGAGCAGGTGCAACCGAGCTGAAGAGAGAGAGGCGGAGAGCAGGCACTTTATGTGGGCCCGACAGGAAAGGGGCTTGGATTTAGTTAGAGTGCAGTTCAAAGCCAGTGGAAAGCTACAAAAGGAGAAACTTGGTATAATTTACACTTCTGGGTGATCACTTAGGCCACTGCGTGAAGAATGGACTGGAGAGCAGCAGGATAGAGGTAAGAGACCCATGTTTCAGACTATTGCTAAGTGTAGGCAAGAGGCAACAGATCATAATGGCTCAAACTAGGGTGGTATCAGCAGAGCTGTTGCTATGTTCAAGTTCCTTAAGAAATGCAGTGTTAAAGTAAATGTACTTGTGGTGTGTGTGTTTGTGTGTGTGTGTGTGAGAGAGACAGAGAGAGAGAGACAGAGACAGAGAGAGAGAGAGAGAGACAGAGAGAGAGAGAGAGAGAGAGAGAGAGAGAGAGAAATATCTACCAAAACCAGTGGTAAGGGGAGTGGTTATTTTGGTGAAAAAGAAAAATAAAAAAGGTCACATTTTTCCAAACTTACTTGAACATGAACATGAAATCATCTTCTCCATAAAACATCTCTTGGGACTTGTATACCCCAAAATACACTTTGCAAAAACATTCGTCAAAGTACAATTTTCAAAAAGTTGAAAGCATAGTGTTCATGTATTCAACTCATTAATTTGGGAACCAGCAGATGATAAAACTGGTTCAAAGAGCATTTGAAGAACTGGGTATCTATGTGTATTTGAATACATTTGCTAGTAGACACAAAACTTATTAATATCTACCAGGGCAATAATCTTTGTGAGATTTTTCTATTCTGTGGCTGATAAATCATTTGTACCTACATTGACACTATTTTCCAAGTGTAATGTTTAATAGTATCCTGGTTTAGAAGACAAATTATATGTTTTGTTCTAATTTATTAAGTGAGCATGTAAGTTAACAAAATTTAGACCTATAATCAAGAGAAAAAACCAAATCCAGCAAAGCTACATTCCCCTGGCTAGGCCTATTAACCAGTGTTTCCATATAACATAAAACATTGAAAATACATGCTGGCCTCCCAAGTTTGTGATAATGTTTTCTTAATAGACACGCTTATGATCATAAATAATCTCCAAAGATTTTTTTTGATTCACCATGAATCAAAATGATTATGTATTGTTTTCCAGTCCTTTCATTTACATATGTATGACACTGAGTGTTCATTTGCTTGAATGCATAGAGCCATACAGTGTTAAAAACTACTAATGCCAGATAATTATCTTTCATGTGAAAATTTGCATAAGGAATCTAGGGTTTCACATTCCAAAACCTCTATGTTATTTGCTCTTTCATCCTGAGCCTACAAAACCAACCCCCCAAAAATTACGTTTATGAGTTTTACCTGCAGTCCCTATCATTGTGGTCAAATTTCTTTCTTTTTAAGATCCCCATAATCTGTTGTCATTCCTGGACTGTCAGAAAGTGACCTAGGGAAGGCAGAGCTTCTTTTATGTTTTGATGATTTTTTTCCCTGTAGGACAATTATGGTAATCATCCCAGTAAGACAGCTCTTACTGTGGTGTCGAGCTATTTAAGAAATACCAAACATATCAAATGCACCTAATCATTTCTAGTATCTGTAATAAATTTTGTGATTCCTCTCAGATTCTTTGGGAAATCTCAACAATCGTTTTAAGTATAAAAGATACATTGCTTTTTCTTTCCGCTGAGTTTAGGGTTTGATCTTGGAAGGCAAAAGCAAAAAAGTTCTCAAAATAGATGTGGTCATTTTATTAAAATAAGATCATGGATACCTAAAGAGAATAAATCATGGAACTTTTGCTATTTATTAATCAGAAAAACAATGTATTTTATTAAATATACAATTGTAAGGAAACAATTCTTTTAAGTAAGGAGCTTTTTTGTTTTATTTAAATAACAGTTTTACGCAGGATATCTGTTCTCTGAGTGGAATGTTCAAAAGGTAAAGGATAAATTTATGTTTGTAAAGAGCAGAATATGACAAGACACACTCATCATTTTGAAAAACAGAAAACCAAATCTAGTGTTGCACAAATATAATACTTAGCCGTAAAGGATCCTTAAGTGTCTTCTTTTTCAATTATCTTTTGAGTAAGTCCCTCAAAACTAAATAAATTTAACATATTTTATGACTTCTCTTTCAGATTCATTATTTTCAGCTATAATAACAAACCTTCTACAACTTTCTATATCCATACAAATTTTGTCTCTTGCTGTTCTCTTTCATATTTCAAACATGACACTTTTCCTTTGGTCAAAACTACACTCTTTTACCCTTGATAAACAAAAGCACATCCATTGCCTTGGTATTCAGTCAAACTTCTTCGTCACTATTTTTCGTAACATATTCTCGATTGCCCACATTAATTATACTTTTTAACTAGATTGACAGACTACTTTTTCACAGAGAGAACTGGGAGACAGGAAAGAATTGATAACCGTGTGTCACACACAAGCATGTTAGTATACTAACAGAGCTCATGAATAGAGAAGAGTAAGAATCTCTGTTGAGATGGTACAGTACCACTCCCAGCAGTGACAATTCCTTTCACACTCTCTTAAAGTAGAAAAAAAAATACATTTGTTAATGTGATTCAAACATATGGCAACTCTATAAAATATATAGATAAGGGGCAAAATGATATATATATGTGTGTGTGTGTGTACATATGTATAATACATGTAAACAATGTTTCGTTACCAATGTTTTAATATTCTATCTTACAAGTTTTCCAAGATTAATTAATTTGATCTAACTTCAGTTTAATAATTTAAAATTAATTATATATTTTGAAAATTATGTTTAAGTTGATGCACTGCAGAATCCAATTATCATTTATGTAAAAACATTTGTCAAAATATAATTCAATTTAGTTGAACACATAATTTTACATTTTACTTAATTTTAAACATTGTGTAGAAGTAATGTAGGCTTAGTTGATTGGTAAAATAGTTTAAGAATAGTAAAAAGTTCAGATTAACTAAATTTTTAAAACCCCAATGTTAGACACAAGGAAGAGAACAATACACACTGGGTCCTGTGAGGGCAGGTGTGCGGGGAGGGAGAGCATCAGGAAAAATAGCTAATGCATGCTGGTTGTAATGCCTAGGTGATGGTTTGATGGGTGCAGCAAATCACCATGGCACATGTTTACCTATGTAACAAACCTGCAAATGTACCCCAGAACTTAAAAAAAAAAAAAAAACTCAAAAGCCATACATAAAATCATTGATAAGGTTGATTCAAACAAACAAACAAAAAAAACCCAAATGTTACACAGAATACAATGTAGACTGGTATTATGCTCTGTGTTAATAAAGTCAGGAAAAAGACATATAGCTTTTATTTTAAATTATTAAACCAGCTTTGACACAAATACCTTAATTATTTGAACTTAGACTATGAATTAAAATGTAAAACATAAGTATATAAAACATGGAGACTTTAGGTATGTCATATTATTTTTATATATATATATATATATATATATGTGTGTGTGTGTGTATGTATTCATGAATATCAACCAATCAGCACAGAGTTCCTGTATTGAGAAACTCTATGGTTTAATGTATTACTGTCCTCTAGCAATAAAAAATATTTCACATTCACATGATGAAATGGGTTCCAGTTTTAGTAGCTAGAGACATCAACTATCATTTATTTGTATTACAAATACAAATTTGGCAGGGAAGAATCCGTGCATTGTCATTTGGGGTGGCTTCACTGGAGTATGGAGGATCCACTTCCAAGAGATCTCACTCACATGACTGAGAAGTCAGTGTTGGTTGCTGGCTGTTGGCTGTGACCTCAATGAGGGCTGAGAGCTGGGGCCTTGGCTCTTCTCCATGCGGGTCTGTCTATATGAGTGGCTTGGGCTTCCCCCAGCATAGTGGTTGGTCCCAAGCATGAGAATAACTGTATTGTCTTTTATGACCTACCTTCAGAAATTCCACAGTGCCACTTATACCTGAGTGCAAAATATGCTCCAAATTAAGAGTATAGAACATAGATCTTGCCTCTTAATGTGAAGAGTGTCAAAGTCATGTTGTAATAACATGTTGGATGGAAGATATGTGGTAGTCATTTTTTGAAAAATAGAATCTGTCCAAAGAGGTAAAGACTTTTCTCAAATACAGTCACATAGACACACAGAAAGTTTACAGCTTTCATTCTACAACCTCAGCCATGGATCAAAAGAAAAAACAGAACACAGAAAAACACTGTCCAGGTATCGTAAGTTCTTCTCCTTCCCAGAGGAACTAAAACATTTTCTCAAATAATTTGAGTTCACAAATAGACAATCAACCAAACAGAAAAGGCTAACAAACAAGATTCTCTGTCCTCTTCTTCCGCCACCCAACTGAGATCTCTAAAAGATTAGACCATAAAACCAGATTTCTCATCATTCCTGACACCAGTGCTTCTGAACTACTAAGAGTAATTGTTAGGTTGCATGAGTAAAAGTTGCCTTAAGTGCATTCTCCGAAAAATACTGTGTTTGAATTTCACAATTTAGCCCAATTTTCACAAATGATATTCTCTAACAAGAAGCTAGTCTCAGCAAATATGACTTTTAAACTAAAATCTATGGTCAATAAAAGACAAATATCTAGTCAATTAAAATCTAACAAGAAATAATATTGATTCATTTTAAATTTTTCTTCCATCTTTATAGTCATTGATAAGCCTTTAGCAGTGGAGTGCAATGGTTGGAGTTTGGGTATTAATTCAAATACTAGCTCTACTCCATAGTAGTTGTGTGTTCTTGGGCTCCTCTCTCATCCTTGGGTTCATCATGGGCAAAATGGAAATAATAATTATACCTTATAGGCTCACATGAGTATTACATAGATCAACTTAGTAAAACACTAATCATGGTGCCCAGTGCAAAGTAAACCCAATAAATGCCTGACACTATTGTTACTATAACTATTATAATATTATAGTAATATAATATGTAATATATGACATATAATATGTATTATATAATATACACTAACAAATGTTAGTGTACATTTGTATATACACTAGTAATATTTATATAGATATATAGTATAGATTTATGTTATAGAGATATATAGTACTGTGTATTAATAGTTATGTGTATAATACATATTATACTATTAATATAACAAATATAGTATATCATATATACTATATATTATATTATTTATAGAATTACATGTAGTGTAAATGTAGTTTTATATGCTATATACATAACTAACACCATATATGTACTATATATAAAAATATATATTGTCCGGGCATGGTGGCTCACGCCTATAATCCAAACACTTTGGAAGGTCGAGGCTGGTGGATCACAAGGTCAGGAGTTTGAGACCAGCCTGACCAATATGGTAAAACCCCATCTCTATTAAAAATACAATAATTAGCCAGGCGTGGTGGCACACACCTCTAGTTCCAGCTACTCAGGAGGCTGAGGCAGGAGAATCACTTGAACCCCGGAGGCGGAGGTTGCAGTGAGCCAAAATCACGCCACTGAACTCCAGCCTGGGTGACAGAGTGAGACTCCATCTGTCTGTCTATCTATCTATCTATCTATCTATCTATCTATCTATCTAGTGCTATATATACTACACATATTACTGTAACTACAGTAACATAACCATCACTATAAGCTAATGTGACATAAAAAAGGTTACCTGCCAATTTGACTTTATTTTAACCTGGATGGTCCGAGATTTAGGGTGATAATAATGAATCTCCACATACTTTCAATGTTTCAACTATAAATTTTAGAAAACACACATTCCCATCCAATGACATTCTTTTAATCCAAGCATACATGTGGTACATTTAAGTTGTGTTTTTATGTGAATTTGAGTTGCTTTTGGCTTCAACCTGATTCAGAAAAACACAAGTCATTTTTGCTGCTAGGAGTTGAGGCATCCTTTGTATCTGAAAATACACATTGGGATAAAGTCCCTTATTTAATGTGTCTGTCATTCATTTGTTCCAGAAGTCAATTTGGGGTGTTAACATTTGCATCGCCATAAATGCAAGAGTCAGCCTTTACCCCTACAGGCAGCTAAACATACAAGTAGATGTCTAGCCCTTTCTTTTCATAGTTTCCTCCTGCCCTAATGCCCAGAAAGGTGGACACATGCATCCTTAAGTAAATGCAGCATTTTTTAAACTCCTCTCTTTGAAAACTATAGACTCCCATATGTCAACTGCCCACCTAGGATCCATGGCCATTCAGGTGGATCCAAATGAAAGCTCCCTCCTCTGAGGAAAAGAGTTAACGGCTTCATATATTGCAACTCCATCAATAGCTTATCCAAAAATATCACCTTTATAATACAGAGCTCTGGGTCTCTATACAAAGAACGCCCAGAATAAATATGATGATAACAGAAAAACAAAGACCAAGCATTCTGAAGGCATAATGTCTTCTATTTTTCACATATAACCAACTAAACTAAGAGCACCTCAAACATCCTCATTTTCTGCTTAAGAAGAGTAACAAGAAGTACCCTCATTTTCTACACAAGAAGGACGACTAGTGGTCAAGAGATGTACTTGTCTCTTGATTTTTCATGCCTTGAATTCATAGAATCATATTTTTGCAATTAAAATTGTAGATAACTTACTTTAGGTTTATTACTGAGGAGAACGAAGCCATGAAAAGAAGAAGTAAATTAATTACTCAAGTTTCCCTATTTAGTGGTAGATGTAAGTCTCTTTCTAACATACAACCCTTCTTAGGTCTAATTGTCTTTGGTCGTGAATATGCAGTGGGAAATAATTAGCTCAGATTCCTTTGGTGTTGTCCGGAAGAATTTGGTTCTTTGTGCAAAGACAAACTGCAACCTCTATGCTCGAAAACTGGGAATCTTATGATTCAGTCCTCCTAGAGAATTTTCATAGGGGTTTGTTTTAGTTTCTGACTGCTTTGGTTTTTTTGGTTTTTGTTTTTGTTTTCTTGAGATGAAGTTTTGCTTTTGTTGCCCAGACTGGGGTACAGTGGTGCAATCTCGGCTCACTGCAACCTCCGCCTCCCAGGTTCAAGGGATTCTCCTGCCTCGGCTTCAGCCTCCTGAGTAGCTGGGATTACAGGCATCTGCCACCACACCCAGCTAATTTTTTGTATTTTTAGTAGAGACAGGATTTCACCATCTTGGCCAGGCTGGTCTCAAACTCCTGACCTCAGGTGATCTGCCCACCTCGGCCTCCCAAAATTCTGGGATTGCAGGCATGAGCCACCACACCCAGTCAGTTTCTGACTGGTTTTGAAGCTTCCTGAAAAGAAGTAGGTGTTACAAATTTATTTTGTTGATAAGTGTACATTGAAACTTCTCCAACTGAGTTATTGTTGAGCAAGTAGATGGAAACTTGGAATGCTGTACCAAGAGTAAGCTCACCATCCTTCTATCCACATACTAAACATCTCAAAAACCCAGCTGCCAAAGCCCTGCATTCCTTAGACCATGACTAAATGTTAACACTCTTGCCTGATTATATGTGTTTAGAAATAAATATGTACCAACAAGTTCATAATTTTAACTAAATTTAATTGTGCTTTAGAAACTTGAAATAGCTAGTAGATAATGAGTGTGTCTGGAAGTGATTGTTTTAAATTCAGCGCTTAAGCAAAGATCTCTGAGAATCATCTAAGCATTTGCTTTTCATCACTCCATCAGTGTTTCTTAATTTTAACACAACATGGGCCTGTGGGCAGAAGACTCCTACACAAGAGGGAAAAAAAAAACTCTTCCTAAACGTGGCTAGTATAACAACAACACTGGGACATTAAAGGAAGGAGAACTAAGAAATATTCTCTTGAAAGTGAACTGACTGAGCTGAATTTGTAGCCAAGCAATGTGCAGGAATGAAATAATTCTGGTATTTCTGTCCTCCTACTCAAAGATGTTCCAAATCACATTTTCTGGTGTACACAATGTCTCAATACTGCTCACAGTAACCATGTCCTCTGATAAGACCAACACATGAAGAAGTTTTGGGGGATGAATTATTTATGATGAACTTCAAAGATTTGCAGAATTTCACAAGTTTTAAGCAGACAAGAGGCAAAGAACTTCCTCAAGAAAAGCAGTCATATATGAGTAAAACTCAGTGGTTCAGACTACCTCTTCTATGAAAGTATTTTCTTGGACTCTCAATGGAAAGTGTTCTTTTTCTTATTTGAATCATCAATCTCAATCTCTACAAATTATCTCGAGTACATAAAGGGTGAATTCTGTGTACCACATGAAGTTGCACAGGTGGTAAGTGGTAGTAGTAGGTACTTACTGTCTTATTCAACACTGGTGAAGCACTTATGGTGTGCCATGAGCCATTCTTCGTGCTAAAGTCACTAGGAAAGTGGAAGTCTAATCACAGAGCCAGATTCCTTAAATTCTAATACAATGGTGTATGTACTTCGATAAGGTATTATCCAAACATTTATTGATAAGAAGATCATATGCCCCAGTTTGCCCATCTTACACCTGTTGTGCCGAGAGAATGATTAATAGCATCCTGGTTTGGATAGCAAATTATATACTTACCCTATTTATTAAACAACTCATGCCTGTCAAGCACCAGAAATAAAAGAAAATTTCTGCATTTAAGGAGTTAAATATCTAATAGAGGAAAGAGACAAATAAACAATTTTAATGCATGTGATAAATGTTATATATAATAGATATATGTAGAAGGGCTTCAAAGTTTATTTGTAGCATATCTGTTCCAGACCAGGCATCAGGAATACTTTTCAGTGTCAAAAAGGCATATGGCAGGTAGTCTTAAATGAAAAAAATGAGTTAGTTAAGTGAAGAAAGAACATTCCAAATAGAAAGAGACGTAGTTGCCAAGGCAAAGGAACAAGAGAGATTGTAGCAATTTTCAAGAACTGAAAGCATTTGATCTGTCTGGAGCATTGCCTGCAAGCAGGGAGGTATAGAAGATGGAGCTGGAGGGATAATAGCTGGATCATGAAGGACTTCATTTGCCAATTTAAGGTCTAAACTGAATTCTGAGGCTGGAGGAGTTATTGATGCATAAAACACTGGGTCGCTTTAATTGTAACATGGAGCATAAAATTGAGAGGGCATGACTACAGAGAGATGTAAGCAGATGTTTTTGGGTGGGATTTACATAAAATCTTTTTAAGTGACCTTAATTTGGCATGAGTTTTTCTCTCCTCCATTTTATTGCTTTCTCCTTGGAATATGAATGTGATGGCTGGATTCCAGGAAACATCTTGTGACCTTGAGGAAGGAAGTGACATGTAGTGAGTGAGCAAGGAAAAAAGAATGAGTCTGGATTTTTATTACTTTGTGTATTCATCTTACTAGTTATAGATCACCTACCTCTGCATTATCCCATCCCTTTTACTCTCTCCTTCCACAGAGTGAACCATGATCCTCTGATTGGTGTACATCATCCCATAAATGTTTATTTTATTGCATATAAATCTAAAATAAATGTATCATTTTGTATTATATTAATTAAGATGCATATTAAGTTTCTATAACAAAGAAATCCCAAAATATAATGGTTCAAAAATTCCATGCCTCATGGAGTCCAGTGATAGGCTAGCAATTCAGGGCAGGTGTCTTTACCCACAAGGTTAACCAAGATCTAGGTTTCCTCTCTTGTTGCTGCCTCATGACCTTGGGTGTCTTCATAACTGAAGCTGGCATTCTTGCATTCTAGCCATCAGAAAGGGAAAAGAGAGGGAGGGTGGATGTGCAGTCCCCTTTCACATTTATGGATATAACATTGAAGTTGTACACATAATTCTATTCACATCATATGGGGCAGAATTTGACTCATGGCTGTACCTAGCTTCAAGGGAAGCTGGATAATGTCTGCCACTATGACCGTACACACTGCTGAATCTTGAGCAATGGGCTCTTCTCTCTTTGGAAGAGAGAAGCGTAGACTGGATTCTAAGCCACAGTTAGTAACTTGTAGGTTTTTAACATTTATATAAATGGCTGCATTGTGTATATCTTTCAGTAATTAATTTTTCAAATTTGATATTGCATTTTTTACATTTGTTCCTATTGTTACATTAAATAAATTTTAGCCATTTTAATAATTGTATTGCACTCAGTCTAGGGATAAATCATACTTTATCGGTTCATCTACTGGTGGATGAGATATAAAATTCTAGTAAACCCGTCTTCTCTTGTAGTGTTGAACCAATACAAAATCAGTCTAAGCATGTGGGAAATTACATTTAAAAATGGTGGCTTCCAAGTACACCACAAGGCAAGCTATTCCAGAGGTCAGAAAATAGAGAGGTATACTGGCCAAGTTAAGATGCTCAAATCACATGGCTTACTAAATCAATATAAAACATAGTAAGAAGAAAAGGGAAAGATATGGCATAAGTTAATACAGTTAGGATAGGGTACAAGCAAGATAAAGGGACCATGCTAGCTGAATCCTGTGTCTCTGTGGCACCAGTCTTCCCTCCTGATGATGGGGTTGTGAGAACCAGAGTTGAATTTTGGCAAGGGGGTCTTCAAATAAAAGGTGGCTGAGCCAACATATATTCTTGCTCTGTTGAAGAGACCCAGGAGCAATTAACCTGATAAGCAACTATAAATTTTTAATTGCTTTTCCTGGGCAGAGAACTTGTAGGGCCAGAATGGACCGCCAATTTAAGACCTCATGACTACTGACTGCTGCTTCATGCATATCATCAATATTAGGTGCTTCAGTGCCTCATATCTATTTGATGAATTATAAATATTTAGATCCTCTTCGTTTTTCTTTCGTTTTTATCCGTGTTGAGCACTCCTGTGCTCTAATGACTTTATCCATGTCTGTCATCTTATAGGTCACTATCTTATATATAATTAAACATATTAAATGAGTTTCATCAATCCCATTTGTATTTCTTATCTTCTACAACAGAATTGAATATTCTAAAATAACATAAAAATACATCGTGTAAGTTGGGGCAGACCTTTCCTATAAGAGGGGAAAGCCTTTACCACTAACTTCATGACATGGCTAAGAGTAGTTGTCAGACTTCTTCAAAGTGGAAGAAGAGATGAAGACATGCCTGGTTTCTTTTTTCAAAATCACCCATAAGGTAATCACTTCACCTCTCCAAGTGGTAAGTGAGGGGATGTAGAGAGGTCAGGAAGGTTATACAAATGCAGATAGTTCCACTTAAAAGACAATATCAGCAGTATGGAATATTTCCCTCTCAAATGAAACTAGAAATTCACAGATGAAGAGCCCAAACATTACTGTTATAACCTACAAGGCTGGTATCAGGGAATGTAGCTTACATCTGGCAGAGAAGTGGGTTTCATAATATTGAACTCTGGAATTAGGCTGACTTACTCACAGTCGGTACTGGACTGACACAAGCTTCATTCATGGGGAAAAGATATTCATTTTCCCCATATATTAATCCCTGTATAAGATTAATACATATTAATCCCCATATAAAATTAATACGGCCCATTATCTTGAGAGCAATTGGGAATAGTGTCAATTCCCAGATTTGCTTGACCAGTTCCAGATGTCAAATCAATAGTCAGGTTATTCTCTCCTTATAGGGAGGAGCGAGTGAGGGTGGATGGAAATGAAGCATCTGGAGCAGAAAAAAAAAATGTTCTGACAGTTTCCAGTTTTTATCTTAATCTACTGGGTTTAACCATTAAATGTAAAATCAGACAAGGAGAAGATCATTCTATTAGGGTAGCCCCATTCCCATATTTACAAGGCCTCTTTCCTAACACCAGCCATTACTCCTTTGGGTTCTTCCTGGAACCACTGCTAATGTAGAGGGCACGCTCCAAAGTCAAGTGTAGAATAAACTCTCAAAAGGTTCTGAACATGTCAGAGTGGTAAACTAGTTATGTTAGCTCCAAGCCCACTCCATATCAATGCTGAAATTCACTCTTTATCTGTTTCCCATTTCAAATTTTGTCTAGCATCATTATCCAATATGACTCATGAGAAATTAATATTCAAAGATTAAAGATATCACTGTCAAAAATCTAATTATTTTGCCATTGTGACTTGAAATTGAAGTTGTGGAGAAAAGAGAGATCAGACTGTTACTGTGTCTATATAGAAAGAAGTAGACATAAGAGATTGCATTTTGTTCTATATTTGAGATGCTGTTAATCTGTGACCCTACCTCCA
>NW_012103588.1:619453-644413 GCF_000951045.1 Mandrillus leucophaeus
AGGCAGGGTGGGACCCTATCTAGGGCCACCTGGTGCTAATTTTTTAAGTTTTATGAGGCCTAGTTTCAGTCTCACTTATTAAATGACCTACAAGATTAATAGGACACGTAATATTAACCCAGCACCTGTTTCACACCTAAAAGATATAAGAAAAAAATAGTATCTACTAAATTATTTATCTCAGGCAAAATTATGTTCCTCCAAACTGACTATTTTTAGTGTCATACATCATAGCAAACCCCAATGGTACCTGAGTTAAAAAAAATAGAGAGAAAAACTTGGTTTCAACTTCCTCAGAATGCTAATATATCTATGCCAGATGTTTAGTGTCTACAGATTGTGAATTTAAAATCAAGTGGGAAAGATCTCCTAGCAAATGGTTCATGTAGGTCTATGTATTTGCCATTTTTGAGTATCTAGGCGTGGGAGGCTTGGTAGGGAAAATTCATTTATGCTTATTGTTTTGTCACTCAGACTGTGGCATTTAAGATACTGCCTCCTTGCAATGTTTGGAAATTTTAATGGTGGCAGCCTATGAATCCAATTTGAGATGCCTTCTTTCCTGCCAAGAATATCCAACTGCTCATTCTTGTGAGCAGACACATCCATCCCAGTGCCCTCAGAGGTTTTCTAATGTTGCTTGCTGTAGAATTGTGTAAGCCTGTAACATTGGCCTCCTAGGGAGGCTTTTCCCCAACTCTCTACATTCACTCCTCCGGAGAATTTGCCCTTAGCAGATTCCTGAATGGAAGCTATAGTTGTTTTCTGAAGTTGTGCCCCTAGGGCCATAATAAAGTCCAATAACTCAAATGCTCCTCAGGGGAGTGTGTGTGTGTGTGTGTGTGTGTGCACGTACGCGCGTGCCTGCCTGTGTGCACTGCACAAGTGAATTAATCCTCTAATGTTTGATTTCATTCCATTGTACTTGCATGTCTTTTAGGAAGGTTCTAACCATCTCTCCTGCTTAATTTTCTCCCTTTCCTTCTCCACCTCATGAAGTACTATGATTTTGCTCGCCATAAATGTCTTTTTGAAAATTGAGAACAAACTGGTTTTGTATCTCTTATTTTTAAAGAAATGCAAACCAAAACCTGGAGGAATATATTTGAAAACAGAATGTCTGGGCCAGAAATCAAACTTTGAGTTTAAGTACCTATTGCTCAAACAAACCTTCCTCACCTTCACCTTCCTTGGTTGACGACTCTGAGCTCCTTTAGCTAAACTTTAACCTTTAACCAGGGCTGGCCTCAACTCACTGCACTGCCTATTCAACCTTTAATATTTCCTCTTTGTTCTGCCTTCCTTTAGTATTTTAGATCCCTGATTTTCTCAAGAATGTTTACTCTCAGAATAAGCAATTCCTATATTCTCCACCCGTAGAATCCGGCACCTTCAGACTCTCCCAGGCATTCTTTTAGTATGATGCTAATCTTTATTTTCTCATTTGAAATTTGTTCAGATTTTCCTGCCACCACTGTAGATGCAGGGCTGTTTCAATCTTTAAGGGAATCCAGTTTTTAAATTCCCCAAGGCAACATCTCACTTGCCTCAGTATAAAAGATAAGACCATAGCCAGTTGCTTTTCCTATATAAAATTAAAAAGTTACGTCTCAACAGTGTCCCAAACCTGGCCTTCCCTGAGGCAATCATTCCAGTTTGCTTTCTAAAATTTTGCCTTCCTTTTTTGGTCCCCAGTCAAAGCTTCTGCCAGGGCAGTGCCGTCCTTCTCTTCTAATGCCTTCCATGAGCACTTGGTTTGGAATTCATATCCATTTTCCTTAATATTTTTATATGCCCTGTCCTTAAATTTTTCATTGTCCATTTTACAAAAGCAAGACTATTTCCTAGGGTCTCTAGTGTTTTCCTAAAGGAATTTCTCCTCTTCTAGCTAAGTCAGTCTATCTTTCAGTTTATATATGTCTGTGTGTGTGTGTGTGTGTGTTTTACTATGCCATGTGTCTCAAGCCTCTTCAATTTACCCTTGAATTCCTAATCAAACCAAACCAATAATCTACTCTCAGCATGAAATTCTGTGGTTGTCTTCCTATTTAGTCGGCAATAATTTCCTTGAGTTCTTTACTTAAATTCCCTCAAAATGGCCTCTCTTTTTTGGTGCCCTGATCCGTCTTTTGTTTAAAAGCAATAACATCTACCAGAGGTTGGGTTTCAATTCTGGTCTGAACTTATGTTATTTTCAAGCCCAAAGCCAATATGAAAACATGATGAAAAATGTTTAACAACTGTCCGGCAGGGAGAAGAACCCTGATTTGCAGGGTTAACTGATTTCAGTCGTGTAAAAATTCTCAGAGTTGTCAATTTCAAGCTACCATTATGTCATTAACCACCTCACGAAATTACTGAGGATTTAACAATCTGCTTGCATGAGCTGATGCAAGCTGGCCTTAGCACACAACTGGGTGGCCCTTTCACCCGTGACAAGCCATATAGCCAAGATACCCAGACTAGTTTCCCTCAAGTTCTCTACATTTTATTCATTTTGCTTGAAAGCAAAATAGAATTTGAGACAGCAACCTAGAGCTACATATGTAGGCCTACCTCTAAAAGTTTAAAACTAGAACCTCTGCTAGTGTTCGATAATTTATGTGGAACTCGGTAATGCCTTATAGCTTAAAATCAGCCAGTCATGTTCTATCAATAATGGCTTAAAGATTTAATCCTGCCTCAGCCGGACCTCCAATACTTGGTCCAGATGTAGGATCAGGTCAAGATGGAGCAATGTGCATTTTCAAGGTCCCACAATTTGATTAAGATGTCACCTTGGCCAGTGCCTTTGCTGAAACCTGCTGAGCGGTTGCTTTTGCTAAAAGAAGGGAGGTCAGGACCAGATGATGTATAAGACCTTTTGTGCAGTCCTGCCTTTCTAAAATCAGTCACACTCATGTGGACAAAGATACATTAAGAAACCCATTAAGGTAAAAATCCACCCCCTCCCCAGTCATAGCCTAGCATGATATCATCAAAGCATAGACCTACACACCCTGCTCACACTGGAAGCCTCTTTATTCCATATGTTCTCTATTTTCACAAATTATATTTCTTATTTCTCAATCTTGGGATTCAAGAGGTCCAATAGCATACATCTATACTAACCCATTTAAGAAATGAGACAAAGCAGGACGGTGGATAGACATCAGAATATCATCTTTTTACTGGTGAAACTGAACTGAAAAATATGACTTACATGGGTGGGCAAATGGGCTTCCTAATTCTGAACCCTAGAACCTAAGACATAGGCTGAGGTCACCTAAGACAGTCCTCCCCACACCAACAAGGCAGGACTAGCCCCTATAATTCTTCTGGAAAGAAGCAGAGCATTGCATGCACTTCCGGCATGGAGGAACTCTCCTAAGAAAGAGAGAGAAAGAAGCTAAGCCATACAGGTTCATTTCCTTATGTCAAACTCACAAATAATTTACTCTTCCTCCTCTGGAGAAGAAAACATGAGAAGCTGCACTAGTCAATGTCCCTCTAATGGAGCAAAACATCATCATAAGGGTTTTAACTTAACCATAAACAAGATATTGCTTCCCAATTTTTCCCCTATTAAAAACAATATTGCAATACAAATCCTTATCCCTACCTCCTTCTGCAATGTGCAAGAGTATCCTTGGAAATATACCTAGAAGAGGATTTGCTGGGTCATAGTATATCATATGGGAAATACTATTAAATTGCTCTCCACAGTGGTTGAACGAACCAATACTTCCACCATTAGAATTTAAGTTCCCATTGATCTCTATACTTGTCAAGGCTTAATGTTGTACGAATTTAAAAAAACAATCTGCTGGGTATAAAATGTTATGTCAACATAAAAATGGCTTTAATTTGTATTTCCATTTTCCTGGTGAAGTTGAATTTCTTCTGTGTTTACTTATCATCAATATTGCTTATCATATGATTTCCCCTTTCACTTTTTTTGCTTGTATTTCCATCATTTTGTTTGACTTCTTACCAATTTATAGTGGGCCTTTTTCTTCCTTTTTAAATTCTGAATGCAAATCTAAGATGAATAATATACGTTACAAATCTCTCTCTTTTTTGTATTTTCTGTTTTTCTCCGTATATTCTATTTTAGAATTTGGTGGAGGAGGGTGGTAGGATGGAGCTGAGATTTATTTTCCTGTTGACTCCTTCACTTTTTTCCTGTATCTAAACGTCTGTTTAATCCATCAAATTTTAAATATCAGCAGGAAGATATTATGGGAAGAAGAAAAAGAAACTTCAAGGCCAGGCATGGTGGCTCACGCCTGTAATCCCAGCACTTTGGGAGGCCGAGATCAGGAGTTTGAGACCAGCCTGACCAAGATGGTGAAACCTCATCCCTACTAAAAATACAAAAATTAGCTGGGTGTGGTGGTGCATGCCTGTAATCCCAGCTACTGAGGAGGCTGAGGCAGGAGAATTGCTTGATCTCAGGAGGCAGAGGTTGCAGTGAGGAGAGATTGTGCCACCGCACTCCAGCCTGGGAGACAGAGTGACTCCATCACAAAAAAAAAAAAAGAAGAAGAAAGAAAGAAACTTCATATCAATCAAGTTTCTTCCTTGGCCATAACCTCTGGATCTACTTCTTTCTTTAAATTCTCCCTCATTTAGCCTCCCCCAACCTCTTAATTCCCCCAAATAATTTGTCTCTGTACCTAACTAATATTATCTCTTCTGAAAAGCAAAGTCTTGAAGTTACCTAAACCCTGAGAAGGCAATCTGAGGACTCTTTTCACGTTTCCAAGCAGCATCTCAAAATATTCACTCACCAAAAGGGAGGTTTTGCTGTATGGTGGTCAACAGCACCTTGGTCTGGACTTGCCCAGCACCGCAGAAATTACACTGCTCAAAGGAGAAAGTCCACAGTAGTCAGGACAAGTTGGTTACCCTATTCTTTTACCAATAATATATGTATTTCACCATACTCTACCTGATTTTTTAGGATAAATTTTTAGATATGGAATGACTAGATCAAAGTGCATTTATTGCTTAAGGATTTTAGCAGGTATTGAAAAAAGCAGCTTTCTAATATAACTGAATCTATTTTTAATCCCATAGGCATTGATAATAGTTTCCAGACATTTTTAATGAGCCAGAATAGAACTGTCAGCAACATCAGAGAGCCAGAGTATATTGCAGACTTCATGTTAACAGATGAGGACACTGAACCAGGACTGTCTTCCATATTTGTAGGACCTTTAGCATCTCTGCCCCATAGGTGGAACCCTCTCCCGTCACTCCCTACTCACACATGCCTCTCACTGTGACCATCTCACAAACATTTCTAGGAGTTAAAAACAACACCTTTCCTAAAAAGTACAATGTATATGCATCATATCCAACAATGTAAAGACATTTACTTACCAGTTTTTCTGTACCAAGCACAGTGTTAGACACTGCAGATCTGAAATAAATTTTAAAAAGTCACTGCCTTTAAAATTTATTTATTTCGAGGAGACAAACATATAAACAATACTTAAAATATCTATAGCCTTAACTTTAACCTTTCCAAAACCATTATATAGTCTTAGTACTCTGGAGAGAAAAAGAATAATATATATTTTTTCCTCAATAGTGCAATAGAGTATTAGGGTGTTTCTCTTCCAATTCCAACTCTCAAATTTGTTAATTTCCTAGAAGACGTGGTTTTTGGACTACTGGCAATTATATCCATTATGAATCTATTTTACAATGAACTTAAATTTTAAAAAGAAATGATTGAAAACTTCAACATCTATTGTATCAAAAATCATCTCTATGGTGTTGCTGATAATGTTTCTAATAGTGGGTCATGGGCTTTTTAATCAAGTAAGTGGCTTTTATAGTTACAAAGGCTTGGTATAAACCAGAGGAAGCGGGTCAGAGTTCAACTCACTTTTGAAACTGGCCAGAAAACAGGCTTTGTGATGATCATCTCTGTAGGTCTAACACATTCACATAGAAGTTGCCAACACAGATTGGAAAAATAAAATACCCCACAAGAACCAGTGGAGTGATTAAATCAGAACAAATAAATCAGCATGTGGAAAGAATGCACATCTTCACATTATTTGCGCTTCACACTGAGTTTTAGACTTATCATCACTGCTTGTCTTTTCTTTTTCCTAAAAGTGGAAACTCCTGGAAATCAGGGTTTCCTCCGCTTCCCTAGAGCATCTAGCTGTGAAATTCGTGACCACTAGAGGGGTAAGAGTCAATTGAATATTCTAACTAGGAGTTGCTGATATTTCCATTTCAACCGCTGTAGTTGGTAATAATTCTAAAACATACTGCTCCCTTTCCTGTGAGGAAAAGCCACCTTTCTGTAAACAATTGAATCCTTCTTTAATGATTCTGAAGTTTGGTGCCTCAGGAACACCCTCAGAAATAAGTTTCCTTTGCCCCAAACCGTAACTGTGGAAAGTGTGGGAGGTTGGCCTTCTTACACTTAATCCTTTAGTAATAGGTGTTTCTTAAATTTGCTTCTTTCTTCCAAAAGAGGAGTAAAAAAACCAAACTGTCTAGGGACATTAAGCCATAAACAATTTTAACTAAACATTTCATAGGACCCCAAATTGTAAATGTTTATAATATGCTCATTCTGGGCTCCTATTTTTAGACCCTATTCAGAAATTAGAGTCACAGGCATGACCTTTGTTAAAGGATTAGGCTGTCTGTTCTCAGTCACCAACTTCTTTCCTAATATGGCCAGTTGCTTTGCAAAAGCAAGAGTAGACTCAGCTATGGATGGATTCATACATATCCATCTTTACTGAAAAAACTAACAGCTCAGTAAGCACATACTTCTTGTGCTCTTTTAACATATGAAAGATTATATTAAATATTTTGCCATCTACCTGGCATGAAGCCATTAGGTAAACAATTCAAATCAACCGACATTGATAAAACTAACCTGCCACAGCAAATATCTACCATTGATTCTCAGTGAATTTGAGGGAAGTGACAAATTATATCACTAACAGTTCTACAGCCCAACTAGCTGTATATGATGGGCAGGATTAAGGAAATGGGGCTAGTCAGTGCCGCTGTTTGCGATCAGAAACAACCTCACTGAGTATTTTGAAGAACGCTCCAAGGTCCCACTAGAGCCATCTTCTCACTTACCTGGTGTGAAAGTCTCACCAATAAAGTTGACTCTCCTGAGACCATCAATAAAGAAGTATTTGTTGAATTTGTTTGCTTCTCTGTATTTCCCTAACTAGATTAGAAGTTGCTCAATAGCTACATGAAAGGTATTCATGAGTGTTTGCCTAATTAATTAATAGAACGTATTTGTATCGGATTATTTCTAGAAGACCTTGTTAAAGTGTTATCTGGGGAGTGAGGGATGCCTGAAGACTCAGTCTTTCTCCGACAGCAGCTTTTGAGCTCTTGACTCCTCAAAGCCTGAGAGTCTCATGGCATCTGTTGTTTGAATTTGTTTCTTCCCTGAGCCCCCAGAACTGACAGATCAACTATTTATAAAAGCAGGGAGGAGGGACAGTCATTGGCGGTCAGTTTGACATACATAATGTGTGCCTAGAGCTACAGTTTGCTTCTCTTCCCCTTTACCTTCTAGTCTCTCACTAAAGGTTTCCAGAATTCTTTAAAATAATGAATAGAGAACCAATCTGCATGAGCAAATCATTGGATAAGCACCAAGGCTCAGTGTCATGATTCTCTTCATTTTGTCACAAACCCTAACGACGACTCAGGAAGGAAGATATTATCTCATTGTACACTGGAGAAGTGTAAAGGCTCAAAGAGAGGTTGACTCGTTACCTAAGGTCACCCAGCAGGCAAATGACAGAGCCGGGCTTTGAACCCAAGACTGTCTGACTCCAAAGTCTTCTCCACTTTTCATCATTTGGGGCCAATGCCTTGCCTAAGTCTCAGTTTCATCTGTATCTTGAGGATTTCATATTAGATAACTTTGAGTGTTCTTCCCAGTGAGCCCTTCAGAATTTGTGTTCAATTATCTCATTTTCCAACAATTGAACATCCATTTGACCCATGACAAAATTGAGACCCAGAGAAGTGAATTGACTTGCTTAAATTCAGTGGGCACCTCATTGTAGCCCCTGGCCCAGCCCCTACGTTCTAACATCCATCCCCAGTCTCTTTAACATCTGACATCTTTAACCTGGCCTATCAGGGCCTAATCTTTCTGGCTTTTCTGAATGCCATTTTCCCCTTTATTTTTTACAGTCTGACCATGATTGCCTGGTCTACCTATCCTTACCCTCTGTTTCCATCCCCAAACCTTTGAATTGGGATAACACCAACTCATTCTTTAGGTCTCAGTTCAGATGTCACTTCCTAGGAGTAAGATTTTTAGCTACCCCCTCCTCTACCCGACACATAGGGTTGCCAGATAAGATATAGGAGCCCAGTTGAATTTGAATTTTGGATAAACAATGAATAAACTTTTTTATAACTGTGTCCCAAATACTGCATGAATCATAATTATACTAAACGGTTCATTGTTTATCTGAGATTCTAATTAATTGGTGTCCTGTGTTTTTTATCTGTTAAGTCTGGGAACTCTAAAATACTTTCAAATGAGATATTTTCTTCTTATTATACACTCTTAAGAGTACCATGAAATTATGAAGAGTACCTCTTTCATAATTATTAATAAAATTATAAGTAATAATTTTTTATGAGCTTTGCTTACAGATGGTCTCTGTGCCACTCTAGACTTGCTTCAAGACTGTGTCTATTTTGTTAACCAACTAATGCAGAAAGAAGAGAGGAAGGAAGAAAGGAAGGAAGGAAGGAAGGAAGGAAGGAAGGAAGGAAGGAAGGAAGGAAGGAAGGAAAAAGAAAAAGAAGAAAGAGAAAGAACAAAAGAAAGAAAGAACAAAGAGAAAAGGAAGGAAGCAAGGAAGGAAAGGAGGGAGGGAAGAAGGGGAGCAGAGGGGAGGGGAGGAGAGAGAGAATAATAATAGTTATCTCAGTTTTCTCCTTGGTTAGTGAGAGTTCACATTGACATGTGTGTAACTTATCATGATAGCAACAGGCATTTTAGGCTCATTGAACTAGAACCCAGGCACTGCTCATATGTACAGTAGTTTCATTCCCTTTTCATTTTTTTTCTCTCCCTCCTTTACTTACCCCAGCATCTATTGATGTTCTGGAAATACCTTTATTTTAAAGAGAGAGAAGATGAGTTTTGGTGTTGGGAGACAGTGTTCCACAAATATTTTCATGTTTCCTCATGGTCAGAGCTTTATGAACAAACAACACTGAACAAAGAACATTTGATTGAATATCAAACGTGTTAGTCCATTTGGGCTGCTATAAGAAAGTACCATAGACTGGGTAGCTTACAAACAATAGAAATTTATTTCTCACAGTTCTGTGGGCTGAGAAGTCCAAGATCAAGGAGCCAGCACATTCAGTGTCTGGTTAGGGCATCTGCTTTCCGGTTCATAGATGGTGCCTTCTCACTGTGTCCTCACATGGTGGCAGGGTAAAAAAGCTCCTTCAGGCCCTTTTATAAAGACACAAATCCCATTCATGAAGCCTCCACCTTCATCCTCTAATCACCTCCCAAAGGCCCCACTTCCTAATACTGTCACTTTAGGATTAGGATTTTGGCGCATGAATTTTGAGGATACACACATATTTGGACCATAGTATTAAACCTAAAGATAACCCTCCCCTCTTCTCCACAAAAATATTTTTTTTCCCATTCCAGAGTAAAGTATTTCTTTCTTCCTCTTTCCAGAACAAAACATGGATGGATGTCCCATAAACTTCCAAACTTTATAACTTCAGAGCTCTTCTTCTCCTGTGGAGCCAACACCACTGCACGTGCAATGACATCAAGCCCTCATTGTGTTGCTTTGTGAGAACATGGCATGCAAAACCTGGTCAGATATAAAGTTATATATATATTACATACCTCACACATGTGTGTATGCACACACACACATAAATATATGTATATATACACCAACATATATACATATCATGGCAGGCTAACTTTTTAGCTTACAAATAGGGTAATATCTCAGATCTTTCAGTTTGGACTTAGCATGTTGAGTGTACTTGCTTGCAGGAAAGAGGAATAGGTAACGTGAACTAGTGTGGTTTTGTTTTCCATTCAGATACTTTGAGGTCAGAGGTCACACACCAAACTAAACTGCCCATAGGAAGCATTGTGAGACACTGGGCACATGCAGGGCAGTGTCTTCCAGGCTCAGGTAAGGCAATACATTTATCACTGAGCAGCAAAAGATGATATTCTCCTTATTTCTGTACAAAAGCCAGACCATTCTGGTTTCTCAAAACAGAACAATTACGGCACATTTGAATACCGCATATTTGAAAAAGACATTTTTTTCCAGCCTTTTACAGAAAGACCAGGGTTGTATAAAGACTAGGGATCTTGCCTGCTGCCTGCAAATTTCTGGCAGCCCTGACTTCCCTGGTTTCTGACCTGCCACTTGTCCATGAATTCCCTCTCACTACTGAGTCCCTCTCGATGATTACTGTCTTTGAATTTTGGTTCCCTTTGACTACTTCTCCTGGGGCTATGGATTCTTGAGTGTTCTCTCCTTGGCTTCAAGTGCTGCATTCCACCACTACCTCCATTCCAATGCTACACCCTACTTCCACCCCATGCAGAGTGCAGTGCCCTGGGCCTTGGCTTGTCTAGTAGGAGGCACTATGCAGAAATTACTAAGAGAGATTGTGTGTCTGGCTAACAGTGCCTTGCTAGGTGACAAAGGCCAAGGCACTTACCTATCTGAGCTTCAGTTGTCTCATTTATTTAATCCAGCATCAGGAACTGGATTAAACAATCAGTTTGGTTTATTAAACATTGTTTAATAAACCAAAATAAAGAGGCCATTGTTATGCCTCAGATAAATGATGACGGGTTTGCCAAAACAAATGCAGCTACTGTTACTTCAATACACAACAAACCAAGCTGCATCATGAGCTATTAGACTCTCACTTACACTGGGAAAGAGGGAGATTCCAGGAGAGTGAAGAAGAAAAATAATAGCAGAGAGAGGAGTTGAGTGCACCAAGAAAGAACATCAATGTTTCAAACCACATCTTGAGCTGTCCATTTTTTCTCAATAGTTTCCCTTAGGCCAATCACCAACTTGCCTTGAGAAGTGAATTGGCTCCATGGCAACAATAAAAATGATACCTGAGGAAAATTTTGCAAAGCTAAACCCAAGAGAAGCAGTGCCAAGCAGACACTAAATATTTGCAAAAGCGTTTTATTCTGCCTGTGGTAATTTCCTGAGTATATATTGCAAGATTGATGCCCTCTATACCTCCTCTAAATACCCTCCTAACTGTGTTCCATTGTAGAAGGATCTTAAGTCACATAGAACCCAAAACTCTGTTCTACAGAATATCAACATCTACAAAAATAGGTTAGTATATAATTCCATGGGTGGGGAAAGGATTCTGTGATAAAAGATGCTGAAAAATGCTAAAGTTTTTGGGATTCACAATGCACCCTAGCCCACTAAAGAATCTGAAAAGACTTTCAGGGAAAAACTTGTATAACTTCTCTGGATTCCTTATATGCTATTAGATCGCTAGAACTCTTCCATTTCACAGGAACGTATATTTTGGGAAATTTTATTGCGGATGCTATATTAATTTTCTAGGGTTGCTTTAACAAATTAGCAACAATTGGGTGGCTCAAAACAACAGATATTTATTCTGTCACAGTTCCAGAGGCCAGAAGTCTCAAACCAAAGTGTTGGCAAGCGCACACTCCTTCCAAACACTAGGGAGGAATCCATTCCTTGCTTCTTCCAACTTCTGATGGCCCCAGGGGCTCCTCGGCTTGTGACTGCACCACTCAAACTTCTGCCTACATGGTCGCATTGCATCCTCCTCTTCTGTTTCTCTCCACTTATGAGAATACATGCAATTGCATCTAGGGCCCTCTCAGATAATCCAGGATAAGCTCCTTGTTTCCAGATTCATTTAAGGTCATATTTCCTCTTAACATGTAAGGTTATATTCACAGGTTTCAGGAATTAGGGAGCAGACATATGTTTTTAGTGACCACCATTTAACACACTACACATGTTAGTTGATAAACATCAAAATGATAACTTCAACTTGATTCAATTTAATTCTACTCAGCCATCATCTGATGAACCCATAGTATGTGCCAAGCACTGTCTTAGGCCACATCATAAAATGATTCAAAGCCTAATTATTACCCATAAGCAATTTACATCTCAGTGGAGGAAATGGACATGACAGTGGATTAATACCACGCAGAGTGACAGGTGCTTATAAAGTTATAATCAAAGCAGAACTGAGGAAGGGATTACCTCTTCCTAGGGAAATAGGGAGAGTTTTCCAGAGGAGGAGATTATTCCGTTGAGATTTGAAGAATGAGTAACAGTTTCCCAGGCAGAGTACCGAGGGAATTTCAGGGGGAAGAAACACCATGGTCAAACGTACAGATCATGGTGATAGAGGCAACTTGTGAAGATAAAATGAAAAAATGCATGCAAAGCTACTAGCACAGTACTTGGCACTCGGTAATGTTACCTGTTTCTCTTAAACTAAAGAGGGTAGAAGCAGGAGATGAGACTGAAGTCTTAGGCAGGCACCAGACTGTTCTAAACTTAGTTTGGTGTATTTGTGTCTTTGTGTGTATCCATATGAACATGGAACAGGGCCATAGAGAGGAACTTAGAGAAGGTTCCGTAAGAATGGGGTTTAGAAAATTATGTATGCAAATAGAAATAAAAAACAGTAAACTTCAGCCAATAGACAGTTATTTTGGAAGAAAAAGAACGGATTTAGTCAATAGCTAGATGGTTGGTTGACTGAATTTATTCACTAAAGCAAACAAACACACACGCACAATAGTCTGCAGATACTTCCACAGTAATTGGGGAGCAGTTGCATCACTTACATGGGACTTAATTTTTTTGGTCATGCCTCAGTACTTGCTCTCAAAAGCCACACGGAGCAGTGTTATGCCCAGTGTTGAGGGCCTAGCACTCGAATGGCACTTTAGAATGCTTGTTTCTAGTAATAGTCTCCACCTTGATGAATGGCCTTATTTTAATGACATTGGCATGTTGGCCAGGATGGAACTGGAGCTGGGTCTGCCAACTTCTGTTGCCAGTGAGACATTTCTCACCTGGTAACCATCATTTGCAAGGGCCTGGAGTTCATGAAGCTAAATTTTGACACAAACAAATGAGTTTTCCCATGAGTCCTTGGGTGACCTTTTAGGTCTCAGCTCAAATTTCATTTCCTCAGAGATCTCCATTCCATCTAAAATAGCTCCACTCTGAGCCCAGTTTATCTTTACTACTGCACTCTGTGCTTTACCCAAACTATACCTATCACAGTCTGTAATATCCAGTTCATTCATGTTTCCATGTGTTTATTTTTACTTTCTCATCTTCTACTGGAATGTAAATTCTGAGGCCAGTACCTCCTCTGTCTTGTTCAACTTTATAGTCCCTACACATAGAACAGGATCTGGCATATTTGTTGGTCAATAAACATTTCTCAAATAAATGAGTGAATGAAGAATGGAATCAGAGAATAATTAAACTGATAAAGGGGTCAGAATGGATGCTATAGGAAATAAAAGGTAATGCAATATTCCCTTTTAGTAATTGGATCAACCACTTCAGAATAAGTAACATAGCACACACAAAAAAATTAGGTGTAAATGGTCCCTCATAGAATGAGCTCTCACTTGAACTTTTTGAAGGAGTTCCCACAATAACTTTACCTTTGACATTTAGCAATTGTCCACATTCTGTTTGTGAGGAATGTTTTGTACAGGGAAGAGCCAGACTGGGTCTCTCAAGACCTGATCTTCATAATGCAAACAAACTTCTGGGAGTATTTTTCTAAAAAATAAAAGAAAGAGTTCCTCTTACTTGCAAAAAAAATGATAGAGATTAAACAGTATTGCTTGACTCCCATAAATAAATGCAAATCATACTTACTGAAACTGAAAAAGAGTAAATTCTAAATTGATTATTTAACTAAGATAATAGGAAGCAGTGAGTACTTCAAAACATGTCCCAAGTTTCTGACGTAGAGGAATTAGCCTCTAGGAGCCTGACATTTTATGAGTGACTGTGTTAACCCAAGTGACAACTGAAGATCATGGAGCTGCACAGAGGGAGAAGAAAAATAATGGCACAGCTTGCCCTAGGGAAAGTAATTTATTCCAAGAACAATTCTAGAAGATTATACTTAAAATATGCTGTGGCTATCCCAAACATGAGATGGTAGATAATTACAGCCAGTAAAGATTAAACAAAAATAAAGTAATACAAGATGGACTTCATTTCCACTTTTATGAGAGTTGTTTGTATCTCTCCTGATATTTCCTATAAGCCTCTGAACTTGACCCTATCTTCTGGGATTATGCCTAAAGGCTGGGTCCTTGGCCAAGCAAGGCAGACTTGAGACAATTACACCAGGAGGTCAAGCTTCTTTCATAGGAACTTAGCAAGGTTTTTAACCACTTCTCATGAATAGTTTTAAGCAAAATTAAGGCACATAGGCTGTTGGATTCATGTCTTTGAAGAAATCCACTCCACAAAATGTTAAGCAACATATTAGGTGTAAAAACATTGGAGAGATCTGTACTACAGAACCTCAGCATTCTGAACTTTACCCTCTTCTATCTAGTATGTTTCTGAACACATAAATGAAGAGACAGACAGCATGTATACCAATCTTGCAGACACCAGAAAACTACAGTACCTTCTTAGGTATTAATCAGCATTCAAAAAGTTGGCAGAAGAGTCGAAACTGAACAATTCAATGCTTCAGTTTAAGGGAAAAGTTTAACTGCAGGTTAAATAGAACAGATCTGACCAAGCAACAGTTCTTGGGGAAAAAAGACAGAGTTTTAGTTACCTGCAAATTCCATATGAACTAGAAGCAACAGGGTTTGTAGAATAAAATATGTATTCACAACCATCTAGGACTGTAATTTCAAAGCTAAAAAAGACCAAGCCTGGCTTAATTAATATTTTTGAGTGAATGAACAAAGGAACAATTTAATAAATGAGATAACTAAAAAATAATTTTAAGGTTTTACTAGGCAAAACTGGTCATTCAAAGGGTTGTATCAAATATTTCTTCACAATTGTGGCTGTAAATATCGGATAGATTGCTTTATAAAGTAGTAAACTCCCCAAAGTTGGCCTTATAAAAGTAAATGGCGACCTACATCCTAGGAGTCACTTGAAAAATTTTTTACCGAGAGATGGTAGAGATGACATCCACAAAAGAAGGAATTTCTTTTTCCAGACCAGAAGGGAATCTGGTGAGCACTCTTCTTCACCCTAGGACAGAGAGAGAGAGAGAGAGAGAGAGAGAGAGAACATAGAAGTTAAGTGTGAAGTTACAATGACCTAGATAAAAATCCCAGCTCTTCCACCGTAGAATTGCAAACTTGGAACATGTTAGTTATCTCTCTAAGTCCAAGTCTTCTCGTCTATAAATTGGGAATAATATTATTCACTAGACAAGATGGTGTCCTGGCAGAAGAAGATAAAAAATGTAGCATCTAGCATTAACTAAATGTACAACAGCTAGTGTTTAACGTGAAATCTATGTGTTCAAGCATATGTCAAGGCTGAGTGAGTCCCTGGGGGCAGTTACTTGTCTCTTGTCCTGCCCTTCTGGAAAAAAGTGCACCAAATTGCATTGATTTTGTATGCTGTACATCCTACTATAGATATTTGTTTATTTCTCTCTAAGATTGGCTTAGCTTTTCTCTTTTGCCTCCTATAAAGGCCTTCATCTTGAAAACATAAAGACACACAAAGAGACAAACAGAGAGAAAGAGACAGGCAGAGAGACAGAGATTTTTTGAAACCCTGAAGTTAATTTTATTTTGGAAATAAATGTGCTAACCAAGCCAAGCCAGTCACAGATAAGCATTTCCCTCAATCGTTTACAATTAAAATTTCCTCAAAACTAAGATTCAGACTATATTTGCAAGGTTGTAAAGCTGTGGTTTCTCTTGGGCACGCAGATTTTGCAATTCAGCAAGCTTCAGAGGAATACCTGAAAGTTAATAACACCTTGGATATACTTTCGCATTTTCTTTGCATGAGCATTACATTTTGAAAAACAAGAATCAGCATGTTTGCTAGACAAAAGACAAAATGTTTTAAAATACAGTTTCTGTCAAACATCTCACAAGCCCTTCTGAGATCATTTTCAGAGTGATAAACTTCTCTTAAAACAGAAATATAGTAAGTTCTCTCTAGAAGAGAAAAACTAAATTTCATGTACATTGACACAAACAGCCACAGAGGGGAAGATAAACAACATCGCTATCATGCTAAGCAACTGCATGGATCAACACTCCATTCAACTCCCCTCTCATTACTCAGAGACTGCTTTTGCTGTGGAAAGTGCACACCGTTCTGAAATTCCAGGTAAATGGAATCAAAAGTCATGGCAGAAAGAAAGGACAAGGAAATTGACATGTGTTGGCACTGTGCAAAGCATTGTGTTTTCTAATTTAATCCTCAGGACAAATCTATGAGGTAAGTTGCATTGTCCTCATTATAAAGATAAGTTATTTGAGGGCTGCTGAGGTTAAGTGAATTTTTCAAACCAGGCAGACCTTTCAATATTTCTTTCTCACTGTGGTGGATAAGCGTAAGAAAATGTTCATCCTTAGATTCATTACTAATTATTTTTTTCCTGCTGTTGAAATAATTATTTTACTTTGCATCAAATATCTTTGAGTCTATATAGTCATGTATTTCTCATCCACATTTTCATTTTAAAATCAAGGCTAATGCAATTCCATTCCTAGTTATTTACTCAAAGAATTAAAACAGGCACTCAAATAGGTACATATAACTCATGCGCACAGCGGCACAATTCACAATTGCCAAAAGGTAGAAACAGCCTTAATCTTCATCAACAGATGAATAGATAAACCGACTGTGGATATCTATTCTATTGTGTATGTATCTACAAAATAGAATAATATTCAACCATAAAAAGAAATGAAGTACTGATAACACGCTATGATGTAGCTGTATCTACAAAACATGTTGCATGAAAGAAGCGAAACACAAAACATTACGTATTGTATGATTCCATGTATGTGAAATACTGTATCCAGAATAGATAAATTTATAGAAACGGAACGCAGATTGACAGTGGTCAGGGCTGTGGAGGAGGGGTAACAAGAAAAAATGCTTGATGGGTAATGGACTTTACTTCGGGGTGATGGAAATGTTTTGGAACTAAATAGAAGTAGGTGATGTTACACTGAATTGTCTACCTTAAAATGGTTGATTTTATGTTTTATAAATTTCATCTAAATGAAATTTAAATCAATTATAAATTGATCTTTAAAGTCAGAACTAATGACATTTCATCCAAGATTGCTGCTGAGGGCTCTCTTCTTTTTTTCTTTTCGAGATGGAGTCTTGCTCTGTCGCCCAGACTGGAATGCAGGAGCGATCTCGGCTCACTGCAACCTCCGCCTCCTGGGTTCAGGCGATTCTCCTTCCTCAGGCTCCCTAGAAGCTGAGATTCCAGGTGTGCGGCACAGCGCGCGGATAGTTTTTGTATTTTTAGTAGAGATGGAATACACCGCCATGTTGGCCAGCCTGGTATCGAACTCTTGGCCAGCCGGGTATCGAACTCCTGACCGCAAGTGACCCATCCGCCTCAGCCTCCCAGAGTGCTGAGATTACAGGAGTGAACCACGGCGCCCAGCAACTGAGGGCATTTTCTTTGTTGAGGAAAGAAATAGTGATGATCAAATTTAATTTTCTTGTATTAAATGCCTAGAACTCTACAGTCAACAGATGGCGCTCTAGTTCCAATTGTTAAGGAAGCTCTCTGCCCATTCCCAAGCAAAGGGTTGTTTTCGTCAATGAAAAGAAAATAAACACTTGTGCTTTAACTTTTTTAAGTAGCTAAAAAAAATAAATAACGCATCTTAATTCCTTTCAGAAATTACTTTCAACTCAATTATGACGTTAATATTAGACAGCGACTTTTAGAACAGAAGTCACACTTGAAAATATTACGGGGATCAAAACAGTAGTTAGAATTTTAAAAAGCAACAGTTTTACAAGCAGATAGACCTGGATTCTAATTTAAACCCTATCATTGCTCACTGTGCGTTCTTGAGCAATTTGCTGAATCTCTTTGAATCTCAGTTTCCTCTTCTGCAAAATTTTAACAATAATACCTACTTCTGAAGGTAGTTTTGATAATTAGAAATAATGTCACGTGCTTTGCAAAACATTTAGTATGTAATAACTACTCAGAAAGATATAGCTATTCTAATTAGTGACAGAGAACATACAAACATACAAGTAGGATTGCTCTGCCTTAGATCATGTGTGTTTAAATGAGTTTGAAGCATCAGAGATCTAGTTGTAAATTCTGAGTCAGCTCAAAATGTCACATGGCTATGCTTTCTCTAAACCAATCATTGAAATGATGCCATATTAATATAGTAGAAAGTTTGTAATATATTTTTAGGTAGAGAGAAAAAAACAGGTTATAAAATGGTAATACAGTGTCATCCCAATTTTGTTTAAAAACAGTATACATCTGGTAGGATATAAACCAAAATGTTAAGGTTAGTTATCTCTGGTTTATGAGACTATAGTTTATTTCTATATTTTTAATACTTTAATGCATTTTAAATATTTTCTATGGACATGGAATCATCTCCTACACATATTAATTGTAAGAAAAATAAGGAATTCAAGAACTATTTCCCAAAGAACACCCTTTTACGTTTTAATAAATCTACATGTGTGTATACATTTGTATATTTATAAATGTAAATACATAGAAATATTGAAAAGGTCTAGAAAGATAAATACCTCATGATTAACAATAATTATGTCTAGGAAAGGTAGTTTTTAAAACTTTGTATTTTCTGAATTGTTTTAATTCCTTCATACACACACATTTCCATTTATAAACTTGAATTCAGTTGAACTCTTGGCAGGGATGGAAGACATGGTGTCCATCTAGCCACAGAGACATAACTGATAGCTCAGACTGGTAGGAGAATCAATTCATTCACTCATTCAACAAACATTTATTGAATATTTACAAGGTGCCAAGACTATGCTAGAAACTGTAGGGGCAAAAATGAACATAGTAAAACACAGTCTCTGTCTTCAAATTTTCCAGGAAGGTATATATAGTTCATCAAAAAAAATCTGCATTTTCACTCGTTCTTTACTTGTATGTTTTTTATAAAGTTAGTCGAAACAATGGTTTCTTAGTGTTGCAGAAAACGCAATAATGAATCACTAACAATGAATCAACAGTAGCTCGAGGAAACGTCTTTATGACTTACATCCTTAAGCTTTGAAGAATTGATTCCACTCCCACCTCCTAACATACACCCTTCTTCTACCCCTAAGCTCACAGTTGATGCCAAAGTCTCCTTATTGTGAGTTACACGGAGACGTGAGCAGTGATGCAACCTATGTGGCATCTAAATCCACTGTTAATCTCTGGGTAAACCAGTATGAATGCAGCAACAGGAAGGACCACAAGATGGCAGACTGGAGATGAGTCATGGAGCCTACAGCAGACGATAAGGTGCTACAGCCAATGGGATCCCGTAGAACCTGCCAACTGAAGAGAGACTGGGAAGGGCTTTACAGTTCTGTTAAATGGAGGGATCAGAGCGAAGAACAATTTTGTCACCAGTCTAGTTCTTGCTCACATTTCTTAGTGTTCTATTTAGTTGTTTTTACCATCTTAAAAAAAAAAAAAGTTCATCTCTTCTTCCCACCCCAGATATTCATACTCATCAAAATCAACCATACCTTTCTATTTTAGTATGATTGAGTAGTAGAATTTTTAAATTGGACAAGATCTCCCCAAATTTGAGGACGAGGTGCTTCATGCATAGGGAGGAGGCAGAAAGATAGACAGGGACCTGGTGGTACAAAGAAGCACAAGTCCACATTGTCATGAGGAAAGGCCCTTTTCACGGTGTATGGGGACTAGAGTTGAGAAATTATTTTCAGGAGGGTTGTGTGAGTAAGGCCAAAACTGTAATTTCCCAGACATTATACCTGTACATGCAGAGAAACACAGGTAAAGATATTGAGTAATGTGAAAGTGTACATTGGTGCTGCTGTTCTTATTTAAGCAGATAAAGTATCTACATAACCTATGACCCAGCCATTTCATTCCTGGGCATAGATCTCAAATAAATCCTCACACAGGTTTTTAAGCATATATGCACAAAGATGACGGAGTGGTTTGTAGTGTCCAGCAACTGGAGGTAACCTGGGTGCTCATAATTGGGAGAGTAGATCAGTAACTGATGCGGTGGTTTGTAGTGTCCAGCAACTGGAGGTAACCTGGGTGCTCATAATTGGGAGAGTAGATCAGTAACTGGTGGCTTACAGATATTTACAGGATCATGCATAAAAGGGCAAATGGCCAAGCAGCATATGTTTTGACCTGCCAACATGGTGTTGACCAGGATGCCTCTTGGAGACAGAAGGAACAGACATCTGGGACCTCCAATATTGTCCTATCATACTCTGAGATAGTGCACAGCAATCTGGCAGGGCCAACTGTCTGACTCCAGGAAAAGGATATTGAACCTTGAGCTAGGAGGTTTGAAAGCTATGATTGAGGTGGCATTGGCCTCTTTTGAAAAGCAAAAACCCAATAGTGTATTTTGAGAACATTGATAATTTGTTGTTAAGATAACTTACATAAAAAGTCAGCCAAGAGCGGTGGCTCATGCCTGTAATCCTAGCACTTTGGGAGGCTGAGTGGGTGGATTGCCTGAGCTCAGGAGTTCAAGACCAGCATAGACAACATATTGTAACCGCATCTCTACTAAAATGCAAAAAAAAAATTAGCCTGGAATGGTGACGTGGGCCTGTAGTCCCATCTACTCAGGAGGCTGAGGCATGAGAATCACTTGAACCCGGGGGGCGGAGGTTGCAGTGAGTCGAGATCACACCACTGCACTCTAGCCTGGGCCACAGAGCAAGACTCTGTCCAAAAAAAAAAAAAAAAAAAAAAAAAAAAGTCAAAGGCAGAATAATTAATACTGTGTGGTATAGACACAGAGTCAACTTTATTGACCAGAACAGAATAGACATCAGGAAGAGAGTACACCTGTGAAAGACTAAATGTACAAAAATACAGAAGTCTGACATTGCCAAACATTAGTAAAGATTTGAATCAATGGATATTCATAAACGTCTGATGGGAACATAAATCAATTTAATCACTTTGGAAAACAGTTTGACACCTTCATATTTAGTTAAATAATTTACATGCAAAGACCAAACAATTCCACTCTTAGGTACCCTAGAAACTAGAACAATTGTTGGACATGTATACCAAGAGAAATGAATAGAACATGTATCACAGTATCCTTTGTATCAGCAAAAATTGAAAAAAAAAAAAGAAAAAACCTTCCAATTTCCAACAACAGGAGAGTGACTAAATGAATTACAGTACAGAATAATTATACAGTGGAATATTACACAACCTAAAAATGAAGAAACTAAAGCTACTCGCAAGCATAGAAATACATTTTAGAAACATAATGTGGAATGAAATAAGTCACAGAAGATGACATATAGCATGATACAAATAGAATGTTCAAAATCAAGCAAAAGTATACAATGTTATTGTTAGAGAAACATTAATTAAAAAGAACTAAACTTCTAAAATTGTAAGAGAATTACAAGCATAAAATTCAGGAGAGGAGTTAGTTACCTCTTAAAGCCGAGGCACAGGCTGGTCTTGGGGACAATCACATTCCTAAAAGGGCTGACTGAGTTAAGATCAGTGATGGAGTCACAGATATGCCTTATATAACTTACATAAATGTTATTGTGATTTTTATACATTAATTATTACATTAAAGATTTTAACATATGTATTAAAAGTAAAAAAACAAAATCCAGACATTAATGACAGAATGTATTCAGGCATGTTTAGCAGTTCACTTTTCTCCTGTATTTATTTCCTTTAATACTTCCTTAAATGTACAAGAGTTAAACATTATGCTCTTCAGATTCTTTCTCATAGGAAAGTATTCTGTCAAAGAAGAACAGAGGTAGATTAGGAGAAAAAAAGGAAAATCAAAGAACACTTCCAAGTATAATGGGGCTCTGAAGAAACAAGTTTTAATTTGTCACTATGGTAAAGGTAAACTTCAGATGGTAAAGGGAACTTCATTTTCTCTTTACATCACTTTGTCTGATTGAAAAAGTCCACATGCACACGTTTTAGTCATTCAAACTAGCCCGCCAATTTAAGGGTAGGTTATGAGGGCCTGCCATTTGTAAAATGTTAACTTGCAACAGGATATCTCTGCTAGCCTACAGAGTAGAGCATGGGTAGATTTGTGCATTATTGGTTTGTGTCTGCTGCCCATAATTTAACAAAACTTACTTAAAATTCTGAAGGACTATGGAACAAAATGTGCTTGTTTTTGTATAACATAAAATTTAAATTCTCATTTTAAGTACTTAGCCTATTATTTTTTAATGTTTGACACCTTAGACCCTTGTAATTTTGCAAAGACCCCCATAAATTTGGATCAAAAGCAATTCAGCTAACTTTGTATTTTGTGTAAGATCATTCTCAGCCATATTTGATCTATTTCTTAGGTCATGTTTTTTCCTGAATACCAGACTTCTTTAGTAGATGCTGAGGAATGAAAGCATGATATAAAGAACAAAGGTTTTAGAGTGTTAGGACATGAGTTTGAGTCTGACTTACTTATGAAATAGTTCAAGTTACTTAGCCTTTCTGGGTTTCAATTTACTCATCTGGAAAATGAAGGAAATAATTGCATTAGCCAAGATTTTTTTGTGTGTGTAATTCAATTCAAGTTGTTTGTCAATTCAATTCACGATCACTTAAAAAACAAATTCAGGAACTTCACATTGCTGGAAGTTCAGTAGTCAATGCAATTAGATCTAGAACGTCATAAGTCTCTTTTCCCATCTCAACTTTCTGCCTCTCTCCAAATACTCACATTCTTATTCAAGCAAACTCTCATCATTTGGTAGGAAAAACTACTTCTAATTGACCTAGAGTCACATTCTTCCAGCTCAGCAAATTCAGGAGGATTTTTATTTTTTTAAAAAGGATAATTCTCTCACCCAACATCAGGTTGATCTTTTTAATGCTCGTTTCTAAGCCAATTACTGCTCCAAGAATGATAGGCTGTTATAATTGGTCCACCTGAGATCACATGCTCACCCCTGGGAACAAAGCAGTAGATATACTAATTGACAGACTCACCAGGGCCACTCGTTTTGGACAAGATGCCCACAGCAGGCAGAAGTGGTGTAGAGCTGAAACTGTCAATTTTCCACTACAGTAGTAATTTCTCTAGCTGGAGTGTTACAATGACTGAAAATTTGGGACACAGCACTTTATATATTGTAGAATACATTACATCTTTGGTTAAGGTGATTGATCAAGTGGGCTTCATCCCTGGGATGCAAGGCTAATTCAACATACGCAAATCAATAAACGTAATCCAGCATATAAACAGAACCAAATACAAAAAACCACATGATTATCTCAATAGATGTAGAAAAGGCCTTCGACAAAATTCAACAACCCTTCACGCTAAAAACTCTCAATAAATTCGGTATTGATGGAACGTATCTCAAAATAATAAGAACTATTTATGACAAACCCACAGCCAATATCATACTGAATGGGCAGAAACTGGAAGCATTCCCTTTGAAAACTGGCACAAGACAGGGATGCCCTCTCTCACCACTCCTATTCAACATCTGTCTCTTATACACATCTAGATGTGTATAAGAGACAGCTATGCAGCCATAAAAAAGGATGAGTTTGTGTCCTTTGTAGGGACATGGATGAAGCTGGAAACCACCATTCTCAGCAAACTGTCGCAAGAACAGAAAACCAAATACCGCATGTTCTCACTCATAGGTGGGAACTGAACAATGAGATCACTTGGACACAGGAAGGGGTGCATCACACACTGGGTCCTATTGTGGGGAGGGGGGAGAGATAGCGTTAGGAGATATACCTAATGTAAATGACAAGTTAATGGCTGCAGCACACCAACATGGCACATGTATACATACGTAACAAATCTGCACGTTGTACACATGTACCCTAGAACTTAAAGTACTAAAAAAAAAAATGAAAATACTCAAAGAGAGAACATAAGATCCTATTAAAGTGAGGCATCTGTTCAAAACAAGTCATTTATTGTGTAAAATTGGAAAAACGATTATATATTTACAAAGCAAACTATATAAAAATGAAGGAAATAAATATTAGTTTTATGTTTAATATAGTTTTTTTTGAGAAATGAAAGTCATCACAAAATCTCCAGTGACTTTAAGTGCCCGCAGTAAACTAAATGGCTCATTTTCTGTCAAGAACTAAATGTGCTCAAGGGTGTGAACATGCCATGGTTGCTTAGCTTAATGGGTGGGAAGTAAATGCACTCTTTACTAGAAGGAAAATTTTTTCTAAAGATCATTGCAACATTTATAGAACTATGCACAATCTTATAAAATTGAATGGTTGGAAGTGACCTTCAAAGTTCATCAAATCTTTGCTATGGCTTTAGAATGACAATCAAGAAAATATTAATAACTATCTTGAAATAGATTTTTTAAATGTCTTCCAGGGAGACCCTCTCTGGGGAATCCATGTTTCATACGATAAATCAAGCTCCACCTTCACCTCTTCCCTTCCAGTTGCCAGGAGGTAACTGGATTACACTACAGCTCCCAGGGCAGTGGTTCTCAAAATGGATTACTCATCAGAATCACTTGGGAAACACCATAAAATACAGACTTCCAGTCCCACTCTAGACATACCGAACCAGGGTCCAGGAGTCGGTCCTTTTTAAAAGCCTCCCTGAAGTGTCAGTCTATAGCTACCTTGATCTGTGCACTGGCTTTGGGGAATCACAGAGTTTAGGACTCTAAATAATAA
>NW_012103588.1:645018-769289 GCF_000951045.1 Mandrillus leucophaeus
AGCCAGGATGGTCTCGATCTCCTGACCTTGTGATCCGCCCGTCTCGGCCTCCCAAAGTGCTGGGATTACAGGCTTGAGCCACCGCGCCCGGCCGTCAATGACCTGATTTCTTTCTTTTTTTATGGCTGCATAGTATTCCATGGTGTGTACATCCACATTTACTTTATCCAGTCCACCACTGATAGGCACCTATGTTGATTCCATGTCTTTGCTATTGTGAATAGCACTGTGATGAACATGCAAATGCAGGGGTCTTTTTGATAGAATAATTTATTTTCCTTTGGATTTATACCCAGTCATTGCTTTGAGCACTACGGACATTTTGAAGATATTGATTCTTCCAATTCATGAGCATGGAATATTTTTCCATTTATTCGTGTTGTAGGACTAAGGAGGTATTTGATCATGACTCTAAGATGTCATTGTCAAGAGAAATGTATCTCCTATTTTATCAGGTACTGGGAGAGAAACAAGCAAGCTGTTTTTAATTTCTTATTTTTTCTTTTGAGACAGGATCTCACTGTGTGTGTCATCCAGGTTGGAGTGCAGTGGTGTGATCACAGCTCACTGCAGCCTCGATCTCCCAAGCTCAAGTGATCCTCCTGCCTCAGCCTCGTGAGTAGCTGGGACTAAATGCCTGGGCCCCACACCCAGCTGTTTTTTTTTTTTTTTAATTTCTTCAGAAAAGCGAAGTCTCATTGTATTGCTGGGCTGGTCTCAAACTCCTGACTTCAAGAAATCCTCCTGCCTCAGACTCCCAAAGTGCTAAGATTACAGGCATGAACCACCACTCCCAGCTGTGTTTTAATATTTGAAGTTCTAACTATATGAAGGAAGCCTGTGACTCTCCACATTTTCTAATTTTACCTGCAGAATATTGATGTTAATATTCTGAATATTGACTATTAAAATATCGATATTGGTATCCAATTCTAAAACCTCTGCAGGCAATACATTTTCTGTTACGTGATCTGGATGATTGAAAATGCTACAAAAAGAGATGGAATTATCAAGAGGAGGAGAAACAATAAGTAGAAAAGCTCCCCTCATTTCATTATAGAGAGAATTTCCTGAGTTTATTAAGAGTGGTTCCATTCTTTCTGAAAAGGTTATCAGTTCACAGCCAAATGGGAAACTATCATGAAGTTATTAAGTACATGATGCTGAACAATTTTAAAGAGATCAAGCCATGTAAAAGGTTTTTTATCCTGCTTTTTTCTGTTTGCATTACATTTTAAACATTTTCCATGCAGTTATAATTCTTCACTTATATGTTGGAATGTACATGGCATGTATGCATATGCATATACATGATCTGTATATAAATGCATCAAAATACTAGCATGTTAGCAATAGTAGCATTAACGATAATTTTAACTTTATTCATTTTTGTGTTTTTCAACCTTTCTATAAAGATATATGTAAAGAATTAAAGAAAAACACATGCTTTACAGCTTTTTAAAATAAAGAATAAGATATTTTGCACTTTTTCTCAAGGCTGGTATCTTATACACAGAAAAATAAAGTATGAATCTTTACCTGATAGGGAAAATTTCCAGGAGAAATTAAGAGGGACCACTTACTATCTATTTCTAATTGTAATTTACATCCAGAATCAGCTCCTTCATTAAGGGAGAGAAACAAGCAAGCTGTTTTCACTTTTATATCCAGAATCCATTTATATCCAGAATCAGCCCCTACATTAATTCTCTTTTAGTAATTTTCTAATATTTCTAATAGGGTGTATTACTTTATAAACAAGAAAAACATGATTTTTAAAAACTTGAAACCACAACCTTTGCATTAGAAGGAACTGTTTCACACTGGATTATTCTGTTACTGGAGATGCAACACCGTTCCCTCTTGCTCTTACTCTGTTTTTGTGTCTCTTGGTATGGTTCTTACATTTTGCTTTTTTTTTTTTTTTTTTATCATGGAGTTCCTCTTTTTAGAATTTTGGCACAGTTTTACTCTGGTCTGCTCCAGAATGCAAAATCGTGCCCTACATGCAATAGTATCCATTCTCAGCAAAAGCCTAATCAGACAATCTCATAAGAGGGTGAATTCCTACCAATCACTTGCATAGGAGATTAAGAGATAGCACTTACTTCTTTTTCTTTTTCTTTCTTTCTTCTTTCTTTCTTTCTTTTTCTTTCTTTTTTTTTTTTTTTCAATGAAGTCTCGAATCTCGCTCTGTCACCCAGGCTGGAGTGCAGTGGCGCGATCTCCGCTCACTGTAACCTCCGTCTCCCAGGGTTCACATGATTTTCTTGCCTCAACCTCTCAAGTAGTTGGGATTATAGGCTCGTGCCACCATGCCCAGTATAATTTTTGTATTTTTAGTAGAGATGGGATTTCACCATCTTGGCCAGGCTGGTCTTGAACTCCTGACCTCAGGTGATCTGCCCACCTCAGCCTCCCAAAGTGCTGGGATTACAGGCGTGAGCCACCACGCCCAGCCCTAGAGATAGCACTTATTTCTGATAGCCAAGCAACAGCCTTAATATAGCTAATCATGGCACTCAATGAGCTAATTGCTTTGAGTTCTACTACTGGAAACACTTCAATATGCCGAGATTCAATGAGTGTCCAGGTAAGACATGGCTGATGAGAAGTACTTATTACCACATCCAAATGGACGAGATATGGTTTCATCATCATCACCACCACCACCATCTGTTTTGCACATTGCTACATCTCAAGTGCAAAGAAGAGACACTCAATGATTTCCTGCAAAGACTCACCTGGCAAGTAATATACATTAATATGAACCATCTCCCACCCATCTTCATGAAAACAATTGATATAATATTTCACTAACTATCTTTCTCATATAATTCATTTACTTGTTCCAACACTTTTAAAGTATCTACTCTGGCACTTACCAGCTAATTAGGGAGGGAAAGGGAGAACAAGACAAAGATAACCAGGATAGGCAGATTGTGATGCAAGAATAGACCAGTTAGTATGTATTTCAGCTGTTTAGCAAAGGAATTGACTGTCCCAAGTATTAGCAAGGGAATTGATTGGCCCAAGTAAGACCCACCATTGTTGACCCCTTGAGCAGCTGGGACCATTCACGCCTCTGTGCCTCCGCTCAGCCTCCCGTGCCATGGCAGGGGAGAAGCCCTTCAAGCAGCTTCATAACAAAGAGTTAGTGTTTGGTTTATCTAAGGGCAACATCCTACCACAATTCCAGTGATAATAGACCGCACAAGAGTGAGAAGCAGCTTCCTGTGCTAGACAAAACCAAGTTCCTGATACCTGATCACATCTGCATGAGTGAACTGACAAAGGTTCCTTGCTTGGCCAAACTTGAAGCAGGCCTTTGAACCTTCTCCTAGGCCCATCTGTGCACTTCCTTGTAAAATTCAGTGTTAGCAAAGAGCCTGCTTAAGTCAGCTTAGCAAGACTCTCCCCATCCTCAGTATTTGATCACCCTTGATATCTGATCAAGTTCCGCATCCTCCACCATCCCTCGGATGATGTTTGATCACCCTGGCCTGTCTTCAGGAAGAATCCTGTTAGGTCGGTTTAGTCAGAATCCCCCTTACCCTGATGTTTCCCCTAGTAACTGTCCATCCACTACCCCACACCCTGCTCTATGGCTATAAATTCCCATTTGCCTGTGCTGTATTCAGAATTGAACCCAATCTTTCTCTTCCAGTGCAAGACATCTTTGCAGTGGTCCCTGTACCTATCTCAATGCTCCTAATAAAGGTTTTCTTCCCATGCTTTAACAAGTATCATTGATTTTTTTTTTCTTTAACAGAACTCATTAAGACAATTAGAAGGCACTTACAACTCAATGCTAATCCAATCTTCTTCCTGTTGGTGAACAAAGTATGGTGGCATTTTCTCACGGATTTTTGAAGCATATGAATCTAAGAAGGATGGAAATGGATTCCTGTATGTGGTGTATGCCTCTCAGGAGACATTTGGAATAAAATAGTCTGTGTATAAGGTCAGAAAAATGCATCTATTCCAGAATTTCTGAAACCTTTACTAAGGAACAAAGGAATGTTACCAACAGTTCATCTAATCACAGATCATCCAAACAGAGGTATTCTCAAATAGGGGTTTTAGGAAGTTGTTTTTGTATTTTCAAACAGAGAAAAAGCTCTAAATGAGCACATTCAGCTTTCGATACTACATTATTTAACTTAGACTATCTTGTTTTCAAATTTTATAAGCTTAAAAATAAAATACTTGGCATTCTAAGTCACAAAAACATAAAAAAGAAGAAGAGAAAGTAATTAATGAGGATTAAGGACATCTGGCATGGTTTTCTGTTGGAGATGAAATTTAAATTAAGTCTCACAAAAAGGGTGAGACTCGGACAAGCAGAAATGAGAAAGATAAAATTGCATGCCAGGGAATGCAGTAAGTAAAACTTTGATATCATAAATTTTCATACTCTATTCAATAAACTATAAGAGAAGCATAAGGAGATAAGTTTGGATTCATAGATAGTACTTCGGGAGAATTTTGCTTTAATTTTTATTTTATTCATGTTTTATGAATATGAAACATTTTAAGCTTACAAAGAAATCCAGAAAGTATAGTATTGATAGTATAACAGGATGACTATAGTCAATAATAACTCAATAGTACATTTTAAATTACAAGGGTATAATTGGATTGTTGGTAACTCAAGGGATAAATGCCTGAGGGGATGAACACCTCATTTCCATGATGCGATTATTAAGCATTGCATGCCTGTATCAAAACATCTCATGTACCCCATAAATACATACACCTACTATGTACCCATAATGTTTTTTTTTTAATTTAAAATAAAGATACACAACAGAAAGCTATGTGTCTATCACAGACTTTAAATAGATGTTAAAATTTGGCATCTGTGCCTGAGCTGGACATTTTAGGCTGGAGGCAGGCAGTAGATTGAGGGAATAACAACACCACGGGGCCAGCATGAAGTGTTTTATTAGACTCTGAACTACACTTAGAGATTGGGAGCGAGGGAAAAGAGATGTATAACAATTTTCCCAGTTAATTGTTTTTAACGCTGTATCATTCTTAAATACTGGTACATAATGGAGATAAGTAAAAGACTGATACAAACTTTTAAGTTAAAATATAAACTATCAAAGAAAACTTTTACATGCCTCATCTACACAAGGACTACACTCCCAGAGCCCACACTAGACCCTCCTCATAGGAATACACCTATTTCTCTCTTTTGCTGTTAGATAGACTTCTGTGGAGAAAATATGAGATGTTCTCTTTCGAGTCATAAGGACTCCCTGAAGTAGTACCTGTTATATGGAGCTTGGCATTCTAAATACTAAAATTATACTGTTTGCAACTTAAATTGAGTGTTATCCCATTAATCCATTAAATAAGAATGGGCAGAAACCATGGGAACCTTCTGGAGTCTTTCTCTGGAGGCAAGAGAAGATTTCCCCCACTGAATAAAATATAAAAGAATGGCAGAAATAAAAATGTTGCATTTTGATTTTGTCATGAGTCATATGTGTTCAATTTATCAGTTACTTACATGAAGTTTCAAGTGAGCAGTGCTAACCCTAACACTTGTTCTTCTCCCTCCCGGAGGAGGGCTCAAGTCTCCAGGATGACATGAAGGGCAAGGAGGGAAATGTAGGCAGTGGGCTGCTCAGATTGCTCCATTCCTGGGCTGGCTTACGCATGGCACCAGGCAGTCCAGCCTGAGTCTCTGTCTGCTCTTCTACAGTGTCCTCCAGACCCTACTGTCAACCATGCAAAACAGATTATACCACGAGAAAACACAGTCACTGTTATGGACGGAGTGTTTATGTCTCCACCTCCACTTCCCCAGTTCATATGTTGAAGCCTTCACCTCTAGTGTGATGGTAGCAAAAAATGGGGTCTTTGGGAGGTAATTAGGTTTAGTTGAGGTCATGAGGAATTAATGTCCCTATAAGAAGAAGAGACATCAGAGCTTCCTCTCTCACCATGTGAGGACACAGCAAGAGGACAGCTGTCTGTAAACCAGGAAGAGCTTTCCTCAGAAATTGAATCAGCCAGTATCTTGAGTTGGGCTTTCCAGCCTCCGGACTGTGAGAAATCAATGTCTGTTGTTTCAGCCATCCAGTCTAGGGTATTTTGTGATAGTAGCCCAAGCTAAGACAGTCACATCATTTATTAATGATGAAAGAGCCCCAGAAGTTATCTGACTCTCAGTCTTTGATTTACAGGGATCGTAGTGTAACAATTAAGATTATGAGATCTAGTGCCTGAGTTCAAAGACCCAGCTCTGCTACTTACTCTGTGCCTCAATATCTCCTTTGTAAAATGGATATACTTTGTCACTTAGAGAACTGCTGTGAGAATTGGACAATACATAGAGTATATTCAGAAGAGTGCTTGACATTATGTGCTCAGTGCTGGTTTTATTATATATTTGTATAAAACCCAAGAACCGTTCTAGTCTGTATTTCTTGTTTTGTATCCTCACAAATTCCTACCCAGTCTCATCCCCTTGGCAGGCTTATCAATTTACCTACATTCCTGTCCAAATTAGGCATATACCTCCACCTCCCCACATTTCCAAGACCTTGTCATTTGTTGTTGGGGTGGTCTGATGGTCTAAATTACCTTATTTGGTGCCCTTGCTGTCCTTCTGGTGATAACTCTAATAGTAATTGATTTTCTACCAAGCATGCATAAAACATATCTAGAAGGTTTACAGCTAAAAATATTAACCTTGTTCTGTGTATTTTCTCTTGCACTAATACCCCCTAGTCAACACTGAAATTGCCAAAAGTTTATTAATGTGAACTGCCAACCTCAGTGCCAGCTGCAGTTTCCCTTCTAAGAGGCATTTTTCCAGGACTTTTACCTCTAAGATGATCCAATGGGGAGAAGAGAGAGACAGCGGAGGAGCAATTTTAAAAGAACTATACAGACAGGAAGGCTTGGATGGGTGAGAAATAAGAATCTAATGCTGTATTATACAAAGAATGAAGAGAATGACTGTCTTGGAGCAGGGTTCACACTCGTTTCTTGTGGATATTCCTGCCATGTAACAATCCTGGATATTTAGAAGGGCCCTCACCCCTTAATAGACAAGACCAAAGCAGGGGAAGTCTAATGAGAAAATCTTGCATCCTGATAAAGGTGATGAAATTTATCAGCGGAACTGAATTCGTGGGGAACTTCCTCGTGTGAAGGAGATATATATTCAGTTTCTGTGGTCAAATTTATTGAAAAATGAAAAAAAAAAAAACCATCCACTCTATCTTAAGAAACCTATTTGTGTTGAATTAATTTCTCTGTAAATTTCACTGTTTTTGCCTATTTGGGGATACAGCACAGTCTCTCTGAGAGACTGGATCTTCTTAATTTAAATTCAAACATACTAATTTCATTATATGTTATATATATCATTATTTTGCTCCCAAACAAAGTTCCTACATGGGCCTGAGAAGAACAGAGAAAAGTCAAGCCTGATGGTATACACTCTGCAATCATCCATGCAGAACAAATAATTGAAGCCATGAGAATAACTGAAATCTTGGAAAAGAGAGTAAAAGTGGAGAAGATCAAGTCTTCAAGGGCAAAGTCTTAAGAACCCCCAAATGTTCTTGCATTTGAGAAAGAGGTTCTTACAATGAGAAAGAGGTGCTCTCCTAGATGAGAGAGTAATTAACCAAAGATGTGGAGAATAAGAAAGAATTGGAGCTGGGCACAGTCACTCACGCCTATAATTCCATCCCTTTGGGAGGCTGAGGTGGGTGGATCACTTGAGCTCAGGGGTTCAAGGCCACTCTGGGCAACATGGTGAAACCTTGTCTCTGCCAGAAATACAAAAAAAAAAAAAAAATTAGCTGGGTGTGGTAACATGCATCTGTGATCCCAGCTACTTGGGAGGCAGAGGAGGAAGGATAGCTTGAGCTTGCGGGGAGGGGTTGCAGTGAGCCAAGATTGTGCCACTGCACTCCAGCCTGGGCAGCAGAGTGAGACCCCATCTCAAAGAAAAAAAAAAAAAGAATTGGAAGAAAAAATGTCAAGTAAGAAGGGCCTGGCCAATCAAGTTGATTGAGGCAAAAAGAAAATGGGAGTTGAGAAAAGTCTTCTGGATTTACCTATTGGGAAGCTCTTGTGATCCTCAAAGAAGCAGTTTCAATGAAGTGCTGGAAGGAGAGACTCCATTACAAGAAGCTGAAGAGGGTAAGACTATTCTGGTTCCATGGAATAAAAAGACAGCTGTGGACATAGATCTATGGGCTCTGCTCATAGATCCTGCCTTCGTCATTCATGGAGCTGCAAGTACTGCGGTCCTTCACCCAGACTCATTCAGTCCAGCTCCTCTGGTGAGCCATCCCTCACCCAGGAAACAAGCACACTGGGATTTTCTGGAAAGGGTTCTGGCATCGGTTGTGGGATCCATCCAGGTTTCCAGGATTCCATCAGCACATTTGCACTGAGCTGTGGCCTTCTCTCTACCTCCCATCCTTTTGGCTCCCACACTGTTACTAGGCTTCAGTTTTGACTTTTGGATTGGCATTGTTATTTACCCATGGGTAGAAGAACACGCCCTGAATCCTAACACCTCCTGTCTTGGAAACTGGCTCGCTGACTAGCCTTTGCAGAACCCTCTCCAAGAGTCTGAATTCTGTTCCTAAGCCCTAGCGGGGAGTCATGGTCCTAAAGGACTAACTGCATAGAAGGAAGATACTGTGACCCACATGACTTCAGCTTTTATCACCATTTCCTAGAATTTCTTGCCACCTGCCCAAACCACAGGATTGCCCTTACATGGAGATTAGTCATCATTTCTGTTGCATACAGTGTATTAATGTAAAAGAATCCTCTGCCTTCTCCTGACTAACATGATCTGTCACCAGTAGCTGTAGCACTCTGGATGGCCTTCAGTTCCTTGGCTTGTGTTCTAGCTTATGAAATGTCCCTCCCAAGCTTTTCCCTTTATGGAGCTAGTTTGAACACTACTCTCTGGCCTTAAACCCCACCCTACTTCCAAGACACATAAAAACATGCATATGCAAAGGTAAAGACGCGTACACACACATACAACCTTTGGTTTTAGATGATTCTTTCATTCCTATGGATCCCATAGCTTGGTAGAGTCATGGATCTCCCAAAACTCCACCATCTAGGCAAAACCCCAAATATAGTCTCCCTAATCCCCCAGGCTGAGTAGGGAGAATCAGATATAGCATTAGTTTATATCAATAGGAACCTACTGTCTAGATAAAGGGAAGCAAGAATCTCACTGTAATTGATACTGGAAAAAGACACAACCAAGCACGGTATTAAATTTGGATAAGTTCATTTTAACTTTGGTGTCAATTCTTACAAAGTTCTAGCAATGATAAGACAAGAAGTCTGACAAACCTAATATCTTAATTAGAAATAAAGCCAACAAACATAAGAAAAAAGCTCAACATTACTGATCATTAGAGAAATGCAAATCAAAACCACAGTGAGATAACATCGCACACCAGTCAGAATGGCAATTATTGAAAAGTCAAGAAACAACAGATGCTGGCGAGGATGTGAACAAAAAGGAAGGCTTTTACATTGTTGGTGGGAATATAAATTAGTTCAACCATTGTGGGAGACAGTGTAGTGATTCCTTAACAATCTAGAAAAGGAAATAACATTTGACCCGGCAATCCCATTACCTATATCCCATTATATATTTTATATATATATATAATATATAATTCTATTATAAAGATACATGCATGTATATGTTCATGGCAGCACTATTCACAATAGCAAAGACATGGAATTAACCCAATGCCCATCAATGATAGACTGAGTAAAGAAAATGTGATATATATACACTGTGGACTACGATGAAGCCATAAAAAAGAACGAGATCTTGTCCTTTTCAGGCACATGGATGGAACTGGAAGCCATTATCTTCAGCAAACTAACAGAGGAACAGAAAACCAAACACTGCATGGTCTCACCTGTAAGTGCGATCTGAACAATGAGAACACACGGACACAAGGAGGGGAACCACACACACAGGGGCCTGCAGTGGGGTGGGAGGACCGAGAGCATCCGGATAAAGAGCTAATGTATGTGGGGCTTAATACCTAGGTGATGGGTTGATAGGTGCAGCAAACCACCATGGCACATGTTTACCTATGTAACAAACCTGCATGTCCTGCAGATGTATCACAGAACTTAAAATAAAATAAAAATTTCAAAAAATAAATAATTTTGATGTACATCTATTTTTAAACTAGACTTTTTTTTTTTTGAACTGTGGAGTCTGGTTGACAAGGAGTGTGGCCGATATACTTCAAAAGCAATCAGAAATACAGTTTCTTAAGATCCACTGATCTCTAACATTGCTTTTAGGTCTTATAGCCCGAGACCCTGAAAAAATAAGATTTTTCTAATATTATTCAGAAGTTTCCAGTTCAAATTTTCCTGTACTGTTTCCTCTTTCCAATAGTTGATGCCTCTGGCAGCACTTCCGAGAATCTCTTTCCTGCATCAGAGAATATCTTTTGTAAGACAGTAAATGACTAAATTAGTGAGATGATGGGTTAATAAGCTGATAGTCTCATACAATTTCTGTGGCAGGTTAAATGTGATGAGGGCTCAATGTTGGATCAAATTTCAATCAGGAATCAAATGAGGGGTAATTTAGCAAAAAAGAAAAAATCACCCTTTTTAGTAAGTCTGTAACTAGCACTTTCATTATGTTACACGTTGTGGTAGGCACAATAATGCCCCCACCCACCCCAAATGTCCACGTCTAATTCCCAGAAGTTGTGAATGCGCTATCTCAGATGGCAAAGGGGACTTGCAGATGTGATTAAGTTTATAGACCTTGATATGGGGAAAGTATCCCAGATTATGCACACAGGCCCAATCTAATCATAAAAATCATTTAAGTTGAAGAGTCTTTCCCAGCTGTGTTCAGACAGAGATTGAATAACTGAAGAAAGGTCAGAGAGATGCAACAGTGCTAGCTTTGAAGATGAAGGAAAGGGACATGAGTCAAGAAATATGGGTGCTTTCTAGAAGCTGGAAAAGACAAAGAAGCAACTTTCCCCCTAGACATCATTGAGAAACACAGTCCCACTGATGCTCACTGCTGCCTTGATTTTAGCCCAGTGAGGCCTGTGTTGGACTCCTGACCTACTGACACTGTAAGATGATAAATTTCTATTGCTTAATCCACTAATTTGTGGTAATCAGTTGTATCCACAATGGAAAACTAATACATATATTGAAAATATATGTGTGTGTGTGTATATATATATATATATATTTTTTTTTTTTTAACTTATAGTCTGCTCTCCAATACAAATTCTGCCCAGAGGACTAACACCTTGCAAACTCTGTGTATAAATACCTTTTAAAATTTTACTAACAATTACATGTTTCATTTACATAGTGTGTAAGATAAACAGGCTATGGGTGAATATTCCCATTTAATAGATGAGGAAACTGAGCTTTAGACTGTAAAGCGTCTTGCTCAAAGTTGCAGAATTGGTAAGAGAGTGGTTGGGATAGAATGTCGATTCTTCTCTTTTGACTCTTTCGATCTTTTTCCATAGCACCAACTCTGTCTCTAGCATTATTTCATGTGTTCCTCATACCAGCAGTTTACGCAGAAGAAACAGATACAGATACCATTGTTTTTATTTTATGGATGCAAACTTGTAGAGGAATTAAGTGATCAGTAGTGAAACCAGGACCAGAACTCCTCACATTTAACTTGTAATCTAGGGCTCTTTCTGATTTGTACTGCCACCTATAAAATATGGTGTGTATGCCTAGGTTTAACATGTGCAGGGCATTTAAAGGAGAGAACATATTGTTTAAATAAAAACAAACTTGACTTAGTAGTCACTTATAACAAGTTAGCTAACGTCCTTGAATCTTAGTTTTCTCATTTGTAAAATACAAATAGTATACCAGCTTGATATAATTGTTGAAAGGATTTGTTCAATTTTCAACAATAATGAGAAAGTTCCATTTAAACACAGCTCCTGGCATATATGAATATGTAAGCACATTGTGTCAGGGTATCATGTCAATTTCATGACAGCTTTATGTTCCTCCTCACAGTCAAACAGAACCCATATTTTTAATCTGTCAAAAGTCACTAAATATTGGCTGTAATCAAGCTAATAAATCCAACCAAAGAAAGAGGTACGGGGAAAACAAGATGTTCCCTACATTATCATGGATGAATCTGTAATGGTCCCTTTGCTTTCTTGAGTCTAAAAGGAAAACTTACATGAATGTGAAGGATTTAGTCTTCTGGACTTCTGATAATTAGAGACACAAGAAAAAGTGAGTTTTAACTTCAGTGAACCTTTCCAAGAGAAACTGCAATCATGTTCAAGTCTGTTCCATTTGTATGGTCTCTATCAAATCAAAGTTAACGGGAACAGAGAGCCCCCAACTTGAACAGGGAGCTCCTAAAATGCTAGGAAAATCCATTTTCCACAGTCATTTAAAAATACGGTACTGCTTGACATAACTCTAGAAGGAATTTCTGTGGCTCAGCACAAATCTACTCTCTTGAGATAAATACAACATTCTATAAGTAAAAACCTCTTTTTTAAAAAAGAAAATGACTAATTAGCGATGGGACTGTAGATTGTGTTTTACTATGATGTAAGTTCTGATTATTTGGGGTATTTTTATATTCTTATAATGAAGACTGCTAATACTATTTTATCTAAAGCAATTTTGAAGAAATACATATTTCTTTACCCAAAATAATTCTTCATAGACACTGTCATTTTGGATAATAAAAAGCAAATAAAACATCTCATGAAGAACTATTTAAACATTTATTATTTATTACTCTATGATTTTCCTTTGTGATATAAATTAAAGGGAGATTAGGAATATATGGAATATTTTAGTTCTTTGAGTATAGGGATCATGAAATCCAGCTAATGCTTTTTCTTCCCACTAAACATTGAAAATGGGTTATCAAAATAGACACGCTGATCATGTCTACCAAACACTTCTCAAGTCCTTTTATCCTCAAGATATATATAGAATATGTATTCTTATATCCTATTGAGTAATCAGAAAATGTCATAAGTAAACCTGCATAACTGAAATGAACTCAACATAAAATCAAGGACTCTCAGAATAAGATAGAAGTGTCAGCTCTCATGGGCTTCTTCACTTGGGCATCCTAAAAGTGATTTTAATTCAACATCCCCCAAACTGAACTCAACATCCCCTTCTACCCTTCTCCAACCTACTCTTCCTCTAGGTTTTCCATTCTGAATGGCAGCAGCCCCGCCTACCACCTCTGCACCCTGATTGTGAGCCTAGGAATTGGTTGCTTTTCCCCCTCCCTCCTCACAATTAGCAAATTGCTACTTCTTGACAGTCACTCCTTAAATTCCCTTGACCTCAGTGAGAATACCACCACCTAAGTCTATGCATGCAACCTCTGTCACCTGGATACCGGAAATGATTTCTTAGCTAATCTCCTGCTCTGCTATCATTTCTTTCCTCCCCATTGACACCTAGTTTCTTAAATATCACTCATGAGACTTCTGTGCTCAAAACTGTTCTTTTGCATCTCACTGCTTATAAGATGAAGACCATACACCTTAGCATGGAGTAAAATATTAGGTTAGTGTAAAAGTAATTGTGGTTTTTGCCATTACTTTCAATAAAACTTTCCTCACTTAGATCCTAAAAAAGACCCTTATATTTTGCTGGTTGTGCATAAGTGCCCTGAACTTGGCCATTCTGAACTCTTGGAAGTTTGCTTCAAATATGACATGCTCCTTCACAACTCTGCACCTGCACATCTACTGTCTTTATCAACTAAATTAGCTCCCCCAAGTCATCTGCCAATAAACTCCTGCTTGTTCTTTAAAAGGCTCTCTTCATCTGCTCTTTCCTAAGAACCCTGCTTTGCTCCAAGAGGCACTCCTTTCTCTCCCTGTACAGCATCCATTATGCTGACTTTACTTGTCTATCTCCCTCATTAAATGATAAGCTCTTTACGGGCTTCTTGTTCATAATCACTTTCTGATGAATGAATGGTTCTAGGCTAACATTTTCCCTTGTCAAATGAGGTAATTTAGCTCCAAAGAGGTTGAGCAACTTGCCCAAGGCCACATAGCTGAATAACAGACAAGCCATCCAGGCAGACACCACAGGTCTCCAGATGCCAGCCTAGTAATTGCCGTCTGCATCCAGATGCTTTCATATTTGGCACAGTCATGACTTACAGCAACATCTTTCCCTGAGTCTTCTATGTTTATTAGTGAACTATTACTGTTGAATCAACTTTTTCTTTCACCAATGCCTTGATTTTCCCTTGGGAAACTGCCTCTTACATATTCTCAGTGCCATAATTAAAACAGGGCCAGCTCCACATCCGTACTTCAGAAAAAGATAAGTGACACAGAGCTGCCCAATGGGAGTGCTATGTCCCCTGAGTGAATCAGAGACAATGAGTGTCAGCCCAGTACTTGAGAAAGAAAAACTGTCTTTCCACTGGGCTATGAAGCTGAACTGAGAGAACAGACTCAGAAAGAAGTCAAAAGACAAAAAGACAGAGTTGAGAGATTTCTGAGGAAATGGTTTGAACACCTCCAGCCAGTCATTTCACATGCCAATATGGGGCAGCTTTGTCATATGTTGACTTGGCTAAGCTACACTCTATATCTCAGAATCCCCTTTGCTATAAATGTCTGAATAGAGTGTAACACAAAAGACATTTTACATGGGATTCAGAAGGTGGAGGTGAAGGCAGCCATTTTGTTTTTATGCCTAAAAGGGCTGGGCAGGGGCACCAGATTCCGCTGCAGTTCATGTGCTTTGTCAGTTATCTGCTGACTTTCCTTGGTTGTTGTGAGGCAACAGCCAGATGTATATCTACTCCACCTTCCCTCAGATTCTCTCACACTTTCACTGGCTCCTGGGCCAAGTACATGTTTAGCTTCATGACAAAGGGTGCCATCTTTCCTTCTGCAGGAAGGAGTTGACATGGTCTGGAGATGGTAAGAGACAGACCAGGTTCCAGTCCATCCCCAGAGGTCAGGTTCATGTTTTCACTTCCATATATATATATACACACACACACACACACATATGTATACATATGTATATACATACATACTCATTAACCAGCTTTCAAAATCGCATAGATCTAATTCTTGTAATAAATCTCTTAGTGTGTGTGTATGTGTGTGTGTGTGCACGCGCATGCACGCACAGACACCTTTGATCGATTGAGCCTTTCTCTGATTGGACCCCAGCTGATACACAATATTATCACTAGTCTTTTTCATTACACAGTTAATGTTTAAGTCAGTATGGTTTAAGTTTAAATTTAAGCCAGATGGAATTTGGTTTCTGTCACTTGCCACTAAAAAACGATTAATGTGCAGGATTATCATATCTTGACTAAGCAACTTGATATCCTGAGGGCAAGATCTGTGCTTCGCTTCTCCTTAAATCCCCAACATGCAGCAAATGCCAGATACATAGTAGGCACTCGACAGACACATGCTGAATGAACTAACAAAAGGCCACAGAATAAAAATGTTCTCCAGGGGACCCAGAATTGAAGCCTCGCACAATGTGAATCATGTGGAAGATGAAAAGCAAGATGAGAGGAACCCCATGCCTCTGCAGAAAGCCATGAAGATCCTGGGTCTGAGGAGCAGCTGGGCCTCCCACCTGGCCGCCTGGAGGAAGGGGCAGCACATGCCTGACATCTCACGTTCACCACGAGCACAACAGGTGTCCCGGGGCCAGTCAGCCCTCGCACGGAAACGAGCTTCCTGTCACTGCCGACAGGGATTCACTAGATGTACATAACAGAAGTGGCACAGGAAGGCACGTTTTCAATAGAAAATTTGAAAGCATATCAGGTTCCTAGAAAAGGAAGCTTCTGAGAAAGGTGATTTCACAGTAAGAAACCCCATGAATCATTAAAAGGATTTATATGAGATAAAACATAAATGTGAATCATTCTTTGTGCTTGTCTAGAACATTTTAACAGAGCCTAAGGAAGTAAGTGGTTCATGGGAACCACAAAGACAAAAATTTCTCAACAGAAACCTTTCCAATGGTTTGACTGATATTCAGCATAAGTGAATCAGGCAATGAGCCAATTTATTTCCAAGAAGAAGCCTTCACAGAGAAAAAGATGTGGCAAACACATTGAACACTGAATCAAAATGGCAGAGGGCAGGCTAATCATGACCCCCAAAGATATCCAAGATCTAATCCTGGAACCTGTGAATATTACCTTATATAGAGAAAGCACATTTGAAGATGTGATTAAATTAAGGCTGTTGAGATGGGAAGCGTGTCCTAGATTATCCAAGTGGACCCTAAATGCAACCAAAAGTGTACTTGTAAGAAGAAACAAGAGGTAGATTTGACCATGGAGGAGATGGTGATGTAAAGAAGAAGTCAAGAGATATTTGAAGATTCTGGCCTTGACAATGAAGTAAGGGGTCATGAGTCAAGAAATGCTATTCTAGAAGATAGAAAAAAAACGTAAGGAAAGGGATTCTTCCTGGAGCCTCTGCTGGTGGTGGAGTGGATGGGACCACATGGTCCTGCCAACACCTTTGTTTTACCCTCTTAAAACCTATGTTGTACTTATACCCTCTGCACCCCCGAGAACTGTAAGAGAACAAAGTGTACCATTTTAAGTCATCATGTTTGTGATGATTGGCTACAGCAACCATAGGAACCTCATGTTAGGGACCTGGCCCCAGAGCCACAGCTTGCTGGATGTAGAAAAGAGGGAACAGTGCTGAACATGGGCCTACTGTAAGCAGGATGCTGCAAAGACCAAAGATTTACAGAGAAGACTCCAAGCTGGCTTCACACCCCAAAGAGTACCCTTCTGAGATATAGAATAATCTGCAGTCCCCCATCCCTGCCCCAGAAGAAACCTCTTTTCTCTACATCAAGCATAAGAAAAATGCCTGATGGATTTCCTGGATCCACAACCATCTACTCTCCTAAATTTTTTTCTGATAACCTTGGTATCTGTCCCATTTACTCATCCCTTCCTTTCATCTCTATCCCTGGCTCCTTCTAATTGATATTTCACTTAGCCTGAAGGTTTCTTTTCCTGGTTTGACTTTGGTATACTGTCTTTAGGGTTCTACTGGTTCAATGTCTCATATCCCACTGGCCTGAGCAGCTCCTCTTCCATATTCAACCCTGGTTCATGAAATCCCATCTGGAATTCAGCTCACCTTAGTTTTTTATGAAGAAGGTGTAGTGGAACAGAAGAAAACACTGGCTCTGGAGCCAGAGAGAGACAGGATTTTGGAAACTGGCTCCACCTCTTGCTGATGTGGATCCTTAGCTTATTCAAAGCTTATTTTTCTAACCTATAAACTGGAGATAATACTTTCTTCATTAGGTTGCTGTGAAGATGAGAGATAATGTATAGAATTTGAGTATTCTTCTCAACACATATTAAATGCTCAATAAAAATCTGTTATTATAATCATAAATCAAGTAAGTGGTTACTATTATACTTTCAGGTGAGAGTGTCTTTCCTGTGACTGTGGTCTCTGCAACACAGCCCCTCCCCTGAATCTACCTCCCCTAAGTGGCAGTCTCCTCTTAGGCAACTTGAGTACAACCCTTTTTTTTCCCCTGCTAGGAGAAGCCCAAGCTCTGTATTAGTGAATCATAATAGAAGTAAAAATCCAATTCAGGTTTCTTGTCTGACCATCTGGGTTTCTAAGAGGACAGAATGTGAAGTCAGACATTCTGGATTCAAATCCTAGTTCTGTTCCTACTTTCTAGTTATGGTACCTTGGACACATTATTTATCTTCTCTGTGCTTCAGATATCCCATTGTGAAATGGAGGTAATAATAGTGACCAGCAACATAATAGAAAATTGTGGGAAGCAGGTGAACAGACACTTCAAAAGATAATATATGCAAATGGCACAAAAAGTAAAGAAAAATACTCACATCATCGATCATCAGTTCAAAACACAATGAAATACCACTACATACTTAGCAGAATAGCTAAATGAATATGACTAAGTTTTGGTGGAAAATGGGAACAACTGAGATTCCTCTACACTGCAAATGAGTACACGACCATCCTGAGACCTGGCAAGAGGGTTCATTCTAGACCTGGTCCTACCTTACCTCATAAAGTAAGGAGCCCATGGAGCCAAACGAACATGGCAGCTAAGAACCGATGCTCCTCCTTCCCTGGACTATAGAACAAAACCAGGACTCCAGAATGTCCTGTCTAATTAGGCCTCTTCCCTAGACCTATTTTTTAAAGGCAGATCACATTGCTGGTATGTGTAAATCTTAGTCCAAGGGGTGGCCAAAGAAGGGTGGCATGGACAGAGCCTTCATATGCATATTTGGCTGGTTGCAGTGTAAGACATAAAAAAGAGTGGAAAAGAAGAAAAGCCAGTCCTGCACTGGGGTAGAAAGGATGGCTGTCCCCATGCTGTGCTGCCACTGACAATAACTAGCACAATCACCATGAACAATGGTTTGATAGGATCTACTAAAGCTGAACATAAATATACCACACAACCCAGCAATCTCACTAGATATATGACCAATAAAAGTAAATATCACACTTTGGGAGGCCAAGGCTGGCAGATCACTTGAGATCAGGAATTTGAGACCATTCTGGCCAACATGGTAAAACCTTGTCTCTGCTAAAAATACAAAAATTAGCTGGGTGTGGTGGCGGGTGCCTGTAATCTGAGCTACTTGGGAGACTGAGACAGGAGAATCACTGGATCCTAGAAGGCAGAAGTTGCAGTGAGCCAAAATCATGCCAAGATCTGGGCAACAGAGCAAGGCTCCATCTCAAAAAACTAACTAACTAACTAACTAACTAACTAACTAACTAACTAACTAACTAATTTGTTTTATTCATGTGTAATACACACACACACATACTGTTAGAGTAGTACTATTTATTATAGCCCAAAACTAGAAACAACCCAAATTTTTTTCAACATTGAAGTGCACAAATTGCAGTATAATTATACAATGAAATACTAACAGCAATGAAAATGACTGAACTGCGACACACAACAATGTAGATAAGCCTCACAAATATAATATTGAGCCTAAGAAGTCAGATATAAATGAAAACATCCCACGTGATTATATGCATATAAAGTTTAAAAACAGGCAAAACTAATCTGTGTTGACAGGAGTTAGGATAGTGATTAACTTTAGGGTGGTAGGGGGTGCCTCTAGGGTGCTGACAGTACTCTAGTTCTTGATGTGGAGTACAGTTACATAAGCATGTTCAATTCATAAAAACTCATTGAAACGTACATTTATAATTTATGCTTGGTGTCATGAGACAGAGTAGTCATATATTCTAGGAAGAATATATTCAATGGGAAGGGAGCTCAGGGACTCTCACTTCACCTCAGCATGTGAACCAATTGCCCGTGAATGTCTACCCAGAATCTACAGAAGGATCTGCACCCTTTCTATGTGCTTCTGTTGTTATGTGTATTCTTTCATAGTGATTGTCAGCTTCCATAGGTGTCTCCCTCAATGTACCATAGGCCACTTGAGGGCAGAGACTGTGTCTTTTATTTCTAACTTCCCCTTGATTAGCACTGTATCTGATAAGTGAATGGTTTTCAGTAACTCTGAATCAAAGAATGAATTCCTGACCTATAAGAAGCATGTAATACATGCTAATCCCATCCCTACCCATCTCTTTCTCTCCTCATATTTTTTTCTCTTTCTCTCTTCCTCCAGTTCTTCCTTCCAGCCAGGGGAACCTCTATTAGACAGCAGCTTTCGAGTCTCTTTTGATAAGAACCGTTATTAAGAGTCTAAACTGAAACAGTGACCAAGTCCACCTCAAAGTGTACCCAAAGTACATACCATTATTTACTCTCTAATTAGACAAAAGTTTCCATTGAAGAAATTCACTGATTTGTTGCTTAAGCAGCAAGCACCTGCAGTTAATGGGGTCTTTTAGGATGGTGGGTATAGTTTCCAGAGAATCATCCATGTTATCTGAAGTGGAAGATCAACAAATTCAACAGCTGATAACAACACAACGCACTTCATCTAAGGACAAACAAATACAACTAAGGCACTTTACAGGCTGTCATGAATGACCCACAAAATGCCCCCAACAAGGGAAGGAGGGTCCTGAAAGAGGAGCTCAGTATCAGATGAGCACTTGCTTATAGTGCACAAGTACTACTCTACAATTCTTTGCACATGGCATATTAAACATTAAGGTGTAATTGGCTGAAAACAGCATTAAGCTCTAGGATTTTTTTCCTATACAAATACCCATATGTGCAAAATAATATATGAAAAAAAGTTCACAGAATCATTATTTGGAATAGGGAAAATTAGAATCAATTGAAATGCTTATTGTTAATAGAATGTTCAAATTTTACTGCCATTTTATCAAATAGAATGTTCAAATTGTACTGCCATTTTATCAAGTAATATGTAGCTGTTAAAAGAGCATAGGATGTCTCTATATGTATTGGCATGGAACTATATGAAATATCCAAAGAGAAAACACTGCAGGACTATAAGTAATTTCCAATTATATGAAATTTTTAAATACAGAAATATGTTTATAAAATGCATAGAAAAACATCTGGAAAGATTTATACCAAAAAGTTGACGGCAGTTATATCAGAGAGGAAGAGTTAGAGAAACGAGAAAGAGCCAGGAATGTAAGGAATGACATTTTGCTTTTTCTTATTTCTATTTCTGATTTGCTTAAATCTTTTATAATGAGCTTATACTGCATGATAATGCTTAAAATCTTTAAGGTATTAGATTCTTTTAGAAATGAGTTTAAAATTATCTCCATTGCTTACCTTGGGTATTTATTCCATATTCCTATGTATCAACCATTTCTCTAACTGTAAAATAGTGGTAATAATTACTACTTTGTGGTGTGGTAGCAGGAGATGATCTATGTAAAGCTTTCATCCCAATTCCTTATACTAATAAAATTTATTTGTACAAGTTGATTATTGCTGTTTGTAATAAAGTATGCCAAAAATCAGTAGTTTAAAACAATGACCATTTATTATTGCTCATGTAACTATAACTTCGCTGGAGGTCGGCTGGTGTGAACTGGGTTTATCTGGGCTGCTGTCTTAAGTTTGGCTGTGCTCTACACACCCACATCCTCCTTGGATCAACGTGATTATCAGAGCATGTCCTTATGGTGACAGCAGAAGCACACATAAGGCAAACACGCAAAGTCTGTTAAAGAATAGGTTTAGAACTGACAAACTGTAATTTCTACCTCATACTATTGGCCAAATATGTCACAAGATCTATCTCACAGCAAAGGGATATAGAAATACACTTCACTAAGAGTGACCAACCATCTCAGGTTGCCTGGGACTGGGGGGCTTCCAAAATGCAGAAACTTCCATAGTAAAACCAGGAAAGTCCTTGGGTAAATCTGGACTGGTTGGCCACTCAACATCTCTCTCTATTTAGTGAGATGAATTTCAAAGTTATCCAGCAACAAGTATGGAAAGGGATGGGATCAATACTCAAGACCAACGATGCTATCCACCACACCTTTAATACTGTCATAATCTCAGCAACTAGGAAAACAGGCAAATAGCAGGTGGTCAAAATTAATTTTGGTAGATTGATTTTAAGTTGGCCGAACAATATCAGATCCCCCCAAACTCTCCATCAACAGAATATTTCCCAGAATAAACTCCTCAAATAAAAGGGTATTAAAGATGTTTCTATAGTAAAGGGGTGTAGCATTAGACAGGTGATTAGGATAAATTATTAAAGAAGCTTAAGACTCTTTCAAACCTAATTCTAACTTCATTTGACAGACAATAAGATCAGTCTCTCCAAGACCTGTGAAAATTGCTAATATCAATCTCTTTTCCTTCGAGGGAGAACATTTTGCTTGTAACAGACTCTTACCAGGGGCAGGTTGCCTGACTTCTAATCATTTGCTTGTATATGATCATGAATATTTATTTAACCCCCTTAGCTTTACTAATCCTTTTCAAACGCAGGGACCCGTTGTGGGTGTTTGTTCCCAGAGGTTAAATCCACAGAGCCAGGGGGAGCTCCACTCCGTCTGTTGTTTCCCCATACCCACCACTTTCCTCTTCCTGTCTAGACTATACATTTCTCCTCTGAAGACAGATCTTTATGGATAAGATCAATGCACAGACACAAATCACAAAGATTTCTCTCAATTTACAACTGTTTTCTTTATCTGAAATGCATCAGAGAAGAAAGCCTATTAAAGCCTGCAAGTGTTAGGGTTTTTTAATTAAGAAAAAAGAATAATAAGGAAAAGCAGGAATCTAGACATCCCATAATGGGAATGGGCAGCTAAAATATAATACTTTGGGTTCATTTTCATATGAACTTGGATAATAAAGCAAATAAACATCAACATGCTAATGAAAACACGCTCAAATGAGAGAGCCAATGGGTCTCTTTTTTTGACAGAGACTGTCAAAAAAAAGTCTGAGGGTCAAAATGGCAGTTAGTTTCAAAACTTTCAGAAAAATCAATTAGAGCGTGAGTGACCTCTGGGACAAGTATCTGGATACTAACCACTTTACAAATTCCAATCCAGGTGCGAGTAACAAATGAATTAAACTGCTTAGGGCTCTATCAATAATCAGGAATGTATAATTAGTTTAGATAGATTACCTTAAATTTTAATCAATAATTTTAAAGGGACCCAGTAATCAGTTTCATTACACTCTACCCAGATCAAGTGGGATCAACTAACTAAAATATAAAGGACTTTTCAGCTGCCCACCTTCCCTCACAAATGGGTACTCTCCCAACGGACTCTGTGACATTTATACGGCCTGTAATTCTGAACACATCATCTGCTTTAGGAGACCTAGCAGCAATTCCATGTGAAGACTTAAGATCTTGTTAATCACTTGGGCCTGATAGAAACTGACAATGTCTTTGCCTTGCCTGAGATTCCAGCACAGCTGAGCACCCAGGAGATTCCCAGTTGACAAATAGTGAGGGCAAAGAGCAAGCCGGTCCACAAGTTGAGCTTCCCCCGGGTCCTTCTTTTGATCTACTGGCTTCCCAGCCCATAGTTTAATTTGATGAGGCAGGTGTTCAAGAAGCACATCATTGCAGATGTCAAAGGCATGAGGTAAATAAGAATCTGCAGTGTTGCTACCCTCAGCCTTTCCCTAAGTGATCTCAGAGGGCATTATGATTATAACGTTAAACCAGGAAACCCAGTTTGGGGGCAGCTTTTCAGTTAACCATGACATTCCATGAAAAGAGTGGACCAACCAACATTTTATTAGAACAGGCTGACTAATAAACAGGAAAGAGATAAGACAAAGTGACACTGTTTCCCTGGCTTTTCAGATTGTCCAGGGAATAAAAGAAATTGAAGGGCAAATATCCATCCTGAATTAAAAGCTACTCAGGGGATGAGAAACAAAGAAAACCTATTATGCCATAGAAAGGGTCTCCAGAGACCTAGAGCAATTTTTTTTTAAATATGAGCCACTGATTAATGACTTGGGCTACAAGGGAATGCCGTGGGAGTTCAAGACTTGTAATTTAATTTCCTTCTGGGAGTAGCAAGTCCAGAAGGAGAGGAAACCGCCTTACTAATTAGTATTAGAAGATTGGGGTTAAAGGAAAAAAAGAGGAAATAAAGTTGAGTTCAGGAATCTTATGGAGATAATGGCAGGTCAAATAACAGTCTTCATAGAGCTGAGAGTGATAACAAACAGTTACTGAGTGCTTACCACAGGCCAAGAATTTCCAAGTGAATTCTGTTCTGTAGTGCAGGTACTGCCACATATTTCATCAATTCTGAAACAAAAACACACATACACACAGATTTTAGACATACATATCATTTTCTATACATCATGACTTTATCCATACATATTTTTATATAAGATTGATGTCACCTTATAATCACTATGGGCCAAAGGGCAGACATGATGTAATTCTGTCATTGTCTATGAATGCACAAACTCATATTCCTGTCACTTCAGTTGACTTATGCACATCATTGGCACTCTATATGCCGAGTTTAATTGCTGTTTAAAAATATTCCACACTGTCCTCAGTATTTAAACTAAAGATGTTTTGACAAGCATAAGAACCGAGCAAAGATGTGACTTTAAATTTGGTATTAGTAAAGCAAGTACTCATTATAAGAAATAAATTTCATCTTTTTTTCCAAAGCAACAACCAAACGCTTTATGGGACTCTAAAAAATGAAAGCATCAATAAATAAATGAAGTTGTGCTTCATTTTGTTCTTTAGATATATGTAAAATAATTGTCTATTACATGACAAGCAATTCAAGTAAAGGCAGGGATATACGCAAAATAATTGTCTATTTCATGCCAAGCAATGCAAGTGAGGGCAGGGAAAATTGCCAAGTCCCCAGGAATGATTATCATCATTAATGACACTTCCAAACTGAGAGAGACTGATTTGACTAATTTGTACATGAGCCTGATTTGACTGACTTGTACATCATTAGCAGTGTTATGTTTTGTTTTCTTCTTACTGATACATAAAATAATGGTGCATCTCCTCTCTGGTGGCACTTAGATTCTTTAAATTAGGGTACTGCCACATCTTTTTTCTTTTCAGATGAGAAAATCAAGGCAAAGGTAAGTTACTTGTCCCAAAACCCACAGAAAGTGAACTTTTTAGAGACATTTAAAATTAGTTCAGTCTGATTGCAGAACTTATGATTTTAATCAGTATGATAAACTATTTTCCAAACACGGAAAGAAAGTTGGCATAATCTTTTGAAAAATTAAGTAAGAGCATGGCATTTCTCTTTCCAACACATTTTCATCTCACACCAAGTAAAAGTTGAAGTTCTTACAAGGGCTTACTGGTCCTTGCAAGACCTGCAGTCCCCTTCCCGCCTGTTTGCCACTACCTCTCAGCCTCATCTTCTTCTATTTCCCTTCACTCGCTCTACTCCAGTCCTACTGACTCCTTGCCTTCCCCGTGCCATGCTAGCAAGTTTGGTCCTACTTCAAATATACTCCCACCTCAGGGCCTTTGCACTTGTTATTCTCACTACTGGGAACACTTCCCCACCACGTCTTCACTTGGTCACTTTCTCATTCCTTCATTGTCTGTTCAAATGTCAGGGAGGCCCTTCCTGACCGATAAAAAAATAGCAGAACTCTGCTCCATCTCATACCCTGTCTGTTCCCTTTAACATGTTTTATTTTCTTCATAGCATATTACTATATGAAACATTATATATATGACTTTGTTCATTTTATTGTTGATTGCAACATGTAAGTAAGCTTCAGAAGACAGGACCTTTGTTTTATACATTTCTGTATCTGTATAGACAGTAGGCACTCGATAAGTGAATGAAGAAAATGAATGCATCTTCCTCTGACAAGGTCATTCCATTGTCTTTCCCTTCTGTTTTATTGTCAGTTCAGAAAATTATGCAAATTGGAATTATGGATTATTACTGCTTGTAAATCAGTAATGCTCTTTTTCATCCCATTTGAGAGATTAAAAAGGGTTGACATTCTTATGATAGAGTGTTTCAAAATGCAGATTCCAGAGCTAGACTACCTGGATTTTAATGCTGGCTTTACCATTTGCCTATACAATGTCACAAAAGTTACTCAACTCCTCTGAGTCCTCATTTCCTCATCTGTAAGACTGGGGTAATAATAGTGTAGGACTTACCTCTGAGAATTCTTATAAGGATTAAATTAAATAATACAGGGATTAACAAGTGCTAAGGATAGATAGATAGATAGATAGATAGATAGATAGATAGATAGATAGATATAGATAGATAGAGAGAGAGAGAGAGAGAGACAGAGTCTCACTCTGTCGCCCAGGCTGGAGTGCAGTGGCATGATCTCAGCTCACTGCAACCTCCACCTCCCAGATTCAAGCGATTCTCCTGCCTCAACCTCCTGAGTAGCTGGGATTACAGGCGCCCGCCACCACACCCTGCTAAATTTTTGTATTTTCAGTAGAGACGGGGTTTCACGGTGTTAGCCAGGATGGTCTCGAGTTCCTGACCTCGTGATCTGCCTGCCTTGGCCTCCCAGCGTGCTGGGATTACAGGCGTGAGCCACCGCGCCCGACCAAAAAAATAATTATTTTTATTGGCAAATTATTTCCAACCTACCTAATAGGAACCATTAAAAGCAAGATGGTTCTCAATGGGGGCAATTCTTCCTCCAAATAAGATATTTTCAATGCTAGAGACATTTTGATTATCACAGTTAGGGAGGGGGTGCAGGATGTTCCTATTATCTAATGGGTATGAAGACAGGGATGCAGCTAAATATTCTGTAATGCACAAGGGGGTCCTCCACAACAAAGCATTATCAAGCCCAATGTCAATAACGTCATTAATGAGAAATCCAGGTAGAGAGTATTTGTTTCAACATACTTCACCCTTCAGTATTCCAGAATAAGTAAGACATGCAAAGGGGAAACATTTTTGTAAACCACCTCCACTCCATCTGTCATGTTTTGAAATCAGCATAAATATGAAAATTCATGCTCATATTACCCTTCTCCAGAGGCCTGGCCTTAAATCTCTCCATACTATTTTCTTTTATGATTCAACCCAAAAGAGATTCAGATTCAGGTGTTGCTGTCCAGACCTCAGGATTCCCAGGCAATTGTCCTTGAAGATTCTCGTGTTGACCTTTTCAGTTCTGCATCAGTCCACTAGAGGGTAGAGAAACACTATCAATCATTCAGCACTTGGGTACCTGACAGGTTTCAGTAATATAAATCTTAATAAAATGCTAAATTATTTCTGGCTTATAAAATAAAAACTGCCCAGAACAGCTTTATTAAACACCTCTATATGTACACAGTTTTAGAGGCTGATTCAAGTATTTTACTCTGTCATCACCCTCAAACTCTGAAGTATAGTAGTAATTTAAATCAGTATTATATGTTAAATGGAGGCCTAATAAATGGCCATTGATGATCTTATGACTATTATGATGCTGTTATGATAATATTATGATAATATATTATGACTATATTGGTAAAGCTCTTCTTTGATGAAGATTTAATCATGCTGTGAATTAAATCATATCAAATTGATTTAAATGATTCTCCCCACTAGGAATTAAGCAAAAAGTGAGAGTGAATTGAAATCTAAAAATGAACTCCAATATGGAATAAATAGCATTATTTTGTTGAACCTTGAACCAAACACAGTGCAAAGTATAAATGCTTATTGTCTTGTCAATACTGCATTAGGATGAACCTGAATGACTAAACAAATTACAGCTTCATCACTAACTATCTAGATATATCTCAATCCCACACACTCGGGTTTGAAATAGAGGCACTGTATTAGTCTGTTTTCATGTTGCTGATAAAAACATACCGGAGACTGGGCAATTTACAAAAGAAAGAGGTTTAATTGACTTACAGTTCCACAGGGCTAGGGAGGCCTCACAATCATGGCAGAAGGCAAAGAGGAGTAAGTCATGTCTTACATGAATGGCAGCAGGCAAAGAGAGAGAGAGAGAGAGCTTGTGCAGCGCAACTCCCATTTTTAAAACCATCAGATCTCATGAGCCTTATTCACTATCAAGAGAAAAGTATGTGAAAGACCTGCTTTTCTCATGATAGTGATGATTCAATGATTCCATTACCTCCCACTGGGTCCCTCCCACAACAGGTGGGAATTTGAGATGAGATTTGGGTGAGGACATAACCAAACCATATCATTGTGCCCCTGGACCCTCTAAAATCTCATGTACTCACATTTCTAAGCGAACCATGGCTTCCCAGCAGTCTCCCTAAGTCTTAATTCATTTTAGCATTAACTAAAAAGTCCACAGTCCAGAGTCTCATCCAAGTCAAGGCAAGTTCCTTCTGCCTATAAGCTTGTAAAATCAAAAGCAAGTTAGTTACTTCTTAGATACAATGGGGGTACAGGCATTGGGTAGATACACCTACTCCAAATGGGAAAAATCGGGCAAAACAAACGGGCTAAAGGCCCCAGGCAAGTCTGAAATCCAACAGGGCAGTCAAATCTTCTCCAAAATGATCTCCTTTGACTCCATGTCTCACATCAAGGTCATACTGATGCAAGAGGTGGGTTCCATGGTCTTGGGTAGCTCTGCACCTATGGCTTTAAACAGTAAACCCTCCCACCTGGCTGCTTTCATAGGCTGACATTGAGTGTCTACAGCTTTTCCAGGCACATGATGCAAACATCAGCAGATCTACCATTCTGGGGTCTGGAGGAAAGTGGCCCTCTTCTCACAGCTCCACTAGGCAGTGCCCCAGTGGGGACTCTGTGTGGGGGTGCCCACCCCACATTTCCCTTCTGCATTGTGCTAGCAGAGGTTCTCCATGAGTGCCCTGCCCCTGCAGCAAACTTCTGCCTGGACATCCAGGTGTTTCTGTACATCCTCTGAAACCTAGACGGAGGTTCCCAAACCTGAATATTTAACTTCTGTGCACCCACAGGCTCAACACCACGTGGAAGCTGCCAAGATTTGGGCTTGCACCCTCTGAAGCCATAGCCTGAGCTGTACCTTGGCCCTATTTAGTCACAGCTAGAGTGGCTGGGACACAGGGCACTGAGTCCCTAGGCTGCACACAGCACAGAAACCCTGGACCTAGCCCACATAACTACTTTTTCTTCCTACGCCATTGGGACTGTTATGGGAGGGACTGCCATGAAGACATCTGACATGTCCTGGAGACATTTTCCTCATTGTTTTGGGGATTAACATTCAGCTCCTTGTTACTTACGCAAATTTCTGAAGTTGGCTTGAATTTCTCCTTAAAAAATGGGATTTTATTTTCTGTCACATTGTCAGGCTGCAAATTTTCCAAACTTTCATGCTCTGTTTTCCTTTTAAAACTGAATGCCTTTAGCAGCACCCAAATCATCTCTTGAATGCTTTGCTGCTTAGAAATTTCTTCCACCAAATACCCTAAATCATCTTTCAAGTTCAAAGTTCCACAAATTGCTAGGGCAGGGGCAAAATGCCACCAGTCTCTTTGCTAAAACAAAACAAGAGTCACCTTTGCTCCAGTTTCCAATGAGATCATCTCCTTCTGAGACCACCTCAACCTGGATTTCTTTGTCCATATCATTATCAGCATTTTGGCCAAAGCCACTCAACAAGTCTCTAGGGAGTTCCCAACTTTTCCACATTTTCCTATCTACTTCTGAGCCCTCCAAACTGTTCCAACCTCTGCCTGTTACCCAGTTTCAAAGTCACTTCCACATTTTGGGGTATCTTTTCATTAATGTCCCACTCTACTGGTACCAATTTATTGTATTAGTCTGCATTCACATTGCCGATAAAGACATACCTGAGACTGGACAATTTACAAAAGAAAGAGGTTTAATTGACTTACAGTTCCACATGGCTGGGGAGGCCTCACAATCGTGGCGACAGGCAAGGAGGTGCAAGTCATGTCTTACATGGATGGCAGCAGGCAAAGAGAGAGAGAGAGCTTGAGCAGGAAAACTCTCATTTTTAAAACCATCAGATCTCATGAACTTATTCACTGTCACAAGAACGGCATGGGAAAGACTTGTCCCCATGATTCAATTACCTCCCACCAGGTCCCTCCTACAACTCATGGGAATTTGAGATGGGATTTGAGTGGGGACACAGCCAAACCATATGAGGCATTAATAAAAAGTTAAAGGAAACTTCGGAGGAATAAGAGTAAAGAAGTGAAGAACCAAATGGCCAGCTATTTTCACTTTCAACTAAAAATTAATGAAAGTGCAGATACTAATACTACAGAAGTGATCCCTATACTTAATTCTTGACATATTCCAAGTTATCCATAATTATCTCTAAAGATATTGCAAAATTCTGTTCAAAAATTATTTTAATTTTCTTTGACTTACACACACATGCACACATTACCACAAATAAACAAAAAGACTATGTGAATATTTTGACACAGAGCTGTCAAACTGAATGATGCTGTCAATTAGTACATGAGAGTAGGAATCAATGACTAAGAAATGTTGAAGCATTACACCAGAAAACATCAGATATTGGGAGACTGCAAAGAATCGTGGTTAACTGTTAAAATCTGGTATTAGACTATCTGTGTTTGAAAATTGCCTCTACAAGTTAATAATTTTGAACTCTGGGAAAATAATTTTACATCTCTTTGTTGTAACTTAAAATAGCATAAATGTCTTAGTATACATGAGTGCATATAAGTATAGCACTTAGCACAGTGCTTGGCACATGTTAACTCTCTATATAAGTGTTTTCTATGAGAACTATAATTTCCTTTAATATATAAACCAAGAGATAATGTATAAATCTTGTCTCTTTTATTGGGCATGCCCTTTCTTTCTAAAGTATCATTAAATCATTTTATTTTTCAAGAAAAGCAACAGACTGAACATGTTGGACTTCATGGAACTTGAGAAATATGAAAAACTTGGCTCAGTTTCTGAGCCATCCCATCACAATGATCACAATAGAGGCAGTTCTCATGCTTTTCTTTGCCTTTTCTTTCCATTCCCCATATGCCCACTCCACGTTTCTTTAAACGTAAGCAACAGGTGCAACGCGGGAGGGAGTAGAAGTAATCATTCTTTATTCTTTTTCCATTTAGCCACCAACACTCAGACCAGGCATGAGGATAATCATAGTGTATAACAGGGGAAAAAAGGCTCTTAAAACCATTCTGAGGCACCTTTTGGAAAGGTCAAGTGAATTAATGGGAACAAAATTTTTTCCATTTAGCAGGTTCTAGAAAGTTTCACCAGATGACTATGATTTTGGTTTTCTTCTTGTAATAACTGGTTATCATTAACTTGTGATGAGACCAGATGCAAAAGCAAGTGGGGAATCTAAAGACAGAAATAATGAGGGCAAATTCAGAATCAAAATCTTGTCATCATATCAGCCCTGAAACAAACAGTTAATGCCTTGATCTGCTACCATGGAAACAGACCTTTATGTCAGGGTGACATGGGTTCCAGGGGCGTAGAGCACACCTCACTTTGCACTTCATTCAACTTCAATCGATTGCATTTTATTCAGAAAAAAAAAAAAAAAATCCTTATTTTGACAAGTCAGTTTCAAATCCTAACAGGTCCAAAATGTCAGATGTTCGATGTATTAAGGCGAAATCCTATTTAGAAAATCACTAACCCATGTCACGATCAGCGTTATGTCACATCAGTGCATTATTTCATGATAGCAGGACTGAGTTGCTTAGAAAGGAAAAATTAAAATATGCATGAAACTAAAACTAGGCACTACAAAGTTTGTATTAATATCATTCTCTTTTATCTCCTTGTCTTAAAATCGAGCGCGACAGGGTCTCACTAGTTTAAAAAATGGCTGTAAATGTTTCTTTACTTCACAGAGCATAATTGTGAAATAAACCCTTGCTTTGCCATTTATTGTATAACTTTGGCCTAGATCTCAAATTCTTTATTCCTCTGTTTTCTCACTTAAAAAGTAAGGACAATAATAGTTCCTACCTCATAGGATACTTATGTTCCTACCTCATAGGATCCTCACAGAATTAAATGAAATAATATACACAAAACCCTTAGTGCCTGGCACATTGCAAGCACTATCTATAAAGATGTTTGCTATAATAAAACCAATTATTTCATTATAATTATTTGATGACAGAAAGTTTGATCTTGCCTTGAGATGCTTAGTTTTTATTTTAATTAATTTGAAAACACCTGTTTGTAGTGTTCTAAGCACTAAAATATTACACTTATTATATGTAGTGGCTAAACAAGGGAACAGAATGTCAAAAGAAGGGAAAAGTTAACTCAAGAGAATTTTCTATTTTCCATCATTTTTGTCTTTTAGGCTGTGTGCAAAACCTTTTGCTACATCCATTCACAGTTCATGACAAGCCCTAATGAATGGATGAATTAATGAACGATGAACAGAACAGTTTTCTGACCCACCAGCAGCCAGACCCATTCATTCTAATTATGGGACTGGATTGGAAATTACTTAGCAACCAGTTGAGTAAATGATGGAGAAGACTCTTCAGAGCAGTTTTATAATTATCATCAAGCAAGCGTCATGACAGCCCTTCTCCTGACCATGTTTCCTGAGCTCTGCTTATCTGCAAGTCATCAGAATAAATAAGTCCAATTAAGGAAAACGGTGGCACATATTCCCTAGATCATGGATGCCCAGAAAGGTATGGCCTCGAAGTCCTTGAAAGAATGTCTGACAGTCTCTGGCTCATACGAAAACAAATACACCATTACATAATGAAATAAATATCGTATTGTAAATCTTCACCAGAACATAGAGTCGGTGTCTTGGGCAAGTATATCTAATTTCTGGGTAGGAATGCCAATTGAATAATATTTCTTCTTTATGCCACCCTGACATTGTTCTGGGTTGGTTCTAACATCTCTGTATAATCTTCTAAAAGTTTATAGTCAGAAGGATCTGAAAAACTGAGTTCATTCTCCCAGCGGTCTTCCTTATATGTGGTCACAGGCTACAGCATAAACATTTCCAGTGGTAAATTTCAACTCCATAAAAGGCAGTTTATTTGCTCCATATTCATTTATTAAGCACCTACTAAGTAATATATATTGGGTTTTGTATTAGAAATACCAAATTAAATAAAACTAAGTCCTTTCAAGAGGCATATTATCTACTGGGAAGAGAGAAATGTGCATACAAACAGAATCACATGAGATATGTCTATAGGAGTAAGCACAGAGTGCTATGTCAGTATCTAATAATAGAATTGTTCACATTTCTTTCATGTCAGGTACTGTTCTAAAATTCCACATGTATTGACTCTTTCAACCTCATGGCAGTCTTGAAAGTAAATTGAGGTGCTGAGAGGTTAAATCACTTAGAGTCACACAGTAAGTGTTGCAGCCAGTTTAAGAGAAACATGTAATCCATCCTGGGACAATTAAGAAGACTTCCTGGAGGAAGGAAGTAGAATATGAGATACCATTTGATAGATGAATATGAGTCAACTAGATCATATGGGAGGAAGGACATCTTGGGCAGAGGGAAAAATGTGTGCCAATATCACTCTTAGACCCAGAAGGAGGGCTCTGCTCTAGGTCTCCGTCAGCCATGGTCTTTTTCATGGTTATGGAATCTATAGCGCCAAGAGGTCATGCCCATACAGCACCCCAATCCCTTCCATTCTAGATTATGCTGTGAAAATCAGGACCCTAGAAGTCCCCCCGCACTGACCCCAGGCCCCGTTTCAGGATCTTTGAAGGCTTCTTTTCTACATTCATCCTCCAAAGGGTGGGCCTGGATACTATGTGCTTGCTACTAGGGAATGGCTATTTTTATGGGGTGTGGATGGCACTTGGATGTGCAGGTTGGGATGTTCACACACCTATATGCAAACACTTTGTGGTGCAGGATAGAACAAGAGGTAGGAACATAGGAAGAGAAAGCTGTGGGCTGGGTGCTAGGAGCATGCTCCTGTGCTGTAACATTTTGATGTGGAATTCTGAAAAGTCCGAGAATTCAAAAACTAAGCCTGACTTTCCAGGTGGTTATAAAGGTATTTTAGTAAAAGGTGGAGGACAGAACATGGTTTGTATAACAAAGTATTACCTTAATATGTACATTTTAAGAATTTAGAAATATGACCTGTGGCCTTCATTTAAACTCAAGTCTTTGACCTTTCAAATGTTAGAGGTGGACCTGCTGTGTGTGAGGCACGAAAATCAAAAGTGCACCTTGTTTGGAAAACTAAAAGTAGATCAGCAAAGCTTTGGCCTAGAATGTTAAGCAAAGGAAAGGCAGGCAGGGTTCAGAGAAGTGCTTGCCTACCTAGTGGTTTGAACTTACCTCTGAGGGCAGAATTAAGCATCATTAAGGATTTTTTAGCTGAAAAGTAAGCCAGCATTGGGTTTAGTGCACTCACATTCCATGTATCAATCTTCTCTGTTCCCAGAAGAAACATCTGATGTTTTTATTCTCTCTTATTCCCTTTGGCTCTATCTAGATGCAGAAAAAAGAAAGAATTGTGATGTCTGTTATGGCTGTAGGAGTCCAAAGAGCAAAGCGTGGTACAGTTAGAAAAGCAAACATCTGGGAGGGGAAAAATAAAAGAAAAGCAATTCTGGTGTTCTTATCTGGCATACTCAGCTGGAAAGAGCCCGAAATCACAGACAGGGAGAAGTCAGGTAGCCAATCTGGAGCCCAAGGGCCCACAGACATGAAGGACAGAACAAGGGAATGGATCAGAGCCAGATAAGTCATCAGAGGGCTAATAAGGTAGACTTCACGCACAAGAGGTAGGGAGTTTTTGGAAGGAGGCTTGCTTTGTATCCAAGCCTTGTGACCTTCTCAGGTGCAGCAGAAAACTCTGTTATTAGTTGACTTCCTAGATCAAGGCCAGTCATGCTGGGCATTCGGGTCTGTAAGGTAGGTCTCTCATAGTATAGGCCATGCAAGGCTGCATCTGACCATAATTGACAGACACTGGACAAACAGAATCCTCCTTCAGTAGGTCTCTGTAGTAGATGGCTATCAAATTTTCTTGCCAAAAATAACCTGACTTCTTCATAGGGAATTATCCTTTCACTACTGTACGTCATTTTCGGAAAAACAACATGAGCAAACTCCAGCCTCACATCCCACCAACAGGACAGATCTTTGGATTACTGTTTCCGTCCCATCTGCAGTCAGCGGATAGCGATGTAACCTAATCCCAACCTATCAAACACCCACACTAACACTTTAAACTGTGAGTTGATGAGGCAAGAATACGAGAAGAGTCGGGGTGCAGATTACTTCAGCAGCAGACTCTGGTGTGTCAAGGAACACTGCTGTGATGATGGCAGAAATGCTGGGGTAAATCTTGACCAGACTGCCCCAGGAGCACGACCATGGAGGCAGAAGATGCTGCCCACTCTTTTCCGAAGCACAGACCTCCAGCCTCCTGTGAGCGCCCTTCATTTTGTGAAGGGATCCCCAAGTGCTCCCATAGAATCAACCACCTTTCCTTCCATGTCATAAGCAGTTCGTGCCTCCATGCCAGCAAGTTAGTTTGAAACCCTGGAGATGACGGCTCATAATTATTTATGAAAACACAGATTCTCACATAATCACAGTTTAAACATGAAACACAGTGACTTCTTCATTTTTAGCTAAGTGCATTTAACGTAATGCTATGTTATGCTTCTGGGCCCTCTTCTCACATTCCAGGGTGTGCTCAATGTTACACACCCAGATTGGCTATTAGCTTACTCTGGGACAAGGGCCCCCACAAGAAGGGGAGTTACAGTTTTTACTTCCCTGGAGCCCTGTGATTTCTGATACTATGCTGAAGAGCAAGGAGACGCTGACCAGGAAGTCAGATCGCTGAGGCAGAGAGGGAATGCCCTGCCGGCCCTTCTTTCTGTACACGGGATATTGATCAGCTTGGGCAGGAAGTACCAGGGAAAATTGAGAAGTCAATGTATGCGGAGCCTGGTTCTCACTACTAGCTACTGATCACATTTGGGCAGATAGATTTTTTAAAATTTAAAATGTCATTTTGAAAATTAGAAAAGCATACACACACATATGCAACCAAACAGATGTTCATATTCCTCCTCCTCTTCCTTCTACGGTACTCCCAGGAAACACATGTCTGTGTTGTCCTAAGTCCAGTTACTAATTAGCACGTTTCAGTAGCACATTTTACGGAGGATAGGGAGGATTTCAAAGGGATTCCTTCCTTTTAAGTTGAGACAGCTGGTGCTAATTACCAAGCAGGAAAAGAATGTGCAAACAGATCACTGAAAAGCCAGCAGTGAAGCAGAAAGCTGAAGGGGTCTTTCTGTCCTATTGTAGAAACCCCTGCCAGTGGTTGGAAGGGATTCCATATTATCTACATCTTCACCTTACCCCCAGGAAGCAGCTGTCCAGTTTCATCACCCTACAAGTAGGTGGGAAACACAGTCCAAGAACATGAACTCAAAGGTCATTTCACAGCATGTGTGTAAATTTCACATACATATGGTCAGAGCTCTTGCAGTAAACTATTTCATTAACGGTCAAAGATGTACAGCAAAATAGAAGCTGAGAATGATCTTCTCCTTTTTAAACCAACCCAGGGTATTATAGATTCAAAGTTTATCTTTGTAATTAAGTGTTGCCATGAAATGAGGACAATCTAGATACCCTAGATGATGCCTACTAAGGAAAAAAAATAATCTTGACTCTCATTCAGTGACAATGCTAATGGAAAGAACACTAGATCAGAAATGAAGAGATTTCTGATACATAATAATTATGACACTTTCTGGAAAAAATTATGAGTTCTTCTGAGCCTCTGAATTTCATCTGTAAAATTGGAACAAAAGGGCCTACCACATAGAATTGTAGGTGAAAGTTTTAGAATATTATGGAAGTACAATATATATATAATTTGAATATCCAGGTAAAGGTAAAATTTATGGCATTTTGGAATGTGATTTCCAGCAAAAGCTAACCAAAATAATCCCAACTGAGTGGAAGTATGTGAGCACCCTATAGAAGGAGTTGATTGTCCTGGGTTCTAAGGCTACCTAGAGAAGATAGAAAGCTTGCAAGATGACTGATTGGATTTTAGGAACTGGCTCCACAATTAAGAAAATTTATGCAGAAAGTGCAGTAGAGTGACTAAAGGTAAAATTTTTGAAATCACACTGCATAGTTTCAAATTCTGCTCTACCACTGCTCACCTTTTTGTGACCCTAGGCATGGCACTTGACCCCAACTGTAAAATAAGTCTAACAATAGTGATAACAACTCATGGATGGCTGCATTGGAGGATAAAATAAGATGTAATACATGCACAATGCTTGGCAAATTATAACTTTCATCTCAAAAAGTATCAGCATTATTGTTACAAAGACAATGTTAGTATTATAATTACAGAGCTGAGTAAAGAGTTCTTTTACTAAATTATTTTTATTTTAATAATTATTATTAGCTAACATGTATATAGTGCTTCCATTGTGCAGCTTTTGTGCATATCGATTCAATTAATTCTCATAAACATTCTACTGGGTATGCTAGTGAATGGCAGAAACATTGCTCTTAATAACTATGCAAATTAATGTAGGCCAGTGACTGAGGTTTTGGGAAAGTTAAAAGTGAACTGTTATACTTGCTGCTTTGGTAGTTTGTGTAGCTGGATTTGAACAGGAAAATGTAATGCATGCTTGCTGAGCTGAATGTTCCCCCTACACACCACGAGGACAAATATATTTAGCTGCCTTGGCATTATAAAGTAGTCATGCCTTGACTTATCCAAAGCATTGTCATTTGTCCTTTTTCTCCTTCGTTATTTCTGTCTTCAGGAAACTGAAAAAAAAAATCTGAAAAATAAAAGAAGTGCTTCCTCATTCCAAATATTCTACTTTTAAAGACAAAAATAATAACTCAGAATAATGGCAAGATAAATTTGATGAATCAAATACCAATTGAAAACCCACTTAACACCCACATTCACTGTCTGTGTGAAAAGTTCCAAGTTCTATCATCTTTAACAAAGCCCAAAGATTTCACTCAGCTCTTTTTATATCAAAGAAGAAGAAATTTCTGAATCACTGTCAGTGCTTTTTATAAAACACCTAATTTTTAGGAACAGTGCCCAGACCCATGCACACATCAAGGAACTCAATAAAGGCTTGTTGATTGCTTAAGTACTGATGAACAGTGTCTGGTTGATATCAGATACCTCCATAAATGGGAGATGCAGCAGTTTTTACGAGTAGGCTCTTTTGAACCGGGGAAGGCATACAGAGAAGATAATTAGTTACTGGCTGACAATGATGGCTGCAGATTAAAGATAAGCCAGTTGTATGAGATCTGTGAAGGAAACAGCTTCATGTTTTGGAAGGTATATAGAAAGCCCCAGGAGTGCCACAAAGAGAAATTGTGACAAACAAGATTAAACAATGTCTTGGGTCATTTAAAGAAGAGAAACCCTTTGCACACTCTAAGCTCTTGTCCCAAAACCTTCTCTTTTCCCCTCGCTGACTCTTTGTCACAGATTCCGGTTCTAGTCATGCCAAACACTTGCCAACAAAGTCACTACGTCCTGCATCTGTGCTCTTATTTATTTATGCTTGGCTTCCTCTCCAACTTTTCTTCCATCTCTAATAATCTGTGTGTGACAATTTGCAGACACCTGAGCAAAAATCATGTGCCAGCTCTTGGCATATAGTTCTTCTGCACTCAATAGACCCTTACACACTGAAATACTATATTCCTTTGAAATCGAAATCTTGCCATCTGGATTATTCACCAGGTCTTCTACACTTCGATTTTTTTTCTCATGAAACTGCTTGAGAATAGGATCTATGATTCCCACATCTTTTCTATTTCCCAGTGAGCTGCTCTTTGTGCAATATATCACACTAAATAGTTACACTAATACTATGCTTAATTGTCTATAACCGCCGGGCGCAGTGGCTCACGCCTGTAATCCCAGCACTTTGGGAGGCCGAGGCGGGCAGATCACGAGCTCAGGAGATCGAGACCACCCTGGCTAACATGGTGAAACCCCGTCTCTACTAAAAATACAAAAAATTAGCCAGGCGTGGTGGCGGGCGCCTGTAGTCCCAGCTGCTCGGGAGGCTGAGGCAGGAGAATGGCGTGAACCCAGGAGGCGGAGCTTGCAGTGAGCCGAGATTGCGCCACTGCACTCCAGCGTGGGCGACAGAGCGAGACTCCGTCCCCCCCGCCCAAAAAAAAAAAAAAAAATTGTCTGTAACCCTGCCTTCAGCATGCCCATGCCATTGAGGTGGCTCTGTGAAAGAGGTGTAATTAGTTTTTGGTATCCCTACAAGAAGTTGCAGAACCGTTAGTATTCACTCCATCAAAATCCACAGATAACATTTGTTCATATTCTACAGGCAGAAAGCTGCATTATCATGGTTAATGCATGAAAGACCAATTAACACAGTGGTTATGAGCATGCTTTAAAAGGTCCAACAGCCCATCCTCTGTTACTTTATAATTGGTGAGCTATTAACCTCGATGAGCATGCTTTTAAAGGTCCAACAGCCCATCCTCTGCCACTTTATGGTTGGTGAGCTATTAACCTTGTTAACCTGTTTTCTCTTCTAAAGATGAAAATCATAATTGTATCTATCTCACAGAGTTTTTATGACGATAAAAGATAATATAGATAGTGCAGCACCTGGGACAGAGAAAGTCCTCAATAAATACATACTATTAATATCATGATTAAAATAATTAACCAATAACTCAAACACATTTTGAAGATACAATGGACTAGCTAATGATATACAAGTTATCCAGACTTGAGGTGTCACTTTTACAAACACAAATATTTATTGAGTATTTAAATTACTTATAATTAATGGTCCTTAATCTTGAAAGCAGTCTGGCATCCAGGTATCACGATGGCTTTACAGTGATTAAGACATGAATTAGAATTGTAGCTTTCCACTTACTAGCTAAATGGCACAGGACAAGTTGGCTAATTTCTGGAAGTGTCAATGTCCTCATTTGACATAAGAGAAGGCGGCAAATCCTGCTTTGCAAAATGGTGATAATTACATGTATATTCCCTAGCAGTCAATGAATGACAGCTGTCATGATTTCTCATCCTCTAATCTTCCTAATTATTCCAAGGGACAGACATTATGTAACTGAAAGATAAATCTGTAGCAGAAAGCTACACATAGGATACTATATAAAGCTCTGCCTTCACCTCCCTAGTGGCATTCCTTCAGAATTAAGAAAGGAGTGTATATATGGGGACAGACTCATGTGGGAGAATTTGAAGTAGGCAATTTGTGGACTCATTTTCTATAGGGTTGGCAGAATGTGGGTTATCATCACAGGATGGGTATTGTCCTGCTTCCTGAAATCTTAGAATTTCCGCACTGTGGCATGATATTGTTATCATCTCTGTGATGGGCTGAATACAAGGTAAAGCTGCATTGTCTGACCACTCTATCAGGTGTCTGCTCTAATAACTCCAAGTGTGATTACTTTTTAAAAAAACAGAGACATGGAGGAAAAACTAGGAGCCACCAACCAGTAAGCACTTCAAACCACCCCATAAAAGACCAGCTGTTGCTAGACTGTGTTTTACTTGGACAAGTTCTAATTAATCTTCCCTGAAATCAAGTGAAGGATTCAACCAACACCCCAACACCTAGTCACCCAGGGTAATAAAGTTGATGATTATTTAGCAACATGTGGAACTGCGGAGAGTTCTTTTTCATTTCTCCAGGGAAGAAGGAGTGAGAAGGCAGAAAGAAGGAATATCAAGCTCTACAAAGATGAAACTAAAAATCTAAGTAGTTAAATTTTCTTTTCCCCCTATATAACACAGAAATTGGAGCCATCCCAGTTCCAATAGTACAAATTGTGTCAAGAACCAAGAAAATTTCAGTAGCTATAATTATAACAAGGAAAAACATATAAACATATTTTGAATAGGAGGCTCATATTCTGGTGGTTTAATGAGCAAAAGGCAAACAATAATAATATCAATAACACATTATAAATTGAAGTAAGAGCTTTGAGCTTTTTTAAATGAGAGAGAGAAAATCACAAAGGAAATGTACCCATTGCAGAAAGAGACACCAAGAAGAGCTGCCATTTAGACTGAGCTACAAAGGCTGGAGAGAAGATAGATGTTTCAGGCTGAGGGAAGAGGATATGCATAGACCTGGGGGAGCTTAGTGTAAGAAAGGGCCTGAGGGAAGAAATCAATATAGAAGAGTGAGTAATAAGGAGAGTGGCAAGATGGGGTGGAAAAATAGTCAAGGCCAACTCATGCCTTTGGGTCATGACTCATACTGTTAGTAGAATAAGGAGCCATTGACCAGCTTTTACAAGGAGAGAGGCAAGATGTGATTTAGACAATCTTGCATATCAATCAGAGGACAGCTTCCTAAGACAGATTCCTGAGGCTCACATCTTCGCTTAACAGCTACATATTAGCTGGGCGACCTTTTGTTTCCTCATCTGCAAAGAACAATAATAACAGGACCTACTCCATTGTTTTGAGACTTAAGTGAATTATTTCATGGGAAACCCATAGAACAGAGGCTAAGACATAGTAAGTACTCAATAAAGGTATATATATATATGTAAATATATATAAGCCATATTTTTATGTTCATTTAAATATATATCTAATAATTTTAAATAATATATCTAATAATTTTATTTTTTTAAGTTACTGCACTTGCTGCTGTGTGGACCAAGAATTGGCACGAAAGAAAAAAAGTGGAATCAGAAAAATACATTATTTAATAAGATAAGATAGAAATGCTAAAGGCCTAAAATAGAAGGGTGACAGTGGAGATGGCGGGAAGGAGATGGATCAATATATATATTCTGGCCATGAATAAACTGGACCTTTTGATGCATTGGATATGAGATGAGGAGAAGGGAGATCAGGAATAGATCTTAGACCATTCACAGTATCCCAAAGGTGAAAACAGCCCAAATGTCCATCAATGGATGAATGAATAAAGAAATTTTGACACTATATGTAAAATGAAATATTATCTGGCCATAAAAAGGAATGAAATACTAATGCATGCTACAATATGGATGAACCTGCAAACATGCTAAGTGAAAGAAGCCAGGGACAAGAGATCACATCTTGCATGACTCTATTTATGTAAAATAACCAGAAAAAGTAAATGCATAGAGAAAGAGAATATACTGATGGTTGCCGGGGTCTGGAAGGAGGGAAGGATGAGAACTAACTGCTTAGTAAGTATAGAGTTTCCTTTTGGAGTTGTGAAAATGTTTTGGAACTAGATAGAGAAACAATACTGTGATTGGATTAATGTCATTGAATTGTTCACTTTAAAATGATTAATTTTGGGCTGGATGCAGGGTCTCATGCATATAATTCCAATGCTATGGGAGGTCAAGGTGGACAAATCACTTGAGGCCAGGAGTTCAAGACTGGCCTGGGCAATATAGTGAAATCCTGTCTCTACTAAAATATTGAAAAATTAGCTGGGCATGGTGGCACATGGTTGTAGTCCTAGCTATTTGGGAGGCTGAGTCAAGAGGATTCTTTGAACTGAGGAGTTGGAGGTTGCAATGAGCTATGAACAAGCCACTGCATTCCAGCCTAGGAGAAGAGATACAGAAATACATACAAAATACATACCAAATAAAATGGTTAATTTTATGTAACGTGAATTTCATCTCAATAAAATTCCATAAAAAAGAATGGATCTTAGGTTTTGTCTTGATCAACTGGATGAAAAGTTTCTCAAGTCAGATGAGGACAGAAAGTTCAGTGTTCTGTTTTGAGCATTTAAGTATGTGATGTTTATAATTTTTACAAGACGCAAGAAATAAGTTAGATATACAAGTTTGGAGCTCAGAGGAGATATCAGAACTTGAAGCATAAATTTTAAGACAGTAAAAGTGGATGATGTAAGTATCTAAAGGAGATACGTCTAAAGGAGAAAATGTAGGCAAAAGATTTTATTATTATTATTATTATACTTTAAGTTCTGGGGTGCATGCGCAGAAAGTGCAGGTTTGTTACATAGGTATACATGCGCCATGGTGGTTTTCTGCACCCATCAACCCGTCATCTACCTTTGGTATTTCTCTTAGTGCTATCCCTCCCCTAGCCCCCACCCCCCAATTTTAAAAAGAACTAAGACAAACTCTGAGAAATGACAGCGTTTAAGAAGAGAATCCCACAAAAGACATTGAAAAGTGGAAGGAAATTAATAAAATAACCTGGAAGCCAAGAGGTAAGCATGTTTCAAGCACGTAGGGTCCCAACTTTGACAAATATTGCTGAGAAGTCAGGTAAGATGAGCAGGGAAGAAGTCCATTGGGTCTGGCAACCTGAAGGTTATTGTAGATTTTAACAAAGAGAATTCCAGTTAGTGAAGATGCAGAAGCACACTGAACTGGGTTGAAAAGTGGAAAGAGGATGGGGAATAGAGGCAGTTTGTTTGAAGAGCCAGGAATTTGGTGACAAAGGGAAACAAACAAAAAAAAGGGCAGGAAACTGTGTATGGTTATATTAAATAGAAGTCTTAAAAGATGGGAAATACTAGAGCATGATTGTACAGTAACAGTGAGATATTACCCCTAAGGGAAAGCAGAAATAATTTTAGGAGCAAAGCCTTTGATAAGCTAAGCGATAATGGGACCCAGAGCAGAAGTGAAGAAGAAACATCCTTTCTGGGAGGAGGAGGAACATTTCCCACATTGTGGAAGAAGGAGAGTTTGGATGCAGATATACTAAACTGGCAGGTTTTGTGGTGGGAAGATGAGTGAGTTCATTTCCAATGACTTCTATTTTCTCAATGAAGTATGAGTCTAGGTCATCTGTAGGAGGAGGATGTGTGGGAGATCTGAGGAAAAAGGAGTTGATATGGTACAGTCATCTCATAGAAATGAAGAAACTTTATAGGATTCCTGAGGAGGACTGAGTGACCGCCTGAGGTTTCTGAATTCTGAATCAGTCATCTTGGCTTTGTGACTTTCCTCAACAAAGTTTCTGCTTGGGTTTGAGCAAAAAATAGGGAAGAGTTGAGCAACTTAGAATAGCCTTTATGATTCACCCCAGACCTATCATATTCCTCTTCCTGCTCACTGGCTACTGGGCATTGAATAAAGTTTAATGGGCCTGTCTGTTAAATATAGGAGAGAAACATCAATATCAAGATATTTTATGCCTGGATAGCTGTCGGTGGCAACAAAGTTATACACAAATCCTTGGGCCTGGACTCACTCAATGCATCCAGTAGGAAGCACCATCTTGCAGTCACACTTGCACTGATGATTGGTTGCCATGGAAATTTCCATGTTAAAAATGCCAAAGTCATTTCAGGAACTGAAGTGCAGTCTCACTAATTTAGTGTGATCTATATCCACATTAAAGGATAAACAATAGAATCGGTGAAAAGAAATGCAGTTGTGTTCCTTTCCAAGTATACTGTGATCTAACCATGTGAGCCTAAATTGTGTCAAAATAAGTTCTGAATAAGAGGGATTGAAATTAATTATCTGGTAAAGAAAAGGGAGAAAAGACAAACAAAGAGCTTCATAGAGCCTACTGAAATAACAAAAGGAAAATTAGGATAAGAAGAAAGGATGGATTTTCATGGTGCCAGAAAAAGCTTTCATGTGGATTAAGAAGGAAATTGTAGCAACCAATGCTCTGGTTACGGGACTTGATGAATTCTTGTGTTGTCCCCTAAAGTCCTCATGTCTTTGTCTTTCCTCACATCATTTAGCCACATGTTCTCCCTGCTCCTTGCCATCTGGAAACCACTCTGTCTTCTCATCGTGCTTCAGGTGTCAGTTTTAAAACCTCTCCAGGAACATTTTCCCTTATCTCACTCAGTTTTGTTTATGCCCTGCCTTTTATGGAGAGTGATTTCTGAAGAATATTTATTACTATTATCATTGGGTTTTGAGAGGTTATTATCAAATATCTGCCTTTCTGCTCAACACCATATTCCCAGTTCTTGGTTTATACCTTGCACTCAAAGACTAGTATATAACCATGGAAGGAAAGGAAGGGAGGGAAGAAGGGAGACAGAATATGAAAAGGGGAGGAAGAACAACATGAAGGAAGTGGGGAAGGGAGGAAGGAAGGAAGGAAGGAAGGAAGGAAGGAAGGAAGGAAAGAAGGAAGGAAAGAAGGAAGGAAGGAAGGAAGGAAGGAAGGAAGGAAGGAAGGAAGGAAGGAAGGGATGTTTCTTAATCTTTTTTGAAATCACAGAATATTATTTCTGTGCCCTGCATGTAATACTTAAATACTGCTCTGATATCTTTCTTGGATTGTGTAATGTGCAAATATTATACACATAGTGTCTACTGAGTAATTAGTTAAATGAAAAAGACTCATACCACTTACAAATAAGAACCTAAGAAATCCCATATGCTAGAGTGGCACCAAACATCCCCCTCAGACATGATAATAATTTATCATCAATTTTTCAGAGTTTTATCTGAAGTAGTCTTGAATGAGTGCCTTTCCATAGAATAATGGCATCCTTAAATGTCCTCATTGGATGTAAAGTTACCAACAGATTCCTATTCACTTCTTTATCCTTGTTATCCATCACTTATTGATCATCTTTAAAACATTTTTTATTTCAATAGTTTTGGGGGTATAGGTGGTTTTTGGTTACATGGATTAGCTTTTAAGTGGTGATTTCCGAGACTTTAGTGTACCCAGCCAAGCAGTGTACACTATACCTACCATGTAGGCTTTTACCCCTTATTCCCCTCCCAACCTTCTCCTCAAGTTCCCAAAGTCCATTCATCATCCTTACATTGCATCGTATTTAAACTCTATCAATTTTGAACAACTCATGGTTTTTCAACGGTCTTGCCTTTCTTTTAATTGTAATATTTTCTTCTCAGGTCAAAATTCTACTCATTACATTCTTCACATTATCCAGGAAAGCTTCTGGTATTTCCACCACTAGCTCTGTTCTACACAATTTATGGTATGAGTCCTCAGCTCACTGCCGAACAGTGTCTCTTTCATCTTTGTATTTTCAAGGTTTAGTGCATGGGTTGAAATCTAATAGCTACTCCATGAATGTCTGAAACTCAGCTCCTGTTTATTATGAAGCTATAACCATTATGGTTTCATAGACTTCACTCAGTCTTACCAAATATTCTCTCCAATAATTCTCCTGGAGAGAATTATTCTCTCCTGGAGAGAATTGTTGTAATTTATAAGATGGCCACATTGTGAGAGGTATAATACCTACCAGAAATAGATTTTTACATTAAACTATCCTTTCTTTTTGAACTCAGCTTGGTTAAACAAGCCTGTATCAGTATTTTACAAAATTATTCATTCCTGTAATAATGATATTCAAGCATATCATACCAATTTCATCCACAAAAAGTGTTATCAGCTTCTATCATATAATTAAAAATAGTATTAAGTGAACATTTTACAGATAAGAATGCATGCTTTCAGTAAAAAGCAATGTTGACATATTTTATTTCTCATCGTTCTTCTCTTTCTTTCTCACCCATTCCTCTCACCCTACCATTTTTCTTTTCCTTATCCTTCTCCATTTCTCCTGTGTTTCCAACTGCCAGTGACATATAAATCTACTTAAAGCAATCATGGGTATTAGTTTTGCTGACGCCTTTTCTAACATTAGGATTTAGGCAGCAGAAAGTATAGGTATCGAATGTGGGCTTGTGTTCCCTGGTTCTAAACTACACCAAATCAGAAAAGAATTGCATTTATAAAACTGAGGGGAGACTTTATTATTTTTTTAAACTGGCAAATTAAAATTGTGTATATTTATGGCATACAACATGATGTTTTGATATATGTATACACTGTGGAATGGCTAAATCAAGCAAACTTTAGGTTTTAATAATCCCTGTGTCATCTTTAGTGCCAAATGAAAAAGAAAGAGTCATGGAAAGGAGAAGGGAAAAGACAACACCAAAAGGATTTTCTGCTCGGACATTAAAAGTAGCATGAAAAAGTAAATTACATTTCACTTGACAGTGCCAAACCCACTAAGAAGATGAGGTAAAGGCAAGAAAGAACCATGGCAATGCCGAATGAAGATCTAGTAAAAGGGCAGGGTGCCCTTCATCTTTTTGCATGGTGCAGTCTGAGCCATTCCTGCAGAGAACCATCCTCAAGGAAGCTGTGACTCAGTGACCCTGCCAGCAATGATGTGTGGGCAAAGCAAACAATTACAGTAAAGAAAATGACTACCCAGAATGTAGTGACAGCAGCACTTACTGGCACCTGTAGTTAGAAAAACTCATTCATTCGCCTTTACAAGTGTTGTTTATGAGGCACCTACTCTACACAAATATAGGCCCTAAATACGCATTCTCTTCCAGATTCTCATAACCTCATGTTTTGAGTGCACCTAAATGGCCTCCTTGTCTCCAGGCTCGCTCTCTGTTCTAGTCTATCCTACACACAAGGGCCAGGAAATTCTCCCTCCTACACAAGAGTGGTTATAAGCACAGACTCTGGAATTAGACTTCCTGAATTCAAATCCTGGCTCCACAGTATATTAGCCCTATGATCTTAGGCAAGTTACCTAAGCTACCTAAGTTAACAAGTGACCATCTGAGCCCCGGTGTATCAGTCAGCTCAGTTTATGTGGCAGAAACAAAAGTCCCCCACATCTTCAAAGTTTAAAAGTAAAGCTTTGTTTCTGGCTCATGTTTATATCCTTCATGGGTCTGAGCCAATGCTTTGGAACCTCCTCATTCTGTAACCAAAGTTAAAGGCGCAGCCCCTCTCTGAATCATGTGAGGCAGTGGCAGAGGGAAACACTGCAGTTCCATTAAAGCTTTTGCTTGGAAATGTCACATCACACTTTCATTCGCATTTCATTTGTGAAAACAAAGAGGCAGGACTGGGAGGGAGGGGCAGAAAGAATGTTGACAATATAATCAGCTACATCCAGGTTTCTCATCAGCAAAATAACTTCCTTACACTTTCCTCCCTGATGCCATACCTGCTCCCCTATCAAATACAAGCGTTCAGTCCAACAAACCAAAATATAAATTGCCTTATTCTGCTCAATAACTAAGTTCAACATTTAATATATAAATTGGCTCAATAAATACAGTTATAGACCTATGAAGGCAAGATAGAGCTTTCTACATATAAGTTCTACTTGTAAAATTGAACTAAGACATCCAGTCCTCATTGTTACCCTGACATTAAACAAGTTGCCTACAACACAGGAAGGATGTGGAGAAAACATGAGTCAAAAGCATTCATATTCTCAGGGGATATAGCCACACATCTTCACAAATCCTCACATTTCCAAACACCTTTATAGCCTATTATCTATTCCACAAAATAAAGCAAAGTAGGATGTCATCAAAGCAACTCCATTTGTAAAGATGATGAATAAAAAAAAGCAGTGCCACATAGAAGAATGACAGTCAGCCGGGACATTAATCTAGCTAGACTAACTATTATAACACACAACACTAAATCTCAGTGATTTAATGCAATAGATTTTAATTTATTGATCTCATCCTAATTCAGTGTGCGTTAGTAGTGGCAGGAGGGTGGGGCTAGAAGTTCTACTCCACATACTCATTCAGGAACTCAGCCTTCTTCTATCTTGCCATCCCACCCTCCTCTATGTTCTTGGAGTCCTCTCCTTACAGGTATGAGATAGGGAAAGAAAGTAGAGGACTGCATTTAGGAGAGTTTTATCACCTAAGCCTGGAAAAGCTATATATCATGTTCATCATATTTACTGAGCACAACTAAGATGCAAACCTGTAACTGACTACAGAGAAGGCTGGGAAATATAGTCTAGTTATGTGTCAAAAGGAAAACAGTTTGGGAAACAACTAGTCAATCTGTACCATAGTGACATAGGCTTACTTTCTAGCCAGGTGACTTGATCCACTACAGTCTTATGGCCAGTGATTTAAATATGTGAATTTACAAAATCACAAATTACAACATATTCTGTACATTTGGCCTTATGTGCCATGTACCTTTGGGAATGACAAACATCTGTTTGTTTCTTTTGCTATTATAAAGTATTGGTTCTGATACGAATTGCTAAATCATTCTGTGAAAGCTGGATTCTGATCTTGGAATGTGCTACTTAGACTGATCACTGAATTAGGCTAACAGGTAAAAGAGATAGCCATTGAAATGCTAAACACACATGGCATAACACATAGACACAAAGCACCATTATTCTGTGTTTTGTGCAAACACACAAACTCCTCCCACCGAGGTTGACACAATGGACAAAAAAAAGAAGAGAAAGGATATGTACACAAGGAATTGAACCAAATCAAATGTTTTTGGATATGCTTGACTACCTGCCTTGATAAGGAATAAAATGAATTCACACAATTTGCCTGCCCTCATAGTCAATAATTGTTAGAAAATTGCCAGGCCCAAGATGGATGACATCATGCAGGGCAAATGAAGATCATTTCTTTCTACATTGATTGGTGCTTGGGTTTTGTTTATACCTCAGCTGCCTGGGCCTTGTTGTAAGTAACCAGATATTGTAGGTTTAAAACAAGCTTTCCATTTGTATCACTGGGCAATGAGTGCAGCCAACAGGAAGCCCAGTGATTCAGATAACTAGTTTTAATTGAAATCAATACCAATGCAAGCAAAGCTGACTGGAATGGGAGTGCTACGCTCTGATGGAATCGTTTCATGGTCTCTGCCAATGACAACCATTATCAGGAATGAACTATAACTTCTACAGTGACTCATAACACTTTCCAGGAGGAAAAATAAAAGAGTATCTGGACCAGTAAAAGTTTTCAATTAGGAAAAAAAAATTACTTCTTTAGGTCTCTGTTAAGTTTCAGTTATAGACTCCTGTTCAATTCCAGTTTGAGATTCCATTAAATGAAAAATGACAATTAGCTATACTACTTCCTCTTCTGCCAACCCCTCTCCAACCTTTCCCTTCCACTCTAATCACAGATTAGGTCTGGTGAAGGAAGAGAATAATTTTTATAATTAACGTGTATCAAGCATGCTCTAGGTGTAGAATCATGTTCTAGTCCAGCAGTCAGTAAAATTCGCATACACTGTCTACAAAAGGGCCAAATGGTAAATATTTTAGGCTTTGTGGGCCATACTGTCTTGACTGTCACTACTCAGTTCTGCTGATGTAACCTAATGCAGACATAGATAATACATTATGAATGGGCATCTCTGTGTCCTAAAAAAACTTTATTTATGAAACAAACAGCAGGCAGGATTTGGCTCGTAAAACCCCGTTCTTGGCTTTACGTGTGTTATCATTTAATCTTTGCTGAGAAGAGTATTCTTATTCTGATTTTTCATATGAGGTGAATTGATAACCCCAAGACTTCTCTTGTAGTAATGAGTGAAGCCATGTCTAACGTCAAAGACATGTCTCACTCCAAAGCAGACTATACTTTACCCATTTTGCCACTCTACTGCCTGGCTGAAGAAGAAGCAAGGAAGCCTGGAAAATAGCAGAAGCTTCAATGCCGAGCCTGATTATTTACAAATACAACTACTAGTTTAAAGAGTGTCTAACTCTTCCCTCTTGGTTGACTTGACCAAATTTTTCATGATGCAAGGTATGTAAAGAGTCAGGTGCCACCTAAAATAAGCATTGGGAGCATGTAAACTCCAAAATAAGTTTGCTCTCCATGACCCCTGGAGCTTCTAATCCACATAAGAGGTCAAAAATTGTGCCACGTTTGAAGAGTGCTTAAGAATTAATTTAGTATCTCACAAAGACCATATTTATAATATCCCTGTGTTTATCCACCACAAGGACAGGAAACGAATGTATCTATATTCCTGAGAAGGCTTGCACTGCACCTAACACATAAGAAATTCTCCAAAAATATTTGTGCCATGACTTCATGGAATATCAGTGTAACCGAAGTGAGATACTATCTCTGTTCTTCACAAGCTGACACTCTACCAGAAAAGAAAATGTATATATACAAGAGATACTATCTCCGTTCTTCACAAGCAGACACTCTACCAGAAAAGAAATGTATATATACAAATATTGTAGTCTGCCCTTCATTATTACTTATAATCATCAGAAGAGAACTAAAAGTGCTATAGTTGTTCAGATGAGAAAAGAGAGTTTAATTACAGGCACATCTTCATAGAAGCTGCAGCATCAAGACTGGCTCTTAGAACATGAGTAGGATTAAGTAGATGGAGACGTTGGAGGAAGCGCATCTCATGCGAAGGAGACATAAGCAAAAATAGGGATATGGGAAAAGCTGGGGCAGCTTCATAGAATAGACACTGCTTGGTTTAAGCATTGGGCAAGAGAGTAGGGATAATGAAAGGCAAGACTAGAAAAGGAGTTTGGAGAAAGCATGACTTAAATTATCATAGAAAGATTGTGAGATAAAAACTAATGAAAGAAAATGTATTTTCAAACAAGATATTTCAAAGTTTTTCATTTTCTCCAAAATGCAGAATTATTTTCCTAACATATAAGAAAGTTGACAGGAAAAAAATATGCCGAATTGTATGTAATACAGCAAAAAAATTATCATCATAAGGTAAAGGAGATGATATCATACACAATCACACAATCATCTATAAAGTTATTAAATTTGTTATTTTTTAGTTATGTGGATTTATATCTAACTTCATATCATGTCTCAGAAAGTATCATCACCTCATGAGGTAAAAACCAAACCTAATTTTTCTCACCGTTGTATTCCTAGAGCCTAGCAAAGTGTCTGATATATGGAAGACACTCAATAAATGTATAAAGAAGAAATGAATGAAGTAGTACTGTCCTTCATGTGCATTAAAATGACCATCTTGTCTGCTTGTTTCTTGGTTTGGGCATGTCAGCTATTTGAAAGCCAACTAGGAAACTGAAAAATCATTTTTTATTAAAAGACACAATGATCTAATAAACATTAGTTAGATTAATATTCTTGCCCTGATTTTAGAATTGATTCGTAAAAGAATCAAATAAACCTGGGTTTTTATTTTAAAATCCGAACCGTTAAAGTTTAGCCATATTTGAGAGGTCCATATAGCTATTTCTGATGGTTACAAATAACTTAATACTGAAGGAATCATATACTTAAATCAAAATAATAATGATCTGCCTCCTAATTATTCGTCCTCTTCACCACCATCCCCTATTCCTCTCTGACCTACTCTGCTCCAGGGTTATCTCCCTGAAGTTCAAGTATGATCACGTTTTAGCATTTGGAAAGCCCAGATTAATGGTTCATTTAAAATTTAAATATTTGCAAAACCTTACTAGTAATATCCTAGTAAACATATTACAGCAATATAAGGTAAATTTTGGCCTGCAGTTGGGAGGTTTTCACGAGAATTCCTATGTTTGTCTGGGTTAATCTTTGGGGTCTGGCTGGAGGGAAAGCATTCCCTGCATTTCCTAATCACTGAAGCTAAAGCAGGATTTCCTTGCCAAGTAGGTAAATTACAATCTTTAGAGACACCCTTGCCTCAGAGTAAGATGATGAAACCCCCAAATGGTAGTTTGTTATTTTCACATGGCACAGAAAAGTGTACAGTGTCAATAGATAATGAAATTGAAGCATGAGAATGGTCCAGAGTGGTACAAATTCTGCAATAAATGCAGTGTTTTCATTTTTTTCTTTTTTCTTTTTGCCATTAGCTATTACTGTTTACTTAAGAAAACATTTATGGCTGATAGTGATTATGGTGGTGATGGAATTCATCCCATCGCGATGCAAACATTCGGCTAGCTTTTGAGGTTATTATACTAACTCTGTTTGAGTAGTGTGGCTTCCAAAGTGGAGGTGGAAATTAAATGGCATTTACATAGTAGAGCTGTACGGATAATTAGTAATTCGACACAGTCATTCAGGACAAGGCCAACATGAGGAGTCATATAAGCATCATATGATAACCATTTAATGTGCTGTGTGAAATGAGTGGGTGGTCTAGGCTCAGCTCTGACCAGGTACTGGTTCCCACACTTTCAGGCTTAGGAAAAGGTCTAGAGTTCAAATGCATACAAAGAATCATGCATACAGCTCTTGCTGGGTAGAGTTAGCTATGAAAGCTCCCATTAGGCCAGAGGCCAGAGCTCCTTCTGGATAAATAAAGTCATTCAATGAAGCTGCAAATGTGTGACATTTTAAGTGCACTGACCTAACTAAATTATACCAGTTAGTAAAAATTTTCAACTTGAATAGTTTTTCCATTTCTTTGCCATAATATTGTGAAAGGGACTGGGCAGAGTCATGCTAATCCTGGGGAAAATTAGGTGTTTGGATACAGGAAGAGCAGAAAGGCCTCATGTTGAAGCCTTAATAACAGGAAAAATAAAAAGTGGCCTTTCATTCATGAGAAATGCTTCAAGTGGCCTCACACCATGGGAAGGCGCCAGTCTACTGGGTGGAGCTCAGACATCTCTAGTTATGAAATTTTCATCCCTCCCTCATCCCCACTGGATTTGTGAGAGTGTCCATCTTCAGTAGTACCAACCCTTTCTGTGAATACAGATCACTCTTCCATGTTCATGGCAAACAAGCAGAGAAGAGCAAAAGCATATGTCATATTATGCTAAGATTTGCTAATAGCATATTTTAACACTAATGAATTGTACATGTTCAATTCAACAGACATTTGTCACAGGTGTATTATGTACTGTTCTGGAGACCACTAACCTTACATCTCAGGCCCCATCTAAAGAGAGTACAAGCATAGGTCAACACACAGATATACTTTAAAACCTTTAGGGCGGTGTTCAGCAAAATTTTCTTATAAAAGGCCAAATAGTAAAAACTGCTGCCTTTGTGGGTCACGTTAGTTTCTACTCACAACTACTCAATTCTGACATTGTCGTGCAAAAACAGCCATGGATAATACATCAATGAAGGAGTGTGGCTATCTTCCCATAAAACTTCATTTTAAAAGCAGGCAGCAGGTCTACAGGCTGTAATTCGCTGACTCCCATCCTAGAACATATAAAGTCACCCAAAATGCAAAGTGAGAGAAAACAGAAGGAAGAGCCAGGGTTTACTGACTATTTTCTTCAAACTATGGTCTGATTTCTCTTAGTCATGGCTATGGTGACATGAATTAATCCCCCTAGCCAGATGCAGAAGTAACTTCACTGTCAAAGTATTTTATTAATTCATGATGCATGTATGCTTCATCTACTTTTAGCGAAGTAGCTGTCACTGAGAACTCACTTGTAAAGTCTTGCCTACTTGGTGTGATGGAAGAGACTTCCCCAACCAAAGCAATTCTAAACAGAATTACATGTTACCAATTATAAATTATTTGAAAAGGCAAGTTGTCTTTCTCCACTCTTAGTTAAGATGGGCTCTACCAAGGTTGAGCAGACAAAACTAGCAAGGAAAGAGGGCTCCTCACGAAATGTCCAAAGCAGATCACAGACCAGTAGAAAAGAACTTTTGGGGGACGGAATATGAGCTGAATTTGGAGTTGGTGTCAAATCATAGCATTTTGATAATTAAAGGAGAGAGAATGGAAGAAAAAAGCGCTGACATTTTTTGAGAAATTACTGTTGCCAAGCATGGTATTAAATACTTTAAAATGAGTTATCCTGGCTGGGTGCCACGGGTCACATCTGTAATCCCAGCACTTTGGGAGGCCGAAGTGGGCGGATTGCTTGAGCTCAGGAGTTCACGACCACCTTGGGCAACATGGCAAAACCCTGTCTCTACAAAAAATACAAACATTAGCCAGGCATGGTGGTGCACGCCTGTAGTCACAGCTACTGGGGAGGTTGAGGCGGGAGGATCACTTGAGCCCAGGAGGTGGAGGTTGCAGTGAGTCAAGCCAAGATCTTGCCACTGCATTCCAGCCTAGGCAACAGAGAGAGACCCTGTCTCAAAAAACAAAACAACAACAACAAAAATATATATACACACATATATAATAAGTTATCAATTTAATCTTTCCCTTTTTATTTCCTGTACAGATATTTATTCTTTTTTAAATACATTTTTTGCATCTATTTGAAGTTTACAACATGATATTATGAGTTACATATAGATAATAAAATGGTTACTATAGTGAAGCAGATTAAAATAGTTATCATTGCACATAGTTACTTTATTTTGTGTAGCAAGAGGAGCTAAAATCTGCTTAAAACCCCCCAGTACAATACAATTCTATTAACTATAGTCATTATGTTGTACATTAGATCTCTAGACTTGTTCATCCCATATATCTGCTGCTTTCTATCTTTTGACTTGCATCTCCTCATTACCTCTCTCCCCTTCTGGTTCTTAGTATCTGCTGCATTGTTTTTTTATCTCTCTACTCTGTACACCTGACTTTTATTATTTTAAGATTCCATATAAATATTGCATATTTTTTGCATATGCATAAATATTGCATGTTGCATAAGTGAGCTCATGCAACATGTTTTCTTTCCGTGTCTTGCTTCTTTCACTTAACATAATATTGTCCATGTTCATCCATGTTGTGGAAAATGGCAGGCTCTCCATCTTCTGTAAAGCTGAATAACATTCCATTGTATTTACACATTACCATATTTTCTTAATCTATTTGTCGGTCAAGGGACATATAGGTTATTTCTATATTTTGGCTATTATGAATAACACTGCAAAAAACATGAGAGTGCAGATGTCTTTACAAGGTGGTGATTTTATAGCCTTTGGGTACACACCCAGAAGATGGATTGCTGGGTCTTATGGTGGTTTAGAATTTCCTTTTCTCCACACCCTCACCAACATTTGTTATTTCTTGTCTTTTTGATAATAGCTATCCTAATGGATGTCAGGTAATATTTCATAGTGCTATTCATGTGCATTTCCTTGATGATTGGTGATGCTTAACACATTTTCATACATCTGTTGGCCATTTTTATGTCTTCTTCGAAGAAATGTCTGTTCAGGTACTTTGCCCATTTTCAAACCTGGTTATTTGTTTTTCTGCTATTGACTTGTAAGAGTTCCTTATACATTTCGGATATTAACCCCTTATCAGATATGTGATTTGCAAATATTTTTTCTCAGTCCATAGGTTGCCTTTTCATTTCATTGATTGTTTCCTTTACTGTACAGAAGCTTTTTAGTTTTATGTACTCCTAATTATTTATTCTTGCTTTTGTAGCCTGAGGTTTTGGTATTATGTCCCAAAAATCATTGCCGAGGTTAATATCAAGGAGCTTTTCCCCTATGTTCTGTTCTAGGAGTTGTATTACTTCAGGTCTTATGCCATTTAGTATTTTCAATCTTCTGGGGAGGTATACTTAGCCATATATTACAGAAAAGAAAATGAAAACATCCTTAATTTGCACAACTAGTAACTCCAGGAATCGGGATTTGAACCCAGCTATATCTGTCTCCGAAGTGTATGGTTTTCTGTTAACACTTACTCTTGAGCACAAAACATCAAGATTTTGCCCACCTCAAGTCAATAATTCTTACTTCATCTTAATTCCGTTTACCTAGGACATGCTTTAATTCTCTGCTTATTGTTCAATCAAATTATTATTAATATGTTCTTTTAAAAAATGCCTAATCCTATGATTGGTATATAGTTATTTATGTTTGAGATTACTGGGCCAACATAAATCAAATAATAGGACACATGTCAAAAACTATATCCCCTCTTCCTTCTCGTTTAGTTCCCTGGAGCTGGCTTCCTAATATTACATAACTTTTATGCATCTAGCTACAAATCAAGCTTGATAGTATAAATATAAGAATAGCTAATATTTATCGGGTACTAAATATGCCACACTCACATCATTTCATAACCCTTTGATCATCCTATGAGGTGGGTGCTATCATATCTCCATTTTGTGATAAATGTCTCTTATTAAGAGAATAATTCGCTCTGGGTCACTAAACTAGTAAGTAGCTGAACTGAGATTCAAACTCAGATCTTTTCTTAAATTATGTATAAATTCAGGCCTTACAGAAAAATCACAAGGACACCTTTTCTGCTTATCCATGTATGATAAGATCCCAAGAAGATAAGCACCTTCTTTCCTATAACCAGCTAAACATACTTTTGAGCCCCAGAGAAGGAGTCTAAGTAAGAATAAGCAGTTCTCTCATTCCAGCCTACTCACTCTTCCTGCTATCTCAATAGTCCCTACAGAAATTGGGAGTCAAAGGTAGAGTGGGGGGAAAAAAAAGTGAGGAGGCAGAGGACAGACATTTTTGAAGGAGAAACAGGAACAGCTTAATAAAGTCCACTCAAAAATTATCTTTGGAAAATATATATTTATACGTACGCCTTGGTCCAACAGCAATCACAACTAAAATTCAAAAATTCAAATACTGTCCTTGCCAGAATCTTTTACTGATGTAGAAGTAGAATTTGTGCCAAATAAGAAAGAAAGTCAACAAGTTCTTTCCTTCTTTTTTATTTCCCAGCAGCCAGCTACTTACAGCAACACCCTGATGAGTTTTTCAATCTCAGACTTAAGAATCCATGAATTTTTACTGAATTTCAGGAAGCCCCACATGCTATGTGCATTCTCCTAAGGCTATAAGTCAAATGACAAACTATGCATTTTATTGTCAAGTAGGAACAATCTAGTTTCTCTGACAGTGTCATACATACATTGTTCTTTTAAACCTCTTCGCCTATATGAAATCAAGATATGATTCTTAAACAACAAAGACTGTAATTGTATTAGCAACACAATGAGTCACCCTATCACTTAGACCCTGAATAAATGTGAGGAGCATCTGTTGAAATGGAATCCGTGGGCTCCCTTTAATGGGCCAAATGTCTCCAAGGACAGAATAGTGAGAGGAAACACTCCAGCTGCTCAGACTGCAAATCTTTGAAAGAAAAATCAGGAAAGCATATGAAAAAAGTAAATGTACACACTTTACCTTAGGAAAAGATTAACAAAGCTTCGTTAGAACACTGATCATTTGACTGCCTGCGTTTCTATTTATTTCTCACAGGAGGTCTGGCAACAGTGAATTTTCCTCCCTGGTGTGCTCTTCAAATTATGATTTTCAAACTTTTTCAAGGCCACTTTAGGGAGGCAGAAGATCATCTACCTGCCCTACCCACTTCCATTGCTGCTGCAAAAAAAGCAAACAAACAAAAATAGCAACAACAAAAAACACAATCTCATGAAATGAATGGAAAGAAGGGTGTTGTTGCTAATAAGGCACCAATGAAAGAGGTGAACAAAATGGTTCTTTAATGTCAAGAACAAAAATATAGCATGAAAATTATTGCATGAAGTAGGAGTTGGGGGCATCTCAGCAATCTAAAACTACTCAAAGCATATCTGAATGTCCTTGGGTGACTTGCAAATGCCCTTAGACCAGGGCAAGGCTACTTTGTAAGAGAAAAGAAAACTTTTCTCATGAGAGAACGTTGCCCTTGTGGTTGGGGGAAAGGGTGCTGTGGAAAGGGGAAAAGTTCAAGTTCTAGAGTTGAAAGGGAGTTTGTGCAGTAGTTGTTCCAAGCCCCTCAGGGTTGATCACTCCTTTTTGTCATTCTCACTGCTCCCCAGTCTCACTGATGTAGGACAAGAGAAGCACAATGTAGAATCTTGAAAAGACTCTGACATTGCTTGCCTCAACTCTCTCACATGTGTCCTGGGGAGAAGGGAACCTCAAAGCTCAAAGGGCACATTAGAAAAGCTGTGCCTTGTCTTCTTGCTCTAAGAGGATTTGGGTTTAATTTCCTTTTCCATTCTGCCAAAGGCAGTAAAGAGAAGAAAGATCTCAAACTTACTGAGGGAAAGAAATGGCAGGGCTGGCACTGAGGATGGCAGAATAGCTCTGGCCAACATCATGGCAATTGATGAACATGCCCAGAGGTGTATACTTTGGGACTGGCAGCAGAAAAAAATACCAGGCAAGCTGAGCACAATGGAGCAGTGACGGGCAACTAGAGGAGGCAAGGGAGTAAGGCCAACTCTGAGAAGTGTATGCAGCAGATGAAATCTGAGGCACCTCACTGCCTTTTCTGTGAGTAAAGATAGAATGAAAAAGTATGTAATGGATCCCTTAGGTATTGTGCCATTAAAATTAGTCACTGAAAGACTAAGAAGTTCTGGGAAATTTTGTGAAGAGGAGGAAGATCATTATCATCAGCATCATAATATACATTCATTGGGCATTTCCTATGGCCCAGGAATTGTGCTAGCCCTTTGCACGCATTATCTCTTTCGTCCCCACAACACTTCTATATGGTAGGTATTGTACTTCCCTAGATTGGTATGTTGTTTTTTGTTTTTAACAAAAGTTGAGGAAAGGGAACTCATTGGAAGGTTGAGAATCTTGCCCAAAATCACAAAGCTGACAGTTGGCAGAGTGAGCACTGTTTCTGAGGTCTGTCTCACTCCAAAGGTGGACTCTCTATTGTTTTATTTTATTTAATTTTTATTTATTTTTGTTTATTGATTGATTGATTGAGATGGAGTCTTGCTCTATGGCCAGGCTGGAGTGCAGTGGCACCATCTCAGCTCACTGCAACCTCCGCCTCCCTGGTTCAAGCAATTCCCCAGCCTCAGCCTCCTGAGTAGCTGGGACTACAGGTGCCCACCACCATGCCCAGCTAATTTTTTGTATTTTAGTAGAGATGGGGTTCCACCATGTTGTCCAGGATGGTCTCAATCCCCTGACCTCATGATCTGCCCACCTCAGCCTCCCAAACTGCTGGGATTACAGGCGTGAGTGACCACACCCGGCCAGGTGGACTCTTTAAACAATGTTAAAGTACTCCCAGCAGTCCTGCCTTGATTTTCTGCTTAAGGTTTTCATTCATAATAGTCATATTCACTTATCAACTCATTCATGCAGCAAAGACTTACAAGGACCTACTGTGTGCCAGTCCCAATACTCAGCAATGGGGAAACATTTACAGACAAACATTAGCAGGATCTCAGCCCTTTTAGAGTTTTCAGTGTAGTGGAGGTAATGGGCATAACCAAATAATTGTACAAGTAAATGTGAAATGAAAAGTCTGACAAATACTATGCAGGATTTCAAAGCAGATAACAGTGGGAGGCATTTGCTAAGTCTGAAGGTTACCTACAAAAGAGACCAGTGAGTTGACAAGAGAGAGTAAGTACAAAATAACTAGGGAAAGGGTGGTGTTGAGAGCCATATTTCATCTTGTAGTAAAGCCCTGTGGTGGGGAAGAGGGAACAGGACATGTTGGAGGAAATAATAAAAAGAGTAAGGGTTATTACTGAGGCTACGGAGAGAAAAAGATAAGAGGTCTCTGGAGGATTTAAAAAAATAGTAAAGTCCTAAAAAAGAAAAAAAGCAGAGTCTCACATATGTTTAAATGTTGAGAGGAAGGACTCACTAATAATAAGAGCCAACATATATCTTGTTGGTCATACATTCCTTATACAAATATATGTATATGTTTTACATATATTTATTCATTTAACCTTCCTTATAAGCCTTTGAAAAATGGGTATTCTTACTATCCTCATTTTATAGATAAGGAAATAGAGGCACAGAGTTTAAGTAACTTGCCCAGCTAGTAAGTGTCAGAGCTCCAAGATCATTTATCTTAACCAATATGGAAGGGAATAAATATATTAAAGAAAGTATAATCGATAGGTGGAGGTAGTTTTTCAATCTCAGTCTACATTAGAATCAGCAAGTGTGCTCATGAACATTCGGATTCCCATGGACTACCTACCTTCTGGGTTTCTGAATTAATAGGTCTAGGCTTTTTCAACGCCAAGTCCAGGTGTTTCTGATGCAGGTGCTCCAGGGGCAAAGCATGAGTGCAGATGTAGAGAGATGGCTATTTTTCCTAGGGGAGGTTGGGAGATTTCCCTCTAATGGCTTCTATTTGTTTTCAGAAATATAATACAGCAAATATGAATACTACAAGACAAACTTGAGTGTCATCTCAAAGACTCTCACCAACTACGAAAGGATTGAGAACAACCCATCCCTGATCTTGAGAATTATGGTCCCAGTGGACTGCTGCATTTCATGCCCACTCTTGCACCAAGAGGAGCTAAAGAAGGCTTTATGTCTGTTCCTCCAAAAAATTGCAGAAAGGAGTGTATATCCTACAAGAGTGACAGGAAGGCCAGGTGATTGAAGAAAGCCTAGATGAAGTGTAGAGATAAACTAAGTCAGCCAAGGGCACGGTAGGCTAGAAGCCCTATAAGAAGAAACCAGTAAGATCCAGAAGAGGAAAAGATATATTTATGGCTGAAAGGGAAGTACATGGGAGACTTGGTTTATTTACAGTGTCCTTGTGTTTGCAATGGGCATTGTTTAAAACTTCTTTTATCCCAGAATTATTTCCCAGAACTTCCTACCAGGTCTCCCAGAACACTGAGATTTGCATTTGAAAAACCAGTGCACAACGGGGAACATCTGTGGTCTTCAACTTACACAGCTAATGGCCTTTCCCCCACTCTTACATCACCAGGGACCATAAGCCAACACATGCTGTAAGGATGTAACCAGCTGTAGGGAAAACATTCATTATCAGAGAGAATTGCCCAACTCCTAAATACTCGGCTATGCAGGAAAAATAAAATTCTACTTAATGGAACTATGAAAAGTTGACTTTTGAAAGGCTTTCATGGGTCATTCTCATTGCCTATTTCAGTCACCTTTAAGTTGCAAATCTACAACTGGAGTCTGTGATGTTCAGGCAACTCTCAACTATCTGTACATCCAGCAATTTATAATCCACATATAACCCAAATGCTGCATTTAGCTAGCAGTCTCCACTGCCTCCTCCTCGTCATCCACAAATAACTTTCCTGGCACCTTTTACTAGAGGAAGATGCTTTTCTTGAGTTTAACTTTGTCTCCCTTCAGCCTTCTACTGTGAACTGAAACAGTCAATGTTCAAATGTAAAGTAGTACCCCACACGAAAGTGAACTAGGTACAAAATGTGGCATCCCTACCCCCACCTCCTCCTGAGTTTGTGGGAAGAGGGTGTAGTACACTTACTAAGTTGAACTATAAGCAGAACTTCCCTAGGTAGCCAGAGGAAAATGTCCATGAACTCAAGCCAAGCCAAAGCTGCCATTCCCAGCCTTGTGGGCAGCCAGCCCACCCTTTCGGAAGTGCCTCAGACAGTACTTTGTTATGTTTCTCCAGCGAGGAAGCTTCCTGTAGGTCGCGGTGTCTCCTGCCTTGCAACCATGAGAATAGCTGGAGCTCAGTCATCTGTCCCCCTCATCCTGTCAGAAGGAAGGGTCAGAGAATTCCCATTTGAACAACCTTAGCAGAGTTGATGGAAAAAACATGAGAAAAAGGAAAACTACGGCGAGTCCAAAGGGTTGTGGAAATTTACACACACACACACACACACATACATGCATCACAGTCTATATGTGTATACACACCTATAATGTATGTATATTTATAATACAGATAAATAATAAATAATATGCATAATAGATTATAAGTATATACATACATAAATATACACATATATGTGTATACATACATGTGGATATGTGTATATATGTGAGTATGTATGTATTTTATATAGATTATATTTATTGTTCGTGTGTTTATAAATATACAAAATACTGCCCTATCTTCCTCTCCACACATATTGGCTCTGATTTCACAGTGCTTCCAAGCATAACCAAAAGACTCAAAAGAAGGAAAATTAAAAACACAACGCCAGTTTCCAGCAGGATGGATGGTAGTTGTCAAAACTTGATGTTCAAAGCCAGGATTAAAGGCTGATCTAGCCCACGGTAGACAGGTGCCTGAGGAAAGGAAGGATTTGGCAACTGCTTCCAATATCCTTCCATCTCCAAACATACAAGTTCAACAACCCACATTGTTCCCTTATTCTTCGTCCAAATGAGAAGAAATGCTTGTGTGAAGACATTTGTTTTAGCTCCCAAACGGTCTCAGAACACCCTGAACATCCTAGAATCTGCCTGCTGGGTGGAAGCAGGTTGGGAAGAGACATGCTGAGGACCACTTGGGTGGCAGGCTGTTCATTCCATGCCCAAGGCGTCTGTACTTTGAAGCTTGGAAAACTTCCTCCATGGCACACAGATTTCCATACACTTTGATTCTTCAAGACTATAAGTGATATGATAAGATAAACGTCCCCCGAAAGAACAAGGACAGCTGAGGAAGAAGTTATAAATGTTCCCAAAAAATCCCCTAATAATCAGAGCAGTCCATAGCGAAGTACTGTAGGCCTATTGTCGAAAAAGAGAAAACTCTGCCTTCCTTATGATAATCACTTTACTAATGGAAGTGTGTTTGTGAAGTGCAAATCTCCTTAGATGACTGAAAAGTTTCTTTTTTCTAAACTGCAGAATGGCATTGCCTGTCCCAAAGCAAACATGACAGGTACGTGTGATCTTTCTTCCAGCTGTTTTGGTTATTTTCTTTTTTTTTTTTTTATTTAACATTTTTTGAGATAGAGTTTCACTATTGTCACCCAGGCTGGAGTGCAATGGCGTGATCTTGGCTCACTGCAACCTCCACCTCCGGGGTTCAAGCAATTCTCCTGCCTCAGCCTCCCGAGTAGCTGCGATTACAGGCACCCATCACCATGCCCGGCTATTTTTTTTTGTGATTTTAGTAGAGAAGGAGTGTCACCATGTTGGCCAGGCTGGTCTCGAACTCCTGACCTCAGGTGATCCACCCACCTCGGCCTCCCAAAGTGCTGGGTTACAGGCATGAGCCACCGTGCCCGGCCTGTTTTCATTATTTTCTAACTCAGAGAAGGCCAGCCTGGCTTCATCCTTACTGGCTGGATTATTGTCTGACTGTTAGCACACACATTTAACTAAGGACGAAACGTTGCCAATGCAAATCATTGGTATTTAAACAGTTCTAAATCAACAGGTTCTCCCATGGGATTGAGTGTGAGCCGCTCGATATGAAGAAAACAGAAGCCAGCTCTGAAACTAAAGAACATAAAGGCCCTTTGCTACCGGAATGCTCATAAATGCCTCTGACAAGCATTTGAGAGCCTCTGCAATCTACTTCCACCTGCTTTCTAGGCATCACACCCCTGTCTTCAAATCAGGGACTTGTCTCAAGCCCCGTCAAGCTGCTTCCTGCCTTCGTTTTCAGCATAAATGTATCACCCCACTGACTTTTCTTGTCCTCTCTCCTTGCCCTTACCCTTGGGATTCCAACCAGCCTGAGGAATTCAGCTCCTTGTGAACTTTAGAATTCAGACGACTGCATTCTTTTTCCTCTAAATTTTGTTGTACTCATAATTATCCCTTCAAACTTCTTTTCTCCAATTATCAGTACTAAACAAGTAATTGTTTCCCTAAATATAAACAATTTTTAAAATGCTATCTGTGGTATGAAAAATACCAAAACATGTTAATGGATAGAGGAAGATCAGGGTGGGGGTAAAATTTTAGATAAAAGATAAGAAAAGATATTGTTGAAGAGGATACCTTTGAAATGAGCAAAGGAAGCCTGCCATCAAATGGCTGAGAGAGGAGAATGTAAAGAATTTGAGACACTTGACTTGAGAGGACCCCAAATGGTGTTTCAGAAACAAAAGTAAAGCCTGCTCACGATGAAGAAAGTGATAATGATGCATTCGAAAAGGAGGGCAGTGGGAGATGATGTGGATCCTTGTTGGCTGAATGAGAAATTGGGTTTTCCTCTAGTGCAATGGAAAACCTTTGGAGGACTTTAACTGAGGAACTGATATAAGCCAGTTTATGTTTTCAAAAGAGCTCTCTATTTCCAACGTGAAGAAAAGACAGTAGGAAGGTAAGATGAAAGGCCTGGAGTTGACCTGCTGGGATTCCAGGTGAAAGGTAAGAGAGGCTTCCCTAGGGTGGTAGTGGTGAGATGAGAGAAAGTGCTGGGATTGGGGACATATTCTGAAGATACAGTCAACAATTTTTGATGATCAATTGAATACAGTTTATAAAGGAAAGAGAATAATCCAGCGTAACTGCTAGATTTTTGACCTAAGCAACAAATGTGACTCGGCCAATGTTCTATTACATCCAGTCAATAAACATGATGATTATCTTCCAATTACTGAATATTTATTATGTGTTTTGTATGCTTTAGCCATTGTTTATAATCATTAGATAAGTCTGTGAGTAGGTATTGTGATCAGCATTTAGCTGATGAGGAAAATGAGCCTCAAGAAGTGAATTTACCCAAAATCACACAGCTAAGCCAGGTTTCAAATCATGGCCAATGGGAATCCAAAATGTGTACTCTCTCCATTCAGTTACTACTCCCTTAGCTTGTCCATTGATTGCTAGATGTACATTACCACTGAAGTTTGTCCTTCAATTGTGTAGGCATAGAAGGATTGGACAGCAGGAAACCATAAGTGAACTCCACTCCTCTCCGAATGATGATATAGATTATTTTTTCTTTACATATTTTTGGGAAGTATTTTTTGTCTTTTAGGTTATTGGGTTCTTTGTTTCGTTTTCTATCAGGAAAACTGGGGAATCAAAGTCAACTCTGGAGACAAACTGTATTGCAATTCCAGCCCTACATATAATATTTGTATATGCGTCAGCAAGTTTCTTAGCTGCAAAGACTGTTAATTTCCTTGTCTATAAAGTGTATGTAATAATATTTACCTGGGCAGGTGGTATGAAGATTAAATGAGAAATGTAGGAAGCCTTTAATGCAATGCCAAGTAAAACTGACAAGTAGACAACTCTTAAATAAGTGGTACCTATTTTAGTGGGCGCTCTCCAAGAGTGTTTGTGTCCATCAGGACACAAACAATTATTCAAGTCAGTATTTTATTTTCTGTAATTTATTTCTGTCTTACTAGGTGAGGCAACTCAGACAAAAGAGAAAGTGACTTGCCTAATAGTTAAGATAAATTAGAGTCAGGACAAGAATTCCCATTTCCTAATTCCCTGAACACATTCACTAAATCACCCAGTCTCTTGGGTATTGTGTGTTTTTTAAACTGCTACCCAAATGATTGCTCCTGGATTCTGTAGGCACCCAAGTCACAGCTGCTACAGACTAGCCATTCGAATAAATAAACTAGAAAGTCATGCAATCAGGCTCAGAAGACTCCTAAATCAAATTTCTGCAAAGGATACACACTGCTGAAAAATCTGTTGCTCATAGGAAAATTGTCAATGTGGCTTTAAGAGTTATTTTCATTTGGGAGATATACAATCCTTAATCTGTGTGTCTTAAAAGACATACATTTCTATTCTACCCTATTAAGTCATAGGACATAAGAATTCTGATCTTCAACACAGAGATCCCTTGTCCTTCCTTAACAATCCCTTGTCCTAAAACAGTTCCCTTGAGGTTATCGTTAGAATGAGAAGCCATTCTGATGCCTCCTTGATGATCAAAATTACCTGAAGAATTTAGTAAAAATGATTTCCCCATCTCCAAATTCTCAGAGATTCTGATCCCGTAGGTCTGTGGTGGGGTCTAGGAATAAATATTTGTTAAAATCGGTTTATTAGCCACCAAAAAGGCAAATCAAAGTCACAATGTGATATATCACACCCATTGAAATAGCTACGATCAAAAAGACAAGTGTTGATGAAGATGTGAAGAAATTTGAATTCTCATACACTGCTAATGGGAATGCAAAGTTGTATCACAGCTTTGGAAAACAGTTGGGCAGTTGGGCAGTTAGACATACAGTTCCCACTTGTCCCAGTGATTCCTCTCTTAGGTATTGATATGGTTTGGTGTCCCTACCCAAATCTCATCTTGGATTGTATTTCCCATAAACCCCATGTGTCATGGGAGGTACCTGGGGGGAGGTAACTGAACTATAGGGACAGTTACCCCCATGCTGCTGTTCTCATGATAGTGAATTCTCATGAGATCAGATGGTTTTAAAGGGGCTTTTCCTCCTTTGTTTGGCACTTCTCTTCCTGCCGCCATGTGAAGAAGGACATGTTTGCTTCCCTTTCTGCCATGATTGCAAGTTTCCCAAGGCCTCCCCAGCCATGCTGAACTGTGATTCAATAAAACCTCTTTCCTTTATAAATTACCCAGTCTTGGGTATGTCTTTATTAGCAATGTGATAACTGACTAATACTGTAAATTGGTACCAGAGAGTGGGATGCTGCTGTAAAGATACCCAAAAATGTGGAAGCAAATTTGGAACTGGGTAACAGGCAGAGGTTGAAAACTTTTTGGAGGGCTCAGAAGAAGGTAGGAAGATTTGGGAAAGTTTGGAACTTCCTAGAGACTTGTTGAATGGCTTTGACCAAAATGCTGATAGTGATATGGACAATGAAGTCCAGGCTGAGGTGGTCTCAGATGGAGATGAGGAACTTGTTGGAAACTGGAGTCAAGGTCACTCTTGCTATGCAAAGAGACTGGCAGCATTTTGCCCCTGCCCTAGAGATCTGTGGAACTTTGAACTTTATAGAGATGATTTAGGGCATCTGGCAGAAGAAATTTCTAAACAGCAAAGTGTTCAAGAGGAAGCAGAGGCCGGGTGCGGTGGCTCATGCCTGTAATCTCAGCACTTTGGCAGGTCGAGGAAGGCAGATTACCTGAGGTCAGGAGTTTGAGACCAGCCTGGCCAACAGGGTGAAACCCCTTCTATGATAAAAATACAAAAATTAGTCAGGTGGGGTGGCGTTCACCTGTAACCCCAGCTACTAGGGAAGCTGAGGCAGAATTGCTTGAACCTGGAAAGCAGAGGTTGCAGTGAGCTAAGATCGCACCACTGCACTCCAGTCTGGGTGACAGAGTGAGACTCTATTGCGAAACAAAAAAAGAAGTAGAGCATAAAAGTTTGGAAAATTTGCAGCCTGACGTTGCAACAAAAAAGAAAACCCCATCTTCTGGGGAGAAATTCAAGCCAACTGCAGAAATTTGCAAAAGTAACTAAGTTACAAGGAGCCAAATATTAATCACCATGAGAATGGGGAAAATGTTTCCAGGGCGTGTCAGAGATCTTCACGACAGGCCCTCCCATCATAAGCCTGGAGGTCTACGAGGGAAAAATGGTTTCATGGAGGCCTACGAGGGAAAAATGGTTTCATGGGCTGGGCCCAGGGCCCCCCTGCCCTTAACAGACTCAGGACGTGGTCCCCTGCATTCCAGCTGCTTCAGCTTCAGTTATGGGTAAAAGCTCAGCCTTGGGCCTATGGGTGCACAGAAGTCAAGAATTGAGGTTTGGGAGCCTCTGCCTAGATTTCAGAGGATGTATGAAAACTCCTGGATGTCCATGCAGAAGTGTGCTGCAGGGGCACAGCCTTCATGGAGAACCTCTGTTAGGGCAATGCAGAAGGGAAATGTGGAGTCAGAGTCCCCACACAGCATTCCCACTGGGGCACTGCCTAATGGAACTCTGAGAAGAGGGCCACTGTTCCCCAGACCCCAAAATGGCAGATTCACCAACAGCTTGCACTGTGTGCCTGGAAAGGCAGCAGGCGCTCAATGCTAGCCCGTGAAAGCTGCCAGGAATGGGGGTTGTACCCTCCAAAGCCACAGGAGTGGAGCTGCCCCAGGCCATGGAAGCCCACCTTTTGCATCAGTATGCCTTGCATGTAAGACATGGAGTCAAAGGATATCATTTTGTAACTTTAAGGTTTAATGACTGCCCTATTGGATTTCACACTTTCATGGGGCCTGTAGCTCTCCCATTTGCAAGAGGCATGTCTACCCAATGTCTGTACCCCCATTGTATCTAGGAAGTAACTAACTTGCTTTTGATTTTACAGGCTCATAGGCAGAAGGGACTTGCCTTGTATCAGATAAGACTTTGGACTTGGACTTTGGAGTTAATGCTGGAATGAGTTAAGATTTTGGGGGACTGTTGGAAGGGCATGTTTGTGTTTTGAATTGTGAGGACATGAGATTTTGGAGGGTCCAGGGGTAGAATAACATGGTTTGGTTGTGTCCCCGCCCAAATCTCAATTTGAAGTGTAGTTCTCATAATCCTCATGTGTCATGGGAGGGACTCAGTGGGAGGTAACTGAATCATGGAGGCATTTACCCCCATGCAGTAGTGAGTCCTCATGAAATGTGATGGTTTTTAAGGGGCTTTCCTCTCTTTTCTTGACACCTCTCCTTGCTGCTGCCATGTGAAGAAGGACATGTTTGCTTCCCCTTTTGTAATGATTGCAAGTTTTTTGAGATTTCCCCAGCCACGCTGAACTGTAAGTCAATTAAACCTCTTTCCTTTATAAATTACCCAGTCTCAGATATGTGTTTATTAGCAGCCTGAGAATGAACTAACACAGGCACATACATAAGAAAATTGAAAACATATAACCAGGATATAGCTGGTATACAAATATACATAGTGGCATTATTAACAATAGCCAAAAAGTGGAAATAGCCCAAGAGTGCATCAACCAATGACTGGATAAATAAAACACGGTCTGTACATACAATGAAATAGTATTTACCTATGAAGGGTAACAAAGTACCGATACATGTTTACAATATGGATAAACCCTGAAAACACTGTGCTAAGTTGAAAAAGCCAGTCATGGCACATATGGTATGATTTCATTTACATGAAATGGCCAGACTAGGCAAATCTGAAAGACAGAAAGTAGACTAGTGGTTGCCTAAGCCTGGTGGGTGTTAGCTGGTGGGAGATGTCAGAAAGAAGGAGAAAATGCACTTCTAATGAGTAAAAGGTTTTGGGGGAAGTGTGATTAAAATATTCTAAAATGCATCTTGATGATGGTTGCACAACTCAGTAAATGTACTAAAGCCATTGGCTGAATTGTACAATATAAATGAGTGAATTGTATGGCAAATGAATTATATCACACTAAACTGTTATTATTACCGAAAAATCTACTCAGGTGATTGTGATGTGGATCAATTTAAAAACCATCATTTTAAATTTTTTCTACTCAAAATATAGCCCATACACCAGTAATAGTAGCATCATTTGGGATCTTGTTAGGAATGCAGAATCTCAGTGTTTGGATGGAAGAGGTTCTGCATTTTAACAAGAACCCTGGGTGATCAGTGAGCACATTAAAATTTGAAAAACACTGCTCTGAGATATTATTTAGAACCTTCTCGGTATATATCTGCCCAACCCCAAATAACTACACCACAGACTCTGAACTCCTTAATTCCTATAAGCATGCCAACTGGCATCAACAGTTCATCCAACAGTAGGAAGATACACCAAAACAATCTTGGAGAAAGCTTCAAAGAGAAGACTTTCATAAATAAATCTCTTTAGTGTGTCATAAGAGTTTTGAGCAGTGTTGCTAGAATCTCACTGGAGAACATAAAAGTGTTCCTGATTTTAGCGAAGTGGAGGAGAGGATCATGTTAACCCCATAGTCAATCAGCAGAGACAGAGAGGTGTAGGTAGTTAGAATTGAGAGGAAGCTTAATGTTTGTGTTAATCCGACGTGTAACTTAAGTTACATTTTTCACTTGCCTTTAGTTGTTTTCATGGACAATGTGTGATTTTTTTTACAGCGTCACAAAAAAAACTGTGATTCTTCTTTCACAATCACTGTCACTAATTTCCCATGTTTTATCATCCCATTTAAAGTACAGTTAGGGTACTTTAAAAAACTTTTAATTCTTCATCACTGAGATGTGTTATTGGTCCCTAGGGGCTATGTTTTCAAGTACCTAGGTACAATTCATTCACTTGACATTCCCACTAACAATACAGGGACAGCTTACCTCAAATGCAAGCCATTGCACAGCCACATGAAATTTTTAAAACCACAAAACATTGCAATAAGGGACCATTTTTACACTGTTACTTCTATGTACAGTGGCTGTGTTGTACAGAGGTTATTTAGACAGTTGATCTCAGAAATGCCCTTTATTTGTTGTATGAGTTTGTGTAAGCTATTTATGCAGTTTATGTCCCAGTGTACTCATCTCTAAATTGATATAATAGCTTCATAAATTTGTGGTCAGGAAGAAATGGCATAATGCACATAAAGTACTTAATATACTTCTTAAGCACTCAATAATGTTAGATATTATTATCATTGTCATCAAGATCCTAAAACTGGGATATCAGCAATGTTTGGCAGCATATTTGCTTTTAAATTATTTTATAATCTGACTACAATTTAGTTTGGACGAGTGTAACATATTTAGAGTAAAAATTAACAATCTATAAGGCTGAATGGATTCAGTTATAACGAGATAGGGCATCAGGTGAGATGTCTGAAAGCCTGAGTTAAAAATCTTTACCAGGAAAGAGAATAGCTATCATGTCAGACAAAATATTTATCAATAAAAGTGGTTGCTGTGGGTTGAATTCAGTGCCTTCAAAATTCATATGGTGAAGTCCTAACCTCATTCCAGTACCCCAGTGACCTTGTTTGAAAATAGAATTTTTGCAGATTTAATTAGTCAGGTTAAGATGAGGTCATACTGAAGTCAGGTGGGTTCCTAATCCAATATGTGCTTAGGGGAAATTGGGATACAGACATATACACAAAGAGAATACCAAGTGAAGATGAAGGTAGAAATCTGGGTGATGCTTCTACAAGCTAAGGAATGCCAAAGATTGCTAGCAAGCCACTAGAAGCTGGGTGAGATGCATAGAACAGATTCTGTCTCATAGCCCTCAGAGGGTACCTTGATCTTGGAGTTTGAGCCTCAAGAACTGTGAGACTGTAAGATTCTGTTGTTTATGCCACCAAATTTATAGTATTATGGCAATGCTAGTAAATGAATATGGTGCTATATCAGTGGCTTGCTAGTAAATAATGCAAGTCAATGGTTCTACATCTGTAGCATGGTTTCAAATCACCTGGAGGGTTTTTTAAAAAACATAGATAGCTGGGCCCCATCCCAGAGTTCTAATTCAGTGCATCTGGGGTAGGGTTGAAGAATTTGTATTTCTCATAAGTTCCTAGGTGGTGATGCTCAGGTCACTATTCTGATGACATTTTGAAAACCTCTGGCATAGGTTTTTCAGAGAAAGGAAAGACATCTGGGGGTTGAAGAGTGGGAATTAAGAACCTGGCAGCAGCAGGAAAACACATGTGTAAAATCCTACCTTTTCAGAAAATCTCCAAGTCTCCCCACCTGAACTTCCTCTCCCTATGCCAACCCTATAACAAATTGAAAAGACTAGCTTATTTTTAATCGATGAGCAATAGTGTTTTCAATCATATTAAAGGATCCAGCCATATCAAATCAATCAGGATTGGGAACTGCTACTCTAGGTCCTTGAAAAATAATTTCCTAACAAACTCTTAGGAACTGAAGTTTAAGACTTCAGGGTACATTAGAATTATCTAGGGGACCTAGGACTCACTCCAGATGTATTAAAGCAGAATTTATAAGGGTGAAGTCAAGGCAACTAAATTTTAAACTGGCTCTTCAGATAATTTTGATGAAATTCAAAGCTTGAAAAGTATGTGTTTACCTTAGACCTTCCTAAAATCCACCCAATTTTTTTCTCATATGTGTACAATAATCTCATCTTTGTATTGAGGTAGAGTTCTGAGGCAGTAAGGTATAATGAAATGGATACAAACTTTGGACTTACTCTGACATGGGTTCATGTCCTCCTCTGCCTATAAATAGCTGAATGCCTTTAGATAAGTTATGCAGGCTCTCTGAGTCTCAGTTTACTCACCTATCAAATGGGGAGAGCCATATTGTCTCTGAAACAAGTTGAAAATTAGCACTAACATTCACACATGCTTTTCACAAAACAATAGATATTTATTAGCAATAAATGATATTATCTGCAATGCTCGTGGGAACTGTATCTATAATCATTATGTCTTAACATAGTATCGGTCAATAAGTAATGATGGAATCTCTTATTATATTTACCAAGTTTTACATACACAGCATATAGTAGGAACTTAATAAATATTTACTGGGACAAAATAATACTTTATAGCATAGGTATCAAGAATTCAGAATTTGGAGCCAGGTTCTCTGGGTTCAAATTATGGCTTTGCTATTTAATCTTTCTATGACTCAGTTTCCTCATTTATGGCATAACAACAACAAACACTACAATCACAGAGATGCTGTGTGTATTCAATGAATTAGCATGTGTAATGTAATTAAAATGGTACCTGATATTGCATAAGGACTGGTTTTATCAATATTAATATTAAAATAGTAAGCATGTGTGTATTAAGGGCATGCCAATAAGAGAGTGGCAGTGAGAAACAGGAAAAGCTTTTTAGGGAAGATTGAGTTTTGAGCTGTTCTCATAAAGAGAAGTAAAATTCAACTATGTATTATCACATTCTGAAAATGTTCAAGGTCATTACAGCAACTACCCGGGAAAGTGAGTAGGAAATTAAGCCCTCTGAAGAGTCTGATTACATACATATACAATCACCACAACTTGTACCCCACACCTGCATTTTATAATAAATTAAAATAATGAGGATCAAGGTTCAAGAGACGTGGAGACAAGGTTGGATCTTTTAGGCAGATAACCACCATGTTTTTACTATTCATTTGCGTATGAGCTGTGTCTAGATGATACATGACTATTCCCAAATTTCCTTAATATCCAGATTTCTCCAACCACAGTAGAGTTCTGTTTAAGACTATATCCATCACACCATGGTTTGGGGAGTATTACAAGTTCCCCCAAATATTGGTGCCTATCTGGAATCTCTTGAATTAAAAAAGAAAATGTATGGGAGACACATACCCGGCACAAGAAGAACATTCAATGAAAGTTAACAGACTCTGAAGAAAACCATACAATATGGAAAACTTGTATGTTAAGAATCAAGCAATATAACATAAATAAAAGGAATGCAGGATGCTAAAGAAAGGAGTGGTGAGGGGAATAGAAAGGTGGTTCTTGGCCTATGTCATAGATTTTCCAGCTTTGCTTAAAGCGCCCTCTGCAGGGAACATAGGTTTTGGGGGGAATCCCAGATTTTGTTCAATTTGTGCCTTTTATCCAGGAGTTCCACAGTTCTGGTACAGACTGCACAGAAATCATGGAAGACATGAATTATGAACCTCAGCTGAGTAAATGAACATTTTCATGGAAGAGATGTGTGGCCTTCACTTTTCTATCCAGCTGCAAACGGGAGTTCTATTGAACCCAACTTATAAGATGCGTAAAAAACTCTGCAGCCCAACTAACCTGGGTTTTGTTTCAGATTGTCATTTACTATATGTGATCTCAAGCAACTTAACTTCTCAAAATCTCCATCTCCCTGTCACTTAAATGGGAATAATAATATTAGCCACCTCAAAGGGTGTTCATTCATTCAACAAATACTTTTCTGGGAGTTCATTTTGTGCAGGGTAACATTTAAGATCCTAGGACTACAATTCTGCACAAAATAGACAAAATATCTGCTCTTGTGGAATTTATATTCCAGTTTCATACATGTGGCCGAGGCAGAGCAGCTTGCAAGGCGGCCTGGACGTGTTGCAGTACTTTCTTTTGTTCTGGGCACCACTCAAAACTAGCCACTTTTTGGATCACCCTGATGGCATAGCACAATCAAATGAGGTATATACTGTCTCCAAAATCCAAAGTCTTTAATATCTTTTTAGGTTGTAGGAGTGACCAGATGCAACAACTTATCCTTTACCTCAGAAGAGATATCTTGGCATGTCTCACACAATTAGAAGCACAGAAATTTCAATTAAATGGAAGGCTCCGGAATTTTGTGGGATTTATTTTCCACCCTCTGGCAGGCAAATGTCTTATCAATACGGCTAGAGTAATTGTTACTTCGTGCTCACCAGGTCAAATCAGCATAATAGTGATGTTCCGTGGGAGGAATTTAGATTGCATTTTTGGGTTGGAGTGGGTATTTAATGTTAGGTGTGCTTAATACAGTTCTACGTCAGAGGTGATCCTCAACAAATGTTACTTATTGTTCTGCTCAGAATCCCTGCTGTATATCAGGATCTGATCCAAGCCCAGCAGAGGTGGAGGAAAGCTGCGTATGGAATCCTTTCTACAAATTGCTCTGGGTTTTTCTTTCCCTATTTACCATCAGAATGTTGCTCACAAAGATGTGAATGAACGTTTTACGCTACACCCCAATAAATATTTCTCAAATTAAAGCACCATTTAATTGCATCTCAGCAATGCTCCCTTGTGAGCACCCATTAGGCATAATGAATAATTCATAGACTTCCTAGGGTGCATTCTGCTGCTCTGAAGTACAAGAAGAAATAATGAAATAATGAGGCGATTGCTTTTCAGCGCCCTCCAACTGCACTCCACCCCTGCCACTTCGCTATGTGTGGGGCGTACCTGCCTGGCTGGGCAAGAAAGGATGCAGGACAAGCAGGTTGGGGAAAGTGCATGTCACCCTGACCAGGTTAAGCTTGAGCCTGGACCCGCCCCGCAACCCCTACCTTTTCCTAGCACAGGAAGACTATCTGGAGGCCTCTGCCCTCCCCTGACACTTGGCAGCCGCTGCTTCCTGGGCTTCGCAGTGCAGCTGGCTCGCCAGGCACTGGGTAAAACAGAAGTCAGGCTGGGGGCGGCGGGGACTTTCCTAAAGGAATCGCGTGCAAAGGGCTGAGAGCATGGCATCCACCGGCTGCAGCAAGTGCTCAAACCCAGAAATCCGACAGCCACAGTGGCAGCCAGAAGGCTCTTTTCTCACAGTGGAGCTGCAGAGGGTAGGGGGAGGGGAAATGATGAAAGAATTTTCTTTTTTAATGTTTGCGATTTTTCATCCATCTCAATGCATCAACTGTTTGGCAGCAGCACAAGTCCATCGGATTTATTCCTTTTTCACTGCTTCCATTGAAGGCCAAGAAATTCGCCCACTGTGACTTCCTCCCCCATTCCGGAAAGGAAGTCCTTAGAACTTTTGCCTGCAGGACCCCAAATGTCGCAAGCCCTTAGAACAGCGGTCCCCAACTTTTTGGCATCAGAGACAGGTTTTGTGGAAGACAATTTTCCCACCACGGTGGGGAGGGGGTACTGCTCCACCTCAGATCATCAGGCATTAGTTAGACTCTCATAAGGAGGGCAGCCTAGATCCCTAACATGCACTGTTCACAACATCGCGCTCCTATGAGAATCTAATGCCACTACTGATCCGACAGGAGGCGGAGCTCAGGGGAGCAGCCCAGAAGCTGGGGACCCCTCCCTTAGAACTTGCCTATAGGACCCCAGATGGAGAATGGGCCATAGATTGTGCCCCTTCACCCCAGACCCTTCCTGCCCCTTCATATTTAATCCATTATAATAGTATAATAGCTATCATTTATACAAGGGCAACTATATGTCTGCAAGAATGATTTCACCTAATACCCATGAGATCCATACTGTTATTATTGCCATTTTACAGATCAAAATGCTGAAGCTTATGTAGGTGAGCTTGCCTTAGGCCGCATAGCTAGAAAGCAATGAGGCTGGGATCGGAAACCAGGAAATCTGAATCCAGAACCGGAACTCTCTAATTCCCATGCTCTCCCCACCTCACCACTGTTTTAACTGATATCATCTCTTTTCAATTTGTTTCTTTTTAAATTTCAACATCAGTTTGTGATTTGACCTAGGTGAATGACAAGCTCTGTGTCTTTGTTTGCCTTTTAGTAATAACAATAAAAAATGCATGGGAATCTGCAGGCTTGGTTCTTTTACCCTTTTAAATTTTCCTTGGTTTTTGAAATTTTTCTTGGAGCTGTATGAAATATGGTAGCACAAAAAACAGTATGGTCTAGATTGTCAAGAAACTCAGCAATATCATATGCAAAAACCAGTGCATCCAGGTACTCGACTGAAAGCCTCTGGACTTGAAGTCAGAATGCCTGAATTTTAGTAAGTACTGCCTCTGCTCTGCTCCCTGCTGTCTGGATGACCCCAAGTAAATCAATCACCTCTCTGAGCTTAGTTTCCTTATCAATAAAATGAAGAAAGATGTAATATCTACCTAGCTAGCATCGTTGTGAAGATTAAATAGAGTAAACTGTGTGAGATTTATTTGCTATTTAGCCCTCTCTTCTGCCACCTTTAGTCAGCGCTATGTAACCAAGAGAAGGCAAGGCAGTGGGTGAAGAGAACAAGAAAGATAAAGTTGCTGCTAAGAAAAGAAGCATAATAGCTCTTAGGAGAACCTACTATTTCTCCCTTCCTCTGGGAATCTCCTGGGAGGCCCCCACTGTTTCCAGGACCAGAACCAGCCACTCCCAGCTGGCCCTTCCCCCATTCTCAGCTCTCCAGAAGGGCCCTGCTTCAGGATAAGGTCACATTCCAGTTACCCCCGTTTCATAAGTCAGCTCTAAATCATAAACTATCCTCCTCATTTCCTTGACACAGGCAGCCTCCCAACTGAACAACAGAAAATGTCCACCATCAGTTCATCAGTGACATAAAAAGAGGAAAAAAAATGTGCTCCCTGATTGTGCAGAAAAAGCTAGATCGTGGGATTCTCACGTGTTCCCCCTTCCACCCTAAATTATAATCAGAAATGGAGGCAAACAATGAAATTAAACTTCGTGGGTTGGTTTGTTGCAGGTAGACTGAACAAAGGAAAGAAAAAAACAAACGACACTTAAAACTTCTGGAAATGATTATAGCCAAAGAGGATAGATGGCTTTCTCTCAGTTTGTCTCTGGGGAACATCTTTGACCTTTGTTTCTTCGCTGCCCTCCTTATTCCCTGCGAAAGAGTCATTACGTTGTCCTGAAAATCAATACTGGGTAGGCAGCAGTCTTTACTCTTCCATCCCACGGCATTCACAACTTGCCTGGCAACCCCTCACATGCATGTCTCCCCTCTCCCCGCCTCCATTGCTCTTATCCTTCTCTCTCTATTTCATTTTTCTTGCTATTGCTAATCTCTCCCATGTTATGATTATACTGTTTCTGGCTTGTCTCAAATAAGAAGACATTTCAGGACTTTGTCACATCCTCCACGCCTACATAGGGCTTTCCCAGGTCCTTTTTTGTTGTTGGATATGGATATCTTTTTAAATGGAGGAAGGAAGGAAAAAGAAGAAGACAGGCAAATTTGTGGCATTAAACACAAACTGAAGCAGGACAGGGCAGGGCAGGCATGTGGGAGAAAAAGCCTAAGGCCACCTGTTTGGAATAGATTAGTGAGGTTTAAACAAAAACATCCCCAAGCCTCCACTCAACCTTCAGGAAAATGGTGCATTTTCCGATTCCTTACTCCCACGCTTCACTCTGTGAAGAGGAAATAAAGAGAGGATGACTTGAGAGCAGATGGGGGCAAGGCTATCTCAGAGGAAGATCAGGGCTCACGGGGTGGTCCATAGTTTTTTACACAGTTGGAGAGTAGGACAGGAAGCAGCAGCTGCAGCAGCCTGCCTCCGCTGAAAAACTGCCTGATGACCCAGAACTAAAGATTTCATTTTATGGGGCGGTGCCCCACCTTCCTGAGACAGGACATTCATCTACTTTTTCAGTAGTAGCCATGCTATACTGATGGTACTCCCGAGCTGAAAAGGCCACATAAAGAAGCTGACCAAAAACTATTGTAAATTGGCAAATGTAGTTGTATAAAACACATCTTATATAAATACATTTACATGAAAAATAAATCACTTTATTACAAAATAATACAATTAAGGATGTCCTAGAAAAATCTGGAACATTTATATGTTGTATCCATACCTGTAATCACTTCTGCTCCCTTCAGGCGTGTGCCTGTGCACACATACACACACATACACACACATACACAAGCACACTTACACTGTCTGGCTATGTGGTTTCCTTAAAACTACTTATCCTGATAATTGATGTACTCCAATCATGTCCTCCTGGAGAAAACGATAATCCCTAAGAAGGTCCTTATTAACGACCATGTAATGCCCAACTGATAGGGAAGATGACCACAGTAGGTTATGGTTATGCTGACATTTAGACAGATTGGCTTGGCCTTCAAATCTCATGGTATTGGGACACATTGTTGGCTGAAGTCTGAATTGATAAAAACTACTTTTCTGGAGAAGTTTGGTGATATTAAATATCCATTCCATTTGACCCGATGATTCCAATTTTAGAATGTTTGAGGGTTTTTGTAACAGCAGTGTTTTCAGAATGAAAAATGAAAACAACCTAAATATCCATCAATAAGAGATTGGTTAAGTAGTTATATAAAACATGATATAGATCCATACACATTAACATGGAAAGATGTTCCCAATATATAGCTTAAAGGGAAATGGAGATTACAGATAATGTGTTCAAGATGACTGAAATATATATTATATATAATATGTTATATTTATATAATATATTACATATATTCACATCCTGCTTAGGCATAGGAAAAAGTCTACAAGAAAATATTAACAGAGTTATATCTGGATGATGTGATTATACCTAATACTCTTATTTTTGTTTTTTGAGATGGGATCTTGCTCTGTTGTCCAGGCTGGAGTGCAGTGATATGATCATAGCTCACTCTAACCTTGAACTCCTAGGCTCCAGGGATCCTCCTGACTCAGCCTTCTGAGTAGCTAGGACTACAGATGCATACCTCCACATCTGGCCATTTTTTATTGTAGAGATGGGGGTCTCCCTATGTTATCCAAGCTGGTCTTGAACTTCTGATCTCAAGCTATCTTCCTACCATGGCCCCCCAGAGTGCTGAGATTGTAGGTGTGAGCCATTATTCCTGCCCCACCTTTACTCTTTTTTAATCCAAATGTTTATCTGCATCTTCTGATTATTTTTGCAATAAGAAAGTTTTACTCTATATTCAGAAAACATAATAAAGCCATTCTAAACAAATTACACTAAGATGGGCTTCCTTATCTACTCTGTGCATTGCCAGTCTCACTTCTAAGTACATGAGATCGGTTCATCAAAGGCGGTCAGTCCTTCTGAGGCCAGCTGAGAATGATATAGAGGGGTTGTTATTCTCCATAATGTGGATCTGCTCCTCAAGCAGATCATGCCAGATCTGCAGTCACAGAGACCTCTAAGATCTGTTTTAAATTCTGACTCTTTGGCATTTTGGCAGTACTGTATACTAAGCAGCAAGATAGGGACCAATTAATTCCACAAATTCGACTATGACTAATTTTTAATCAATGAATTGGCTCTTTAATTTGCACTTTTGGGAAACACAAAGAGGGAGCAATTTATTGAGAGTTGCCCTGAGATCATTTACCGAGATTTTAAGTGTGTATGTCCTTACACACGCACACACACACACATATCTCTGTACTGTGGTGACATTTAGTATATTCCTGGATGTGTTGTTCTTTCCCAGCAATTTCTGTTACTGCATGTCAGGCAGCAATGGAGGCATTCTGAGCTTTTGCCTGGATAATGACTCAACAGAACAAAGCAGCCAATTCTTCACTTTTGATTTTCGAAAAATTTTTTGACACTCACAGCAGACACAATAGCATGAGAGGAAAAAAAAAATCAACGAAGGAAAAAGAGTTGAAGGAAAACTAAGAAGTTCTTAGGCTGGTCAGTATTTCTGAGAAAACATGACGTATCTGGCCCCTTCACCCAGTCTAGGTCAGGACACTGAGAGGACAAAATAAAACCCAAAGGTCAGTTTGGGAGTTGGAGAACAAAATAGCACATGCCTTGGTTCCCAGGTGAAGCTTGGGGTATGGGAGGGTCTACCCCAGCATACGAAGACAACAGCGGAGTGTCATGGCTGTAAGATATGTATAAGCAGATCGGCCTATGGCAGGTTCACAGAGGCATACCACAGCATCACCACAGCAACATGGGGTGCCACATGGTGCACACACCCCAGTAACACGACAAGCAGCCAAGAGCAACACATACGTGACATTGGGTTGCAATGAGCTCCAGGAAACCTCGCCATTGGAATAAGGAGGTATCTAAGTCCATTTGCCCTGCTATAACAAAATATCACAAAAAGGGTAATTTGTAAACAATAGGAATTTATTTCTCATGGTACTGGAGGCTGAGGAGTCCAAGATCAAGGTGCCAGCAGGTTTGGTATCTGGTGAGGGTTGCTCTCTGCTCCCAAGATGATGCCTTGTGGCTGCATCCCTCAGAGGGACAGACACAAGCACTGCTGTCTCATGTGGTAGAAGGGACACAAGGACAAAAAGGGTCTGAGATCACTCCATCAACCTGTTTCACCTAAGGACACTAATCCCATCCTTGAGGGCAGAGCCCTCATGACCTAATCATATCCCAAAGGCCCCACCCCTTAATGCTGTTGCAATGGGGATTAAGTTTCAACATAAATTTTGAAGGGGACATGAATATTCAAACCATAGCAGGGGGCAGAGTAACCTCTCCCTGATGCTTTGATATTATATTTGGCCTGCAAATGGAAATGCAAAATCAGGAAGAAAACAGGAAGAATAAAATAACATATTTAATGAAATTAACTTGAATTTACTAAGGTTAGGCTGTCACCATTTGCTAAATGAAGAATTTTGTTAGAAATAAATTCAATTGTATTTAATTAGTTTTGAATGGCAAAAACTGCAATTTCTTTTGCACCAATCTAATAGAAAATTAGAAAAATCAATATATAACTTGTGTTTTTCCTGAATATTGTACCTGATTTAAATAAGCTAAGGATGCCAACTGAGGGATCCTTTGCCACCTAAGGACTTCTTGGCCATAGCCTGGGCTATAGCATTGGGATAACTCTTTCTAATCTTAATGACCAGCCCCCACTATATTTGTATAGAGTCCTTGGCTAGGTACATACTTATCAGTCTAGCTTCACAGTCAAAATAAGCCTGATACAGACCACTATATCTTTCTGTACCTTCCCTAAGGACAAGTGTCCTTGGGTAGGCCCCTTTATCATAATTGCAAAGACCTGTATATCTACCCATTATTTGGTATAAAAAAAAAAAAAAAAAAAAAAAGGTTTTGTAGTAAAATGCCACTATTCTGAAGGACTTTTTCTATTTTCTTTTAAAAACTCTTTCCAATCCCCTGGCTCTATCCAACGTACACACAACACACAAATACACACACACACACACATACACACACACACTCACACAAATATCTTGACCTTTGCATCCAAATATGGTCCCCATAAAACCAAAAGAAGTAAACACAAAGCAGTTATCTCTGCATCATAATGAAAATTTTGCAATATCATTAACACCTTCTAATCCTACCTTCATCACTACGTGCAGACTATATACAAGAAAAAAAGTATTCTCTAGCTCATTCCTGAGGAATATTTTTCATATTGGTAAAAGATTGGTAAAAGCTGCATCAGTGCTTAAGTTAAAAGAGAATATATAGAGATGACCAGTGATTCTTTCATAAACCTTGAAGAATGTTTGGTTCAAAGAGATAAGCTCCACACCACTCAGTGCATGGAGGGGGAAAGCATGAAACAGGGAGCAGAAAGGAATACTGCATTCAGTCAAAACTTCAGAAGAAATCATTGAGAACAGCCATAATAAAATTTAGACAGAAGTAGATTTAACTTCAACACCGTTGAGAATTGCAGTTCCTCTGATTGCCCAGAGGTTTTGTATATCTTATATATTTCATTAGCAATTCCACCCTGTAAAAGGAAACGGACACACAGTATTCACATTATATTAACAATGTATCATTTTTATCCTCTTGCTTACTCCAGGTCATTTCTTTATAGTTTGCAGAAGATGTATGCAAACTCCCCACTGACCTCCAGTCTAACAATAGAGTTCTAGTCATGCTAGAATAGATGTAAAATTTTGACATCCATTCTATAAGAAATTTCCAAGCAACATGGGATTCTGGAACTGTACATCTCATTAATAGCACACTAGCGTTTTATTAATTTGGCAGTTATGTGCCAGATGAAGTTGAGCCAGGACGGATGGCTTAGGACACCGCTACACTGATTGCTATGCAGCAGAATCGCTTGTTTACTTGGTTGCCTGCACAACTAAAATGCAATTTCCATGAAGCCAAGAACTATATTGTTTTTATATCTTCAGCCCCAATTGTCAATAAATATTTGAATAATAAGTGAATGGAGTTTCTTAAAGTTTTTATGATCCAGAGTAAGGAGAAGCTGAACTCACTGGGTAGCAGTAGCAAAATGCAAATATTTCCCATGAGGTTTCCTCTAAAAGGATCAAAATAGGATCGTACCCAGGCAGGACAACCTTCTAACAGGTCTCTGGGTCCAGTGAAACTGGCATGGATAAGGATCAGGATCTACCAACTTTTTAGCCAACAGTCATTGGCATAAAGCAACATGATTTTTCAAAGGAAACAAGATGGAAAAGATTAAGAGAGGAGCCAAAACATACAAAGGAAGAACAGAAAGCATGGGAGGCCACATACAAATCAGAGGTCTGTCATTCTGCCTCAGCAACCCTCAGATCACAGGCTGGTGCATCTGACCCACATGATCCATGGACTTTGCCATGTGTGTTTATAGGCCAAGAACCCTCACCTGTATTTACAATAGTATAACTGCTCATAGATCAAGAGTTTCTGGGCACTGATGCAAATTTTCTTATGCATGGAGATGAGAGAATTTGGAAAAATCTAGTCAATTAAGTTCTTTTTTTTTTTGAGATGGGGTCTTGTTTTGTTGCCCAGGTGAGAGTACAGTGGCGTGATCTCGGCTCACTGTAACCTCTGCTGTCTGGGTTCAAACGATTCTCCTGCCTCAGCCTCCCAAGTAGCTGGGACTGCAGGTGCGTGCCACCACACCCGGCTAATTTTTGTGTTTTTAGTAGAGACGGGGTTTCGGCATCTTGGCCAGGCTGGTCTTGAACTGCTAACCTCGTAATCCACCCATCTCGGCCTCCCAAAGTGCTAGGATTACAGGTATGAGCCACCGCGCCCGGCCTACCAATTTAGTTCTTACTGATGCCTATTATAAGATTTTCTGACCCCAAACTCAGGATACATTGCCTGATCAATATCTTGCCTAATAGGGGGGACATTGGATTCCAGGACTGTTCCAGAAGATTTAAAATACATGTTTTAAAATCCCTTTTACTGAAATTCCAGACCACGGGGAAAAAACCCCACAAAAGGTACTCCAAAACTGATCCTAAGCCCAACTCCCCAGTTCAAAACTCAAGATGCTTTATAGAACTTATAACCAACTCTGTTGAAAACATTGGTTCTCTACACACACAGCACTCCTTACACTAGATGTGCAAGGAGTTTTCCAAAATTGGTCAATTCTCTGGGGAACACCCGCTGGGTGTCCTACAATTTAATTCAATTTTAACATTATCTACCTGTAGTTAGTGTCAGATCCCACAAGGTCATGGGCTCAGTCCCACAAGATTTCCACCACTTCAGATGCCAATCACAAGTCTGGGCCTCCCATACTTCTGACCCACTGTCTATATTGGGGAATCCTATGACCACTCCCCTTTAGGTTTAATAATTTGCAAGAATAGCTATTAGAACTCAGGGAAATATTTTACCTTTGTTTGCCAGGTTATTATAAAGGATATTATAAAAGACAGAGATGGACAGCCAGATGAAGAGGTATGTAGGAAGTAGTCCAGTAGAGTTCCAAGCATGGCAGCCTCTGTCCCTGTGCCGTTAGGGTATGCCACCCTGTAAGATTATGGATGCATTCACCAACCCAGAAACTCATCAAATGTCATCACTCAAGAGTTGTTGTAGAACTTAATCGCCAGCCCTACCCCTCCTGGAGGTCAGGGGATAGGGCTGAAAATTCCAAACCTCTGATTGCTTGGTCCTTCTGGTGACCAGCCTATCTTGAGGCTATCTAGGAACCTCACTGTAAGTCCTCTCATGAGCATAAATGCAAATGTGTGCAAAAGGGTCTCATTATGAAAAACAAAAGATACTGTTATCATTCAGGAAATTTCAAGGGTTTTAGGAGCTCTGTGCCAGGAACTAGAAACGAAGACCAAATTTTTTTTTTTTTATTACACCTCACCAACCCTCCATATAAAGCATAATTAAATTTCCTAAATGCAAAAACAGTAAATATATATTCTATTATTTTTATGTTCTTATGATAGTGAATTTTATGTGTCAACATGATCAGGCTAAAGGATGCCCAGATAGCTGGTAAAACATTATTTCTTATGAGTTCTGGATGTACCTCTGAGAATGTTTCTGGAAGGGATTAGCATTTGCATCTGTAGACTGATACAGTGGTTCACCCTTATCAATGTGGCTAGGCTTCCCTAATCTGTTAAGGGTCCAAATAGAACAAAAACTGGAGAAAGGGTGAATTCATTCTCCGTTTGAGCTGGGATGTCCATTTTCTTCTGCCCTTAGACACTGGAGCTCTTTGTGGCCCTTCAGACTTGAACTGAATTAGTACCACTAGTTCTCCTGGTTCTTCAGCTTACAGAGAGCAGATCATGGAACTTCTCGACCTGAGACAATTCTCATAATAAATTGACCGATTGATCGACTGATGAGAGAGAGAGAGAGAGATGATTGATTGATAGATGACAGATGATAGATAGATAGATAGATAGATAGATAGATAGATAGATAGATAGATAATAGATCTTATTAGTTCTGCTTCAAAACCTGGACCAATACAGTTCACTTGGTGTTTAAGTTACTTTAATAAGAAGTTGGCTTTCATGAAATTTACTATGCTGGTTTAATTTCTTTAAAATAATTTTCCTTGAATTTTAACTTACAGGAAAAAAATGAGAGATGTTTTCATTCAATCAGTTCTTTCATGCTGAAAAACTATTATATAAATGGAAGGAAGAGAATGGTTTTTTTCCCTACCTATCTCCAAGGCTAAATGAGAGCTGCTTATGACAAATTATGGGGTGGGCTTTAATGCAGATGTGTCTGAATCTCGGAACCTATATCTGTATGAAGACCCAGACAAAGGCAACATGCTGAGTAGAGTTAAGAGAAAGTACCTAGGAAATATGTAACTCTGAGGAGTTAATGTGTTTATAATTACAAAATCTTGTGTCAGTGGTTGTTGGTAAGGTGACTAGCATCTAATAGTAGAAAGGACCCAGAAATCCTCAGTGCCTGTATGCAGTTCAGAAGCTGCTTGTTTGACATATGTTACACAGTATTCTCACCTTCGGATTTAAAAAAAAAAAACCAAAAGAGGAAGGTAAGGTCCCCTCTAACCACTAACTGAGCACTATCCCCTTATCCCTCTCTGTCCCTATCCCCTCCATAGGTAACTGTTAAGAGTTGATATTAGTATTCCAGGTCTTTATAATTTTTATTACTTGTATTATGTCATGACTATACATAACTGTATTATCACTTTTGGGGTTTGGAGTTTTGTTTAATATTTGAAGTATATTTTACAAATAGTAAAGTATACAAACTCTTCAGAATTCAGCTCAGTGTATTTTTTACCTATACGTTTCCACTCGGACAATCAATACTTTGAAACTTTCCAGACCCAGAAGGCTTCCTCAGGTCCTTTTCAAGTGAACATCCCCTGACCCCAAAGGTAGCCACTATTCTCACTTCTTTACCACAGATTAATTTTGCCTAAGGTCAGATGCAAATTTTGGGACTAAGAAATCCCTTATTACTGCTGGTTGTGATTATGGATGATTTAAAAATTAGAATATGCCCAATAAACTAGACTGGTTGTAAAACAGCATAGACATTTTTAGATGGTTCAGAAAACCTTTCAGTAGCTTCCTTTGCTTCAGGGTCAAAGCGGTGAGGAGCAGGGCATGTGTGCAGACAACAGAGATTTCCTGAATTGATGCCTTCATTCTCTGACCCACAGACGGGAGGCCAGGTTGTCCTAATCCAAAATTCATAGGAAAAGCCTCTGTAGGTTTCCAGAAGGTTAGGAGACTAGACCTCATAAGAAGTCTGAGGCTGTGGGGAGGGGCCTTGCCTAGGAGCCCTCCATCACTTATGTATTCTATGAAATTTAAAAGTGGCAACCTCAGCCGGGTGTGGTGGCTCATGCCTGTAATCCCAGCACTTTGGGAGGCTGAGGCAGATGGATGGCTTGGGTCAGGAGTTCGAGATCAGCCTGGGCAAAAATGGTGAAACCCCATCTCTACCGAAAATACAAAAAAATTAGCCAGGCGTAATGGCATGCGTCTGCAGCTCCAGCTACTTGGGAGTCTGAGGTAGAAGGATTGCTTGAGCCCAGAAAGTCGAGGCTGCAGTGAGCCAAGATCGCACCACTGTACTCCAGCCTGGGTTACAAAGTGAGATGCTGTCTCAGAAAAAAAAAAAAAAAAAAGTGGTAGCCTTTAGTTACTTGGGTTGCTCTAGTAGGTGTGTCACATCAGAGCCCAGAGTAGATCTGAACAACAGAAGAGACACACACCAAATGACCCACCACGCTATGACTCTAGCCCAGACATTTGGGGATGTTCAAGCTGTGTCCACTTGGGACATTACCATTACAACAATAACTAGCATTTACTGAGCATCCACTCTGGGTCAGGCATAGGAGCTACAGTCATGGACTTTTTAACAATGTTTGTGTCAGTGATGGATGGTATATACAACAGTGTCCCCTAAGATTATAATACTGTATTTTTACTGTACTTTTTCTACATTTAGACATGTTTAGTTACACAAATGCTCACCATCGTGTTACAATTGCCTCAGTAGTCAGTGCAGTAGCATGCCATGCAGGTTTGTAGCCTAGGAGCAATAGGCTCCACCATATAGCCTAGGTGTGTAGTAGGCTCTACCATTTAGGATTTTTGAAGTACATTCTATACTTCCAAAATGTATATAAAATGCGGTGATGCATTACCGAACAATGGGGATACATTTGGCTATTGGTTACATTCAGTCTTCTTTTACTGGGGCTGCGCTATTAGGCATGTTACATCAGAGCCTCAATTTCTTTTTCTTTTTTTGAGACAGGGTCTCACTGGGTTGCCCAGGCTGGAGTGCAGTGGCGCGATCCCAGCTCACTGCAATCTCCACCTCCCAGGTTCAAGCAATTCTCCTGCCTCATCTTCTCATGTAGCTAGGATTACAGGCATCTATACCACACCTGACTAATTTTTGTATTTTTAGTAGAGACAAGGTTTTGCCATGTTGGCCAGGCTGGTCTCGAACTCCTGACCTCAAGTGATCCTCCCACCTCAGCCTCTCAAAGTGCCATTTCCTTGCAACAAAACAGTAAATATATCTCCATTGTTAAGCAATGCATGACTATATTTCATATACATTATCCCAACCTGTCTTCTACAATTACCTCATGTTTTAGGTATTATTATTGTTACAACTCTCATTTTACAGATAAATCACAAATCAAAAAGTTAAGTGATTTTCACAAAGTCACAGATTGTAAGTGTTAATTGACACTGGACCCAGGTCTGCCAAATTCCTAGCTTGGAATTTATTTTTGCCTGTGGTAAATTGACTGTAGGAATTGCCCCCAGTTCTTCACTCCTCCCTAGGTCTGTGACCTTGCCAAGTAACTCTACAGTTCCTGCCTATTTTGACTGCACTCAGCCATGTGACTTTCATTGGCCAATAATATGACACATATAGACTTGCAAAGCACTTCCACAGTTGAGCTTACCTGCTCTTACTCCTCTGTCATGGCCTGATACCATGTGTGGGCTAAATAGAAATAGTACCGAGTCACCCCGGTAGTCCCACTGAGGCTGTCAGAAATCAGCCAACAGCCAACCAACTCCCAAACATGTTAGCGAGCCCCACCCAGATCATCAGAGCCCTGTCAACTTTTGAGCTAACCAGTGCTTCTTGTTGTAAGCCACTGAGGTTGTGTGGCTGTTGATGCAGAATTGTTGTGGCAATAGATGACTAATACGCTACACTGTCCCTGCAGTTAGACTGCCTAGGTTTGAATCCCAGCTCCAACACTAGCTAAGTGACCTTGACAAGTTACTCAACACCTCTGTACTTCAGTTTCCTCATTTGGAAATGAGGACTGTAGACATATAATGTGGATTATAGTAGTATCTATTTCATAGAGTATTTCTAAAAATGTAAAAGCTTTTTTATGATGTATAAATTATATAAAATACACTGTACAAACCTTTAGTGTATATCTTGATGGATTTTTACATACGCTTATACACATGTATATATGTTCATATAACCACTACCAAGATCAAAATATTTCCAGATCTTCAAAATGTCCCTTTGTCTCTGCCAGATCAGTAACTCTTCAAAAGTAAGCACTATTCTGACTTCCATCATCACGTATTAGTTTGGTCTGTTTTTGAAATTCATATAAACAGAATACAATATGTACTCTATTGGGCAATTGTCTATGGACAATTCTATGAATTGTCTTTTCATAACTTTGTTCTTTCACTTGTGTGACTATGTGTGGGATCATCTATACACTTGAGTATAGCAGTGGTTTGTTCCTTTTCGTTACTATGTAATATTTCATGGCATGAATACATCATAATTATTATCTATTCTGTTCACATTGATGGACATTTGAGTTTATTCCACTTTGGAGCTTTTACAAATAAAACATTACAAACATTCCTGTACATGTCTTTTAGTGGATCTAAGGTCTCATTTATATTTTACTCATATACCCAGGAGCAGAACTGTTGGATCATAGGTTATATGTATGTTTAGCTTTATGAATGCTGCCAAAACAGTTTTCTAAAATGTTGTGCCAATTAACAATCCCACTGGCAATGTATGAGTGTTACGATTAATTCATATTCTTGCCAGCATTAAGAGATAAAAAGTCAAGTCATAGACTGAGAGATTTTATAACAACATATAATTGACAAAGAACTTTCTGAAGAAAGAACTACAAATCAACTCACCAATCAAAAACTTCTACAAAAGCAATATAGACAATTCAATTAAAAATGGGCAAATGACCTGATCAGCTCTTCAAAAAAGAAGATGTTCAAATGGCAAATAACATAGGTTCATCAACATTAGTTACCAGAGAGATGCAAATTAAACCATAATGAGACAACATTACTATCAAGAGTGCTAAAATTAAAACTATTGACAATGCCAGGTGTTTTCTTTTGTTGTTAATAGATGGCATCCAATGCTCCACACCATTCAGCAAACTGTTGTTCAGTTAACAAATGGACTTAGAGAGCTGAACATGTTGCTACAAATATAATTAATGCATTCCTTTTCATTTCTCTTTAGAATTCCATAGTATAAAAATACCATAGTTCATTTCAACATTGCCATTCCAATGGAAATTTAGGTTGTTTCCAATTTTTTCACTGTTACAAACAATGAACAGTAATGACATTACAATATGAACAGTCATATATGCCTCCTTGTGCACATGTGCAAATGTTTCTCCAGAGTAGACAACAGGGGATAAAGTTTGTGTGTCACAGAGAATGTGTATTTTTAGCTTTAATCATTACTAGAAAATCACCTTTTTTTAATCAGCTGTATTAATTGACTGTCTAGCCAATAGTGTATAAGAGTATGCCAAACCTCCTTAAAAAAATTAGATGTCATTCGATTTTTAATTAATTTTTTAAATTGATATTTAAAATGGAATATTATCTTAGTTTTGCTTTCTGTGTTTAATAGTCAGGTTAAACATCTTTTCATGACTTTATTGGCCATTTGTATATCCACTTCGATGAATTGTTTCATAACTTTGTTCTTTTTCTGTTAATTGTTTATTTTTCTTACTAGCATCTATTTCTAATGCAATCTTCAATATTTGTTGTGTTTTGTGAATATTTTCTTTCAATCTACTGTTTTCTAACTTCTATACTGAACTTTATTGTGACAAGAGTTTATAATTGTGATTCAATAAAACTTAGTATTTTCCCTTATGGCTTTTGCTTTCATTTTCCATTTATGAAGGTCTTTCCTATACTAAAGAATGCATATATTTTTATAATATAGTTTTAGTATTTATCTTTTTAATACACCTGGAGTTTCTAGTATAAGATATGTCTGACTTTTTCTCCAAACAGAGAGCCAATTTATTGAATAATTAATCCTTTCACCTCTTATCTGGAAAACAGAGTCATAATATACCGAATTTTATGTAAGATAATATATATTTCTAACCTCTATTCTGTCATTGACTCACTTATATATCCCTGTACCTACACATTGTTTTAATTAATATAACTTTATTTTATTTTCTAGCCAGTGCTATTACAAAGCCCCTGCTTTGTTATTCCTTTCCAAAATTGCCTTGCTCTTCTAGCACATTTACCTTCATAAAATTTTTAGAATTATTCTGTTAAATTTGGCTTTAAAATCATACTTACATTTTGATTGCAATCAGGATTGCATTGAATTTGTAGATTATTTGCAGTGACATTTTAAAATATTGAGTATTTCTATCCATGAACATGGTTAACCTTCCTATTTATTTCTGTCTTTTATATCCTTCAGAAAAATTTTATAGTTTTCTCCACAAAAGTCTTATGAAACCTCTTTACAGTATTTAAATTTTTGAATGGGATCTTCTTCTCCTATTAAATTTTCTTTTCTGTTTCTTTTCTTTTTTTTTTTTTTTTTTTTTTTTTAGAGGATGAGGCTCTCACTTCATCACCCAGGCTAGAGTACAGGCATGATCATAGTTCACTGCAGTCTCCAACTCCTGGGCTCAAGAGATCTTCACACCTCAGCCTCCCAGTTAGCTAGGACTACAGGCACATACCTCCATGCCTGGCTAATTTCTATTCTATTTTCTAATGGGATATTACTGGTGTATAGTTAAGGAATTTTTGTTTGTTTGTTTTTACATATTTTTTTTTCTTTTTTGTACTTCCTATATTAAAGTTCAATACATAGTATTTTCTAATAAATATCTTAATGTGCTTTTGGTATTTTCCTGACATTACTGATACTGGTGGAAAAGATTGAAGGTAATACGCCAACTACCAGTATCCCACAAGATTACCTGGGAAGAATTCATGAAAATATACTAAAGTAAGTTTTTATAAACAATTTTGTAAGGAATGACTCTCTATTAAACCTGTTCAGGAAATATGTTTCCAAAAATATGTCATTATAATATAGGTATTATCATCCGTAAAATGATCTGATACCACATTTCACCCACCACACCAGCCCAGCCCCTCTAAGCTTCTAAAACAAGTCCACACTATCACTGCTTCCCTACTCTTCTCCACGGCAGTTTTTCCCCAGCATCTGATCTTGCTGCCTATCCCTTATATTCATCAGTTCTTCTACTCTTCTCTCACACATCAATGGTCCCATTAACATGGTAAGAAACTGTTGATTTTCTTAGACAGGCAAAACAGGAGAGGAGGGCTGCACTGCCCTTTCCCTTCCTAACCATGTCTAAATGCTGGCTGCACTTAGTACAATTCTAAAATGGGGAGGGGGAAACAACCAGAGATATAGGTAAATTTAAAGAACCTTCCCCCTTGACTTCCTCTGGTTTCACCTTCAGAGTAATAAAACCAACCATAAAAACTAGTATTTTTAGGCCAGGCGCAGTGGCTCACACCTGTAATCCCAGCACTTTGAGAGGCTGAGGAGGGCGAATCACAAGGTCAGGACTTCGAGACCAGCCTGGCCAACATGGTGAAACCCTGCCTCTACTGAAAATACAGAAAATTAGCTGGGTATACTGGCAGGTGCCTGAAATCTCAGCTACTCTGGAGGCTGAGGCAGGACAATCGCTTGAACCCGGGAGGCAGAGGTTGCAGTGAGCCCGAGATTGCCCCACTGCACTCCAGACCCGGCGACAGAGTGAGACTCTGTCTCAAAACAAAACAAAACAAAACAGAACAAAAAACTAGTATTTATTGAGCACTTACTAAGTGTCAGACTCTGTGTGACTTTGTATTTATCATATTTAAGAACCCAACAACCTTGTAAAGCAGAGAGTATTACTATCTTCACTGGGTAGAGAGGACACAGAAGTCCCTAGAAGAAAAATAACTTTTCAAGTTGCATAGCCAGTAAGTTCAGCTAAGTTAGCCACATCTGAACCAGCCCCTGTTCCTAAACTCCTCTCTAACACGATAATGTTGTGGGAAGAAAATATGGAGCAAAATAAACACTCTTCTGATACTTATATATTTATATATTTGTGTTTATGACATTAAAACCTAAAAGATTTTACACATTTCATTGCTCAACACAGTAATCACTGTTTTAGCCATGAAGTACACCCGTATTTTGAATCCACTGCAGGACAGAAAATATCATCTCTTAGTGACACGGAAGCACATATCTGGAGTTGTGCCAAAATACTGCTGGTTCCCAAAAATGCTCTTGGCCACATAAATGCAGAGAAAAAAGAGCATAGATGGGACTACGATATTTTACTTCACCCACCTGTTGTGGGATTCTATGAACTTCAGGCTGTGTGATCTTGAGCACATCACTTCATTTGTCTCCGTATATCTCAGTTGCCTCAGTGGTTAAACAGTGGTAATAACAGCACTTATCTAGTATGGTTTCTGAAACTATTAAATAAGCACCTATATAGTGATTAGAAAAGCGGCTGACACATTTTAAGTGCCATATGAGAGTTCCCACCATCCTTAGATCCTTCATCATTCTGGGTGACAAAGTTCAAATCTACTTTTATTCCAACATCTCAAACTGAATTCGAGTTTGGGGAGTGGTTTGGAGATCCAGTTTTGTGGGCGTCTTCAAAAACTTTTAGAAGCTTTATTTTCAGACCTACTCGCTTTTCAAAGACAGTGGGATGTATCTTTCTGATCCACTGAAAAGATAGTTTGTTTGGCTTAATTTCTCTCTGGTCCTGCTAAAAGTCACTCACTACTCAAGGTCTACTATGAATCTTTTACGAAAATAAACACTTCTTAAAGGTTTTTCCTTTGAAGTAGACCATGGCGTTTTGACCAAGTACAAATCATCATCAGTAGATCCATGTTTCCGAGGCTGGCCTCCTCTGGCTAAAGGGGCTTTGCTCCCACATCTTAAATTTCTTTACAATTGACTTACTGGGAGCTGGGGCTAACCTGTCCTATCCTCCCTCACTTCAGCCAAATAAACACATTACTGGTTCTCACCTGTGCAGTCTAGACCAGCCCTGCCGCCCTGCTGCCCTGTTGTAGTGGACTCCTGCCAAATTTTTGCTGAAGAAAACCTCAGAAACAGGAACAGGAAGCCTATTCAGGGATCAAGTTTCCTTGATATAGATCTGTCCTCTGCACTGCCTGCCTGATCCCTCATCCACCTTTTATTCTCCCACTCCTTGTGGTCTTATCTTGACTCCAATTCATTGACTTTGGATGTCCTTGAACCAACTTTCTTTAATGGCATATTTCTTGTCTTCCAGGGCTCAGCCAGCTTTGTGACTAACTCCAGCCTGCCCCAACTGCCTGCTACCTTAGCTTGCTTTTGGCGTTGCAGTTTTCCTTGGCTCCAAACCCTAAGAAGTGACATCATTCACCTGTACCCCAGGGTTGACATATCCCAACCTTTTCCCTTTACGTCCCTGTGAAATGCCCTGACATCCTAGTGGAAGGAATCTCACTAAACAAAAAGGTTCAGAAAGATTTTTTTTACACTACCAGGAAGTGAATGATATGATACGGCATTGCAAAGCCAGGGAAAACACATTCAGAAAGCCCTGTTTATTCTTCATAGGGGTAATTTTGCTGTATTGGAGTTTCTAAAACCAAAGCATGCAATTTTCAAATATTATTTTGAAGAAAATAACTCAGATAATCTCTGTCCATTAGTAGATCTTTTCATCTAGTTACAGGACCTCTATATACAAGATGAGAGAACTACAAACCACATACAATCCAGAGCTTTGCATTCATATCATTTTTATACTATCGGCTGTGTGACTTTGGGCAAGTCCTCTAATTCTTCCAAACCTCAGTTTTCACAAATACAACATTGGGTCCAAAAACACCACCAAACTATAGTTTTTTGAGATTATGGGATGTGTCTTATTTTTATGAGACTCCTTCCCAAAATGTGGCCTACAGAAAATGCTCCAAATTATTGATTTCATCAGGCTGATAAAAGAATCAAATAAGTTGAGGTATGCATAACCACTTTGAAAATTATAAAGCACCATACAAATATTTTTGTTATTATGAATGCATTGTGTGCCAAAAAATTTTATAGAATTCAGAACATATTTCCCCAAAAACCCATGATGCAATTCCCTATCCGTCAGATCACAAATTAGATGTTACCTGAAACATTTGTTTGTCCTCCTGCATGCCTTCATCAGGCTTGTCCTGTCCCCCTTCTTGTATCTTTTTGTCTGAGCTCCCCACTAGATTGTAAACTCCTTGAGAACAGAGCCATATGGCCTATGTCTGGGTCGTTGTACGTATTAATACTATATATATAGCAGTTAGTATATGCCAGTCTTCATCTTAAGTGCCTTACCTATAAATATTAGCTCATGTAATCCTGACAAAATTCTATAACATAGAAATTACTCTGACACCCATTTTATAAATGTGGAAACGGAGGCATGGAGAAGTTAAGTGTTAAGTTAAGAAGTTAAGAAGTTAAGTTAAGAAGTTAACCTTCTCAAGCACACATAGCCAGTAAGTGATAGAGCTGGGATTTGGACCCAGATAGACTAATTCCAGGGTCCATGCTGTTAACTACCATATTAGAGTATGGGTAGGATGGGTAGGTGTGTGAGTAAGATATTCCATGTACCATTTGTCCTTTGTTATCTCTACTTCCAGACAAGACAATAATGTGAAAAAGCAAAGCTGAGGTTTTATACCCCACTATAAATAAGTTACCCAAAGGATTCTGGTGAGCTTGGAAACTACAGCTTTTAAGCCAAAATGACTCCTATCAACAAAAACACATTCACTTCTCCAGCCTGCCCACTTACACAATTTCCACTTTCCTCCCTCTCCCTCCTTCCCCCATCCCCCAACAAACATATTGACTATGCACTGGATACACTGTCAGTCTGGTCAAGTAGTTTTGCTATATACTTCTCCCCCTACATATTTCATTCCATCCAATGATTTCAAATGTCCTCCAAAAAAATTATCTTTCATTCTTTTGTCCAGTTTAAATCTCTATATTGAACTACACCCTAGACATTTTTACTTGGATATTTTACAGGACAGGCCTTATATTCAATGGATATTCAATTCGACATATGCAAGTCAGAACAAATGAACTTCCCCTTCAAATGTGTTTTTTCTAAGGGTAAATAGCAGCAAGCACCATTACTAGGTACTCTAAACAAAAATCTGGAAATCAAGTTGATCATCTCATCTTTGCATCTTATACCTACTCAATAATTCACGAAACCCAACAATTCTCTTAACAGTATCTTAACTCCACTCCCACTCCCTCTCAGCATTGTAATCCAAGGCACCAAATCTCTCCTCTGGACAATTCTAAGAGCTTCTTAACAAAAATCCCATTTTCATTCTTGGGTTTCTCTAGTGTACTCTAACACAGCAGATTAAAAGAGAAAGTCATGCCGCAGCTTAAGTCCATTCAAAACCTTCCAAATGCTTTGTGGAGAAAAACAAAAGCTTTACTGTGGCTTGCAAGACACTGGTGGTTCTGCTCCCACCTACTTCTGCAACTTTATCTCACGTCTTTCATTCCCTGGCTTACTAACCTTCAGAACTTAGGGATCTTTCATGAATTCCTTGAATCTGCCAAGTTCTTTCCTATTTCTTCTAGGCTTTTGCACATGCTGTTCCTTCTCTTTGGAACTCTTCCTTACTCACTATCTAGTCAATCCGACATTCATCTTTTGAGCCTCAGCTAAATGTCACTCCAATGAAGAAGTTTCACATGTTCACCCACCATGCAGACTACATTAGGTTCCCACGTTATACATTTTCATGGCACAGTGAACTTTTCCTTTACTACACTTTGTTGTACGATGTGTTTCCCTTTGGTGTCCTCATCAAAGTTTATTATGTGTATGATTATTTATTTTAGTCTGCCTTTTCTGATAGACTATAAGTTCCATGAAGTCAAAGACCAGTCTTGTTCACTGTTCTGTTTACAGTGCCTAGCACACATCCTTAAATGAATGAATGAATGAACCAATGCTATCCTGGTAGTTTGGAGTGAAGTAATAACAATAGACATTAGAGGTACACTTTTTTATTTTATCCTCATAACAACTCTGTGAGATGGTATTATTACCCTTTGACAGGTGAGGAAGCCAGTATTTGTAGAAATGAGGTTACTTGCCCAGACTGCATCAGACTCGACTGGTATACAATTCAAATCTGTGTGTTCAATAGCTCAGTTCCACTGAGCAATGTGCTACCTCCCAAGTTATTCTAAAATTTATTCTTCCAGGAACAGGGATAATTGTGATCACTTCACTTTTTAAAGAATAAGTTATTGCCTATGAAAAAAATTTCTCCAGACGCTTTGTCCTTTATAAATGCTAAATAATATTAGTATCTTTTTGGCATTTAAAGGGAATTCTTCGGGATAAGCAAAACCACTTACCACCACTTTCCATTTAAAGTAAAGGCCCTAAAATCATTAGGGAAAGTCCTGATAAATTAAGAAGTATTTCACATTCATCAAAATGAAAACACATAGAGAGAGAAACTGAGTGTATTAAAGCAAATTAAGCAGAAAAAGGAAGTTGGTGAGACAAAGGCATGAACTAAGAAAATGGAAGAGATACTGGAAGAAAGAAGACAGATAAGTACAAGGACACAGGGAAACAAAGAAAGGAAAACAGACTACTCAGGTGTCTGGGAGAGTCCAGGGGAGCACATAGCAAGAAAGATGCTGCTTCTGCTTCAAACCAAAATAGTAGTATTTCTGACTATCTAAGAGTTTAGTAGCTAATAGCCAGAGCATCTGATGACTACAAGGTTTGCTCATACCAACTTTTAGAATTGATTGGTCGGTCAAAATGTAAACAACATTTTCTATTTGTGTCTAATGTCTTTGTTTGCAATATGGGTGAAAGTTAAAGGAAATTTGAGGATAGGAGTTTCTCCTCTTTGCTAGGCCAAAGTGTATGTGTCCCCATCTCCAGGGCCTTATTCCCCACCTCTGAAACCAGACTGCAATTTGTCCCGATCCCCTGAGTTCTTCCACAGACCAGCTATGGTCAGACCATTTTTTTTTTTTTTTTTTTTTTAACTCTGAATGTTTTCTTATCCATAGAATGGAGATAGACATTCTGGGCTGGTCTTTCTCAGTGCTATTTGGCTCATAGAATCTGAGAAGTGGGAAGGAGTTGAAAGAAGAATGTTTAGCATAACCTCAAACTGGACATGTAACTCTCCACTGCATTATCCCACCCAGCCACCACCCCTAATTAGTTCTTTCACCCCTCCCTCAATTCCAACACATTATTAAATGTTAGTTTTTTTATAATTAAACTGTAAAATAGTTTTTCTAGGATTACGTTATATTCACAAAAATGGAAAGATTTTGAGGTCTTTAAAAATTATGGTGATGCAGTTCCCATTTTATGCATTATGCACAAAATATAAATAAAGAATAAGTTGAAATAACAGCATGAGGTTTGCAAAAATATTTTTTAAGGAAATCTAAATTTCCAATATTGCTTTGGTATTCAAAGGAAAAATTAAAAAGTAAGTTCTAAAGGTGCATCCTTGGGGACATCAACCCTGTATAGCAGTGGTTTCCAAGGTATGGTCCCTGGTTTAGCTGCAGTAGCAGCATCACCTGGATATGTATTAGAAATTCAACATCTCTCCAGGATCCAGGTCACTGAGAGGGAAAAAATGAAATTCAAAATCTCTGTCCCACACCATATGTACTGAATCAGAAACTCTGAGGTTGAAGGCCAGTAATCTGCTTTGTTATAAGCCCTGCCCCTTGAAGTTTGAGAACCACTGCTTTATGCTACAAAGTAGAAAGCTTGGATGCAGGTGTGTTGAGGGAAGTAATAGGAATAGAGTGAGTGTGTTGGTGTGTTTTCATTATTAAAAATGAGAATAATATTAGATTGAACTACATGATGTTTCCAATAGTCAACCATTTCTGCCCCACATAAAATGTAATATATAATTCAACATAAAAATGTATATTTTAGGTTGATAATCGGTGTGATAAGAACTCATGAACTTATGAAATTTCAATAACTGTTCCCTAATGGTCTAAAACCAACCTGATCAAGGCCTCTAATCTAAGAAATGAGCTCTAAAGTAATTACAGTTATGCCTTCTAGGGCCCAATAGAGATCATTGGCAGGCAGCCTCCAACATACATTCCTTGTAAGAAAATAAGTACTATAGTTGTCTTTCTCCAATAATTAAGACAATCAAGGTAAATACAATACCTACATGTTTGCCTACACATATCTCTGGGCCAAAACAGCAACTGACTTTATTCCCATCCCCTTCTTTCAGGCATATGCCTTCCTCTTCCAAACTGGTCTTCATTCCCAGCTACTTACCTGCAATTACATGCTTATAAAATAACTGACTTCTAGGATGAGATGGAAATTAGCACAGGGCTCACCAATAATTCTGAAGCAAGGCATGAAAACTGAAGCTCTTGGTTGGAGTCAATGCAAATGAAGACTGAGTCCCATGTTTCTCTTGTCATCCTGGGTTTGTCAGTAAATATGACGCAATAGGCTCTGTTACTGGATATGGCCTTGAAAGAAAAACAACACATCTTCTGTTCAATCTATGTTAACTAGATGAGTAATGTTGAACCAGATGAATATGTTAAATGCACCTTACAATATTTGAGATCTTCAAAAGAAAAAAATGGAGCTCACGTTGGAGAGGAAGAAGGAAGAAAAGGGAGGAATGGAAAAGGGAGTAGAATGCTTGTCTTGGGTGTACACGACTTCTTCTCAAATTATAGTGACAGTGTTTGAAAGATCAGAATTCTGTCACATATACCTTTAAACAACAATGTCCCCCACCAGTATACCCATACCGGTAAAGGGAATCAATAAGTAGTCAATACTCAGAAATGAAAGCAAAGACAGAAAAAGTAAGGGATCCACAAATTTCCATTAAACAAGTGTTTGACACCATATTAAGGACTGGTTAGTGAAGACTCCTTAGCCATTTGAATTTTAAAATAATAATACCCTCACGCCTGTAATCTCAGCACTTTGGGAGGCCGAGGCGGGCGGATCACGAGGTCAGGAGATCGAGACCATCCCGGCAAACACGGTGAAACCCTGTCTCTATTGAAAATACAAAAAATTAGCCGGGCGTGGTGGCGGGCGCCTGTAGTCCCAGCTACTCGGGAGGCTGAGGCAGGAGAATGGCGTGAACCCGGGAGGCGGAGCTTGCAGTGAGCTGAAACCGTGCTACTGCACTCCAGCCTGGACGACAGAGCGAGACTCCGCCTCAAAAACAAAAACAAAACAAAACAAAATAATAATGCCCATTCTTCCCATCTGTTCCCTACCCCAAATTGATGATATTATGATCAAAGTGCCTGCCCAGTTTGGAAATAATCCACATACTCAAGAGATCACATTTGTGTGTGTGTGTGTGTGTGTGTGTGTGTGTGTGTGGAATATTAGTGCCCTGACTTTCGGTTGGCTCTCACTGACTTTTTTGGAGAAATGGATTCATGCTTCTCACTTCATTTCCAGAGCAACAGACAGTTGGATAGTAACCTGCCAGATCAACTTCAAGATTACAGTATACTTGAAGAGTGTGTTGGTTATGTATTTTCTTCTTAATGACAATCTCAATCTTACCTCCTTATCCAAACCATGTGACCTCAATCAGCCACCTGAGAGTTGAGGGCGTTGCCACTTTGCAACCAAACTAAGGTGTCCTATGAGCTCTACAACTTATCAAGAGCCTGGAGATCTTGAGATAATCAGAACTAGGTAAAGGCAATAGATTATGTGTACTGTTCTTTCTTAATCATTCTTGCATACCCTCAATAGAAAGGTGACAATTTTGTTCTGAATGCGTAGGCATATTTGATCATAAGAGTCAGGAAAAAGTTAGCTGTTACTCACTGTGAACCAAAGATACTTCCATCTGGTCAGTTTTGTCTGTCACCTAAATGTTAAAATTATACTCTACTCTAAATAAGACAGAAATACTTCCATCTATTAATTATAAAAGCCTGACCATATTTAAAACTTTTCAGCCTAGCCTTTCTGACCCAGTCAAATAAAATGTTGGATTAAAAGGTGCTTAACTTAAAGTAACATAAGGTCAGCATAATTCTTCACACAGTACACACACACACACACACACACACACACACACACACACACAGTGTTCTTATTTCTCCTGGGAGGACCCAATGGCTCTTTTCCTTCATTTTACCTCGCCCTTTATTCCCACTTACAGGCCCCCCACCTAATCGCTAGCCCAATCCACAGCCTAAGGGGATCTTGTCAGCACATTCAAGACAGCACATTCTCTGCCAGTTCTCACTGATACACACTTCATTTTCCCTGCTTGTGCCAAAATAATTAATAAAAATTAATAATTTTTAGCTTTTTCTCTAGTGCTCTCTGATTCTCCTTGGCTAAGGATTTCTTAACAGAATACTAGAGACTGGATGGCTTAAACAACAGAAATTAATTTCTTCATATTTCTGGAGGTTGGGAGTCCAAGATCAAGGTGTCACCAGAGTTGGTTTCTTCTGAGATCTCTCGCCTTGGCTTGTAGACGACCATCTTCTCTTTCTGTCTTCACGTGTTCTTTCTCTGTGTCTATGTCCACATTTTTTCTTATAAGGACACCAGTCATATGGAATGTGGGCCCACACTAATGACTTCATTTTACCTTAATTATCTCTTCAAAGATGTTATCTCCAAATACAGTCACATTTTGAGATATTGGAGGTTAGGAATTCAACTTCTGAATTTTGAGGGGACATTAACCCATAACATCCCTTTAAGAAAATGAAGAGGGAAAGGCGGAGTATAGAAAACACACGACTGATTACCTTCAGTATATCAGAGTGAGGAAAAAAAAGAACTTTTGTCCCCAAGTAAAAGTGATGTTCTGGGACTGCAAACAGCGTGAAAAGAAAAGCAATGGAGTGCAGGGCCATTTACTCACTGAACACTAGAAGCACTGTGCCTTGGCCCTGTGAACTTTTCCAAGGCCTATGAAAATGCCTGAGAGCTGAAATTCAATCATTTCCAAATACAAAAAGAAAATGGTGACAATAATAATAACTAAAAATAACTTCATCTCCAGTGAGGCAGACATTTGGCCTCTCCTCTTACCATTTCATCTTCTACGCTATCAATTATTATCTTTCTAAAACACAGATCTAATATGTACAATGGCTTATGTAAAATGCTCCAGTGGTTCCTCATTACTTACAGGATGAGGATTCCAGTTTTCAGGAGGGCATAAAAGGTCAGGTTTTATATTTTAACTACAACACACCCAGCACTCTAATTACTCCACCTTCTCATCCTTCTCCAAACACACTGTATTCTGTTCTCTTCTGCATCTGTGCCTTTGAACATGATGCTTATTCCAGGAAAGCCCTTGACCTCTTGGTTCCACCAGTGAAATCCTTTATCTTTCAAATCCCAGCTTCAGTGTCACTTCTATTGTAAAATCTTTACTCTGAGGCCATGTTAATTACTTTTCTGTGTTCCATAGCACTGTTTAAAGTAATTCTTAAATATGAATTCTTTAAAGTACTTTAAAGTAATTCTTAAATATGAATTCTCATATATGAAGGAAACTTCATAAATAATGATGAAATATTAATTCATAACTAGCATTTTCCATACCACTACACCATGAAACCGATGAGTTCCTTTAGTATACAAACCATTACTTGTCCATCTCTGTATCTCATCAGTGAGATGAGGTGAGATGTCTGGCACATCAAATATAGTCAGTAAATATTTATTAAGTTAGTGAATGAATGAATTAGAATTATTATTTTTGAGCTTGCAAAACTGTTACACTTGCTCTACACTTTCACTGACCTAACCCCAAATAATGACTTTTCTTATGTAGGTGATGTTTATGGCGACATCTCAAAGAACATTAGAGCTGGCAAGCAACTTAAATAATAGTTAATTCAGCCTTGTCAATTTTCAGATAAGAAGGTAAAGCTTAGAGGAGAAAGAAACAATTTATTGATCTAGCAACTCCATATATATATACACATATACGTGTGTGTGTGTGTGTGTGTGTGTGTATCACATTTGGTCTTGACACTAAATGTACACCTCAGATGTTGTTAATTTTTCAATTAAAAAAATGTGCTTCACAGCATAGTGACTATAGTTAGCAATAGTGCACTGTAAATTTCAAAATTACTAAGACAATAAATTTCAAATTTTCTCACAACAAAATGTTAAGTATTTGAGGTGATGGCTATGTTAATGGGCTTGATTTAATTATATCACATTGTATTTACAGATTACAACATCATATTGTACTCCATAAATACATACAATTATAAATTGTTAATTTACAAAAAATAAATAACATGCATATTTCATATATATTTATTTTTAAGGTGAAAAAAAGAAAAGTGCTTCTAAGGGATTTATTTCTTCCACTGCCTTGTAGTGAACTGGGCATCAAACACTGGCTTTGTCATTTCAAAGCCTATGTTCTTTCCAGTACATCTTTCACCTGTTTTTCCTCTTCACTTATTATGGGGAAATAATAAATACTTCCATTACTAATACCACACTCAATTTTCTAATCCATTGTGATCTCATTTCTAATCTACTAGAAAAGAAATTATCTGATCTTCTTCTTAGAGGTAAGGATTTGAATAATGGTATGATATATGCAAAGAAAAGCGACATGGGGTAGATCACAGGAGACAGGATAGTGAAGAGGAGAGGCTTTGATAGACAGGCATCTGGTAGATGTGAGATCAATCCCTAACTCCACATTTATCACCCTGATCAAGTTTCTAAAAGTCAATGGGTAGGTGCACCTTACAAGACTAAGATGAGTACCAATCATAATGACTTTTATAGGTACCTAGCACCTATGATAATGGTTCTATAAACTCTACCTTCCTCATTCCTTCTTGAAGTATTAGAACACACAGCCTATCAGCAGGTTTACTAGGTAAGCATAAAATTTATCATATCTTACAGACCTAATAAAATAGATGAAAACATACTTTCCCATTAAATGTATTTTCAGAGTGATTCTTTTATGTAGGATTGCATTTTTTAAAAAACTAATCCAGAAAACTAAGCTTTCTCAAAGAAGGTTAAACTACAATGTGGTGATTTTTAGTAGAAGAGAAGAAGTAAACTATCCTTTTTGTATCATTAGATAAAAGACAGAAGAGCAAGATCTCAACAGGCTTAGGGCATCAAAAAAATCACAGTCATTTGTTAAAAGAAGTGATAAATAAATATACAGATGATGGATGGATGGATGGATGGATGGATGGATGGATGGATAGATGGATGAATGGACGGACTTAATACCAGACAACCTAAACCATAAGTGAAATATTCTCATCAAGAAAATGCAGCTTCTACCTGAGACTTGCCCAAAAAAGTAAGCCACTGAAGATGTGTAGTAGCCCTTCCACATGCAGTGGAAGGATTCACAGACAAGAGAAGTGGTCAATAACCTAGAAATGACCAGCATCAATAACATGCCCAATCTACACTCTCTCTAAAGACACCCAGTTCCTTTTATAACAGAGTAATTGTAGAATTTAATAATCCTGGCTAGGAATGGAGATGCTACAAAAGTACCAGATCTCCTAGAGCTTATATATTACATTTTTCAAATAAATGCCTTATCTTTATCACATAAAATGTGAACAGTTTTCATTGTAGCCACCTTTCATGCAGTCTGCTTGCATGAGATGAACATTGTTAAAGTAGTAGACTAAAAGCATGACTAGCATCCCTCAGCTCCTTTCCTGTTATCCAAAAAGAAACGAGATGAGCACTCACGAAACCACAATTTAGTAACCAAAGGTTTTTTGCAGACAGGACAGTGTGGCATGGCTATTCAAACCAGAAAGTTAAATAGAGAACTATACCTCCATGTACTTTGCATTCCAGTACTGATGGAAGGGACTAGCTTGGCATATAACAAAGGTTGCACTTCATTTTTCTATTTCCTGTTTTCTTTTCCTCCATTTCCTTTGCATATTTTCTCTTTTCATTTTTTTTCTTTTCATCTCTTTATCCTTTCTACTTCCTTTCTCTTTCCTCTTTTAAAAAAATCTTCACCAGCCATTTTCCTTTACTCCTGTGTTAGTTTCTGCCTTTCGAAGGGCACTCCTATTTGCATGCAATGTCACAGATTCATAAAACTATAAATGTGCCAAATAGCAAAGAAAAAAATGGATAAGTCCTGGTTCCACAAATGGCAAGAAGTGAACTTTTCTCTTGGAATAAAGGCACTCAAATCTTCCACAAATTACCACCACCTGTGACAACCTTCAATCAACGAAAACAATATCTTGTTACAATGCTAGTTAGTTTCTAAAATAATTTCCAAGTGCATTGTAAGGAGACATATTGGGTTAAGATTTTTCCTTTCAAAACAATGAGCAATTAGCAATTATTGTTTTCCATTAATTACCGGAGTAGAAATTTACATGTCTGAAGACGTTCAATCAAAAAAGTACAACCACAAATGAAAGATGTGTTAAAGGGGATATCATTGTTGAAATTGCAATAAAGTACCACTTAGGGGTCTTCCAAGTATGAGAATGGATCACTACATCAAATAAACTGCACAATAATGAAAGTAGGGAAGACAATGCAAACCCTGCTTAAAATGAAACTTAAAGTACATATTAGTTCATTGACACACGGAGCTACATTCCAGATCTCCAGATGTCGTGTTATAGTCTCTTTCTATTGCACCAAAATACCTTCATGCAATATTTTCCAATTACTTGAGAAAAAAATGAAAGACTAAAAGCAAAGAAAATGTGAACCAGAAGTGCGAACAGAAATCAAAGCTTTCCGGTTCAGTAGACCTAAAGAATTTGACTGCAGGACATAGTGATCATTTACCCCAGTCAGGAGGAAAACTGTCGGGCTGAAACAAATGAAAGAGATTGTGAAATCCTCTGATGATACTGATGACATTTCACCCTATCCAAAGATTAACTCAGTGAATGGCGTAACTAAAAGAATGTGACTTAAAGACGTGCCTTACAAATACTGAAACTCCATGTTTTTCAAAGAGATTAATCATAATAGCATGAGGATAAGGCATGATTCTGACTAACAGAAAGAAGCTAATCTGGGAGATTCTCTTGATTAGATTAGCCATTCCATGCAAAACATCACAGTGGCAATCAGAAAAGCCATCTCTGAAATGTACAATGAAGAAGGGTATTAAAAGAAAATGTGTTTACCCAGAGACGAGTGAATAATACAGTTTACTCCTTGTGTAAAAGGCTCAGTCAGAGCAAATGATGGAGTGTCTTTGAGGGGTTCCAGAATGTTGAACCAAGGATGAGAATCTGATAATTTGTTGCTGCTTCATTCAATTTCTGTCACCTCATTGGCTACTCAACCTCTTTTCTACCCCTACAGTCATGAACAATCTGGATCTCATGTCACAAGAGGAAACAGTCATCACTTCAAAGACAGTGCCAATCAAGTCTGTTCTGGTAATAATGTGACGTAAACAACATATGTAATGGGAGGAAGTGAATAGATTCCCACGACACATAAAAATTAGTAGGCATCACTTAAATAGAGTTCATTCTATCAGCAAAGTTAGGTGGTTCTTAAAGTATGTCAATAGAGGTGGAAGCGAGGGCAGACAAAGGCCAAGGAAGAGGAAGATTACAACATGAAAAAGAAAAATACCTAACAATAATGAAAATATTAATAGTATATTAAAATTCAAAGGAACAAATATTTTAGTTGTAGTATCTATGTGAAGAACATGAAGGATATGTGAGCAAACAGAAAGATATGAAGGATGTTAAAAATGTATATTTTTGTGCATTGGGCTACAAGCAGTTGCCAAATTGAAACTGGATAATGTTCCCAAAGTAATTTGAAAGACACTTATTTGGAATTCAGAATATATGTTCCCATAGAAACATTGTTGAGAATGTCAACTAGGTTCCTAGGTTACCTGTGAATTCTCTTTAAACCACATATGTAGCTAAAATACTATTAATTTGTCTTTTGAATCGGTAGAAAATAAATCTACTGCATTGGAAGAAGAATAGCTATTGGAAGATGAGATAATTGAAGAAATAATTGTATGGAATGCCTGATAAAGGGCATCTAGGAAATATCAAGGGGGTTAGATGTGGATGGTACAGATATTTAGGTGCACTTGCACTTCTTTCTTCTCTAGCCGTGCGCTCTTCCTTAGTGATTCCATTCAGTGCATAGCTTTAAATGTCACCTGTTTGCTGAAATTTCCCAAATTTATAACTCCAGCTCAGACTTCTTTACTGAACGCCAGTGGAGCATACCCACTGCCTTCTTGCCTGACTGATATCTCAAACTGAACAAGTCCCAAACTGAATTTCCGCTCTTCCTACCCCAACTCACCCATCCAAGCTGGTCTTCCCACATTTTTCCCCACCTCAGTTAATGACAACACTCTCCTTCCATTTCTGCCTCCTCTTTCCTCCCACACTGTAAATCCAATTCATCAGCAAATCCTGTCAGCTCTACCTTTAACATACATCCAGAATCCTACTAATATTTCTAATTTTATCTCCTCCTTCCATCCTAGTCCAAGGCACTCTCATCTCTTGGCTGTACTATTGCAACTTTCTTCTAACTGTTCTCCCTGCCTTAGTCTTGCCCTCAAAAATCAATTCTAGATATAGCAACCAGAGAGATCCTCTTGAATCACAAGTTAGATCATTTCTAACCTTCACTCAAAATGCTACAATAGTTTATCTCACTAGGAATCGTTCATGCACCAGCCCAATTGGCCTCTTCCCTCTTCCTTGAGTGTTCTAGTCATGATACTTTCTCCAAGTCTTTGGTTCTGCTGTTCCGATTGCCTACAATGCTTGCCTCTGCGTCCCCACACAGTAAACTTCATTGGGTTCATTGGAGACTTGCTCCATTGGGTCTTTATTAAAATGTCCACCCCCAGGCCTTTAACAGCCACCATACCTTTCTTAAGAATCCTATCTTCCACTGCAATGCTTTGCATGCCCCATCTCTCCTTTATTTTTCTTCTATCATTATCACCATCTAACAGACTAAACATTACTTATTTGTTTTCTGTCTGTCTTCCCCATTCTAGATTGTGAGCTCCCTGAGGGCAGTGGCATTTGTCCCCAGCACCTAGAACAAAGCCAGGCATGTAGTAGGCACTCAAATATTTGTTAAATAAATTGAATGAATAAATGAATTGAATACCTGAATGAGTAATTAGATGACCTTCTTTTTTAATTTCATGAGTGTTCTGTTGGTAAGGCTTTTACTTACCCTTATCATCTATCACAGAGATATGTTTTTTCAGAGGGCAAATAGAAAATAAAAGGGCAGTAACTTCATATTTCAACTCTCTATCTCCAGTCTTGCCACTCCCCAATTAATTTTCCACCCAGTAATCACAATAATTTCAAAAACTGAGACCTGCTGAAACCATATATGAAATTTCATGGCTTTGAAGATAAAGTTTATCCTTTTTAACCTGGCTTTCAAAACTACTCATGGTTTACCTCCTTCATATCTTTCCAGTTCCATTGTGAGTTAATTATGTCTCTGATAGGGAAGAAAATGGGGCAATAAAGAGGTTTAGAATCAAAGATGACTCCTATAGTGTCAATGGCAGCGGATGCTGGATCAGGGTAGAGTGGTGGCTGTTGTGAACATTTAGTGAGTTGGCTACCTGGCATTCATAAGTAGGAGGCAATCCCTAAATCCTTGTTCATTACTCAGAGTCCCTATACTTTTTAGGCTTAAAGTCAGTGAGTTAATCTATTCTTTCTTTTCTTGAATTAAATGTCATACGAAATCCTAGTATTAAAAAATATATTTTAAGTGAAGCTCTTCTATTTAAAGTAATGGGGATTAGAAAGGGTAGGAAATAAGCCCTGATCATTCATTTTCCATATGCTCTAGTCTGGTCCCTGAGGCCCCTTTGAGTTACCCCTGCTAGTGAGGCTCCAAGGCCTAAGAATATCAAGCAGAATATCAAGTATGCACTGACACATAAGAAGAAAGCCTTTCAAAACAACCATATCTACTGGTTATTTATAAAATTTGCCCAGGTAACTGAAGTGCATTTGCTTTTCTCTTCCCTGCTGTTTAGTGTGTAACAAATAGCAACATCTTTAAATGGCAGGAAACAACAAGACAAGAAATATGTCAGCATCTGTATTGCGCAGGAGATGGAACATTATGCAGGTTTGTGCAGAATGATTGGTTCTCAAGGGAGTAATTAGTATTTGGCGCACTTCTTACTGGCGCTACCTCGGCTTCCCTGCCAGAGGATTCTGAGAAAAGGTTTGTTGTTTCAGTTTCAAAATTGCATTTTAGATCAACTCTTTGAATAGAGTGCATGTAGGGACAAATGGCACGAATGTTTAGCAAGCGGTGTTTGTATTCACATTCTGTCTCTGATTCTCAGGTCCATGGCAAGCTTATTTTTTAGAAGTCTAATAAAAAATTGATATTAAGAAATTTAAAGAAGAGTTTTCAACAGCCAGAAAACATAGTTTTTATTTTCAGATATGAAGATGACAGAGCTTCAAAGGAGATTGTGGGGGTTTCTTTGTCAAGCCATTTGCGGATGGGCAAGTTTATTTTTAAATTGAGAAATAAGACCCTATCCAATTTTGAAGACCAAATTTGTGCCAAAGAAAATCAACCTGAAGTCTTGGTCCACTGTGAAGGAGAGCTATGGCCAATGCAAACATAATGATGTCTCTGATTTGCAATGAAACACATATACAAATTGATGAATTTCTTTCTCTCTCTATAGATAGATAGATAGATAGATAGATAGATAGATAGATAGATAGACAGATAGATAGATAGATAACTCTATCTCTCTTATAATATATAGAGAGAGATATTTTGTTTTTGTTTTTGAGATGGAATCTTGTTCTGTCACCCAGACTGGAGTGTAGTGGTGCGATCTCGGCTCACAGCAAGCCCCGCCTCCCGGGTTCATGCCATTCTCCTGTCTCAGCCTCCCGAGTAGCTGGGACTACAGGAGCCCGCCACCATGCCCAGCTAATTTTTTGTATTTTTAGTAGAGATGGGGTTTCACCATGTTAGCCGGGATGGTCTCGATCTCCTGACCTGTGATCCACCTGCCTCGGCCTCCCAAAGTATTGGTATTAGAGGCGTGAGCCACCACACCCAGCCTACTCTATATTTTTTAACACTCTCACAGTGTCCTCCCTTTCCTTCACTTCCTTGCAACATCAGCCAGCTCCCCAGAGGACATAGGGAGCCAAAGAAGCCTATTAGAACCAACTGGTTAGGCATTCTTGTCCACAGCCTATCATGACTTTGGAAGAGCCAAGAGAAAGAAGCAGAATTATTTTGGGGATACTATTGTGTTTAGCTTATTTCAAGATTGAACTAATTGCAATAATAGCTTTGAATGAATCTGAGACTACTAATGGATAAATGGCTATTTGTAACTATACCACATACACCCTTTCTCTCCCTCTACCCCACAGTTACAATGTGTACATGCCAGCACACACACACACACACACACGTCATACGCATGACATATGCACACCACATACAAACATATCACACACATTCACACTAACACACCAATAAGAGACCCCCAGACACACACATGCTACATGAAAACACACATATACACCAAACACACAACACATAGCCACACACATGCACATTCCACAGGCATACACACACTACTACATACCAATACACACACTGCATGCCATACAAATATATACATATGTGCATCATGCACACACCATATGCACCACACACATGCGCATACAACATAAACACACAATGCAAATGCATACCACAGACTATACACACCACATAAATTTATCACAAATTCATATACACATCACCTAAATGCAAATATACACACATGTATCACAAATACACAGACATATGCATATGCAACACATATAGACATATCCCCACACTACATACAAATTCACCACTTGCACACATATATGCATAACACATACAAATTAACTACATACACATATGAACTACAAACACACCCCCAGGCACACATGTACAACACACAACACACAAACTCCAAATCCAAATACACATACATACATATCACAAACATGCACACACTGTGTGCAAATACACACCACACATACGCAGCCACCATATATCTATATATCCCCAATACAAACACATAAATGCCACACATATATACACACACTCCAAAACACACATATGCACAAACACAATACACATATACAACACAATACACTTATACACATCCCCAAACCACTTAAAAATACACACATACACATGTCACATCACACATAACACACATATACACATCACAAGCAAATTCATCTTCATTTTCTAACAGATTCTGAAAGAACCTAGGAGAGAAAACCTACAGAAGAGAATTGAGACTTTGGGGTAGAGTGTGTAAGCTGGATTCAGCTTGAATTTCAGCAATCCAAGTTCAGGAACCATGCTAATCGGCTGCCTACAGATCATCACTGGGTTTTTTACCTATGTATGTTGTGGTTCAGAAATTGGATTTTTGGCATTTCTGTTACCAACAATGCCAGTAACTAGTAGGCTCACACTTTTTGCTTCATCAGTTCGTATGTTGATGTAATGCACCAGAAGAGAAAGTCTGGAAAAGAGATTTACTCTTTGGAAGACATTTTTTATTTTTTCTATAAAAACTGGACCTTAAATTAAAAACAAAAATACTCTTAACCTCCAAAACATTGTTCAATTTTCAATAAATTAATTCATTCTGAAGAAATCCATATTATTCCTCTGACTTTCACAGACATGCCTCAAGACCTCAATACATGAAAACAATTACTGCAGGTGCCTTGCTCTTGGCACTGTTCAGCTTTAATGTAGCAGTACGGAAAATTATGCCTTCCACCTGCGATGACTGATCCTAGAACCTGCAGACAATGAGTCTAAGCTGAATACAAACAATAATGCTCCAAGTAAAGAGCCCTTGTTCTATTCAACAGCGGTTCAATTCAACAGCAGCTCTTAACGAAACATTAATCTCTTCCCATTGATCACAGAATAGTTATTTTAATTTCTATATCTATGTGAAAAGTATGGTCATCCCATTTGACATTCTGCTTTTGGGTGCAGGAAAATCCTTGCCTGAAATATATGCTACAGGGAGGTAGTGTGGAGTGGGGTTCAGGGAGACGGTTCTTACCCAGAGTTGCTTACTAGCTGGATATCCTCAAGCAAGTCACTTAAACCCACAACAGCCACTGTTGTTCACGAGTCGGCTTGAAGTATAGCTAGTACCTAGCTCATAGGATTGTAGTGAGAACTAACTAGACAAAATGCTCAAAATAGTGGCTGGCAAAAAGTAAGCCCCCAATAAGTTGTAGGTGCAATTAAGAGGAAAGAAGATTATAAGAAGATTTGGTGCTTCTCTTGTCAGCATGAAAATTGAGGTGTTCACATTTGTTAGGCATCTTCTCAAGGCTGGGCTTTGGCCTTCAACAATCCTGTGATATTAGATATGATTACCTCTATTTTTCAAATAAGGAAATGGATGATTAAAGAAGTTACAATAACCTTCCCAATATCACACAGTGAGTGGCGATAACCTTTCCAATATCACACAGTGAGTGGCAAACTTGAAACTTGAAACAAAGGTAGAATAACCCCAAAGTCTTCTTTCTTTCTACCCCATGACTTCGTCATGCATGTTTCAAAGACCTTTCCTAGCTACCGTATAAAACTGTAATCCTACCTCCTAAAGGTCAAGCTAATAATATCAGTCCATTTCTAGCTAAATAGACTCAGTCTAGTGTGGGAACATGCTATATCAGAATAATATGGGAAAGGGATCCAAAACCATCTTGATTACGGAATGTAAGGTTCACTACCGGGGAGGGAGGACCTTACAGATAGTTTAGATTTTATAGTTACCACATAAAAATACATCTTCCCAAGATTATTCTGAAATGTGGAAGCAACTCAACAAAAAATGAAGACTTTTTCTGGTGGCATGTACAGGGAGAAAGACAAAGAAAAATGCACACTAAAAGAGAAATGAAAGAAGGAAGAGCAGAGAGAGAGGAAGAGAGAAAGAATTCATTTCATCCCAAAATAATTGCAGAGGAATCACAAGACCCTATACATCAATATGGTGTATCCAAGGATATTGAGAAGGAAAGTGATGGGTTCAGGATGCCAGGGTGTGGAAAAGGCCAGCTAGCCTGACAGCACAGTACCATAAGTCCCCTTTTTATCCTATATTCTTTATCTAGCCCAGTGTTTAAAAGGCTCAAAAAATCAGGCCTCTTAGAATTCTGAAAAACTGAGAAGCCACTCTAGATGTCCTAGAAGAAAGATAAATAAAAGGGCTGCCAGAGGTCATGATGGGACTTCAGCTCCTTCTCCTCTGTCTAGTATAAAGGGTACTACTTCTTCCATGGCTGCAGAAGAGCAAGTCTGGTAAAAGCCTCAGGGATGGAATGAAAGGAAAGGTGAAAAGAAGATGGTTAGAAAGTTCAGAAGGTGATCTGAGATCACTGGCCCATATTTCCCAGGCTTCACTACCTTAATCAGTGAAATTCTGGGATTAGAGAGCCTACGCTCACTCTGCAGATTATCTGAACTTTAATGTTTTCACATCTTAGAAGATGACTTGGTTTCTGTTACAAAGTATCCAGTGTTTTTTATATATCCATCTCCCACATTCTCAACTACACAAGGTGAGGTTGTGGTGATAGTTCCATGTTTATGCATTCGGAAGAGAACCACAGCCTTTTCAGGAGCTAAGAAAGAATACCATAGAGGAAACACTATTTACAAATAATTAAAATGCACACATGCATGTGCCCACACACACACAGAACAGACGCAGAGAACAGACTCAGCCCTCTTAGAAGCATGTCAATGGAGGCATGTCAACACTCAATGAACAGGACGGCCAAAAGCCAGGAAGGTGAACTCACCTTTGGAACTGGTAAGAGTCATTGTTTAGCTTTCCATTGTTCTTTGTTTTATTCTAAGGCTGCCTCTCCTATCACTTTCCCCTTGTCACAGTCTCTCATTGTCAGCCCTGAGACTGAAGAAAATTGTCCATTCCATGTAAGAGCAATACACTCCCCTCCTTTTGTCTTTTTCAGGAAATTAGTAGCTCATGTTCCACTAACTGGAGTGTTTTGTCTTATCTCATTCCTATAAGTGAAGTGGGAATTTCAATGCCATAACTTAGAATTATTCTGTCCAATTCACCCTAAATGGATTCTGTTCTCATTGCAACATTTATCTCTAGGCCTCGCTGAAGATAATATTCAGGCTTACATACAGGCACACAATTGTCCTCTCTTCGGCAATGAGTTCTTTAGAAATGTAATGAAATGTGACAGGTTTTTGAATTAGGCTCTAGAAACTGTTTCTTTTATGACCAAACAGATTTCTTGCCATTTTAGAAGCCAGTCTCTACACTGTTTTAAAATTTACTTTAAAGAAGGACCTGAGAAATTCTGGGATTTCTAAATAGACAATACTTGCTCATTGTTCCAGAACCATCTTACAGGCATTCATTACTTTTTCTGATATTTATTTGAAACTTGAGGCTTAAAAATAATGTCTAGTCATCAGATGGAAGCTTCAATGTACTCTTTCATTATGTAAGTACTAAGGATGATACAAACCAAAAATGCAGGCTAAGGTCATGGCTTTTTACAGTGTACAATTGAGATTCAAGAGAAAATTTATAGCACTAGAAACTGGGTGACATTCTTCCATGATGCACTAGTCCACCCAGTTGAATTTTTCATGACTGGCATCTGTTTTGATTGGTTGGAATTTGTGCTATGTTAATGGTTAAGTGTTTTACCATCTAGCTCAATTCCTTATTTCTAAAATAGGTCAAGCCTCAAAGAAGTTCAATGATTTTTCCCAGAGTCATATAGATATTAGATAGCCAAGACTAGGTCTGGTCATTTGAATTCTACTTCAATATCCTTTTCATTAACATATAATCATCCAATTATGTGCAACTGTGACCTATGTTCTATTAAGACCCCACTGTTACAATAATGAAAGAAGGGTCTTGCAAATCAATATCATAGCTCAATTATTCCACAGCACTGAACATACCCTAAAAACACATAGACTGTTATAGCTTATAGTAAACACAAATATCTTTTCTCTGACCATAGCATGATAGAAACTAAGCTCAGAAGGATTTATCAAGGAACAAAAGAAGGAAAATGAAATTTACTAGATTCTCTGGATTTAGTCCTGATCGTCACTGATAATTCTGTGACTTTGTGCATATCCTTAGTTTTCACATATAAAACTGGGCAAGTCTAAAAGATAGGTGCTTCAGTGAGATTCTCAGGTGAGTGGTTGAATTAGGTGACAATTAAGGTCTCTTTCAACACTGAGATTCTATTATTCCCTGATCTGTATGCCAAGAAATTAATTTAAGAGGTCTTCCTCACTGACCCTATCAAGGAGCCCTACCTCCAGCACAGATTGTCACAGTGAATTCCACCCACAAAGCAGCTCTGGTATGAAGAAAACCAACTCACAATTTCTAACAAACCATTGTAGCAAAGACTGCTTGCCTTCCACCAATATTTATGTGCCCCTTCTTTTTTACTATTAATAATAGAATTCCCCAGCCAAATTGTCACTAGGTTCAAAGCTTTCCAACTTTAGATGGCAATTCCTAGCCTCCCCTTGCAACTAGGTGTGGTTTTGTGACTAAGTTCTGACTAACAACCTGTGAGCCAGAAATGATGCGTTAAGGGTTCTTGTAGATTTTGCCCTTAACTAGAAGAGATGTGCCCTTCACTTCCTCTTTTCCCCTTCTCACCAGCTAGAGAAGAGTTGCTATAGACAATTTGGACACAGGGATGAAACTGTGTTAAATATAACAGAGTTAATATACCAGCCCTACATTGCCTATTCTGGACAGGCACATGAGAGAGAAATAAGCTTATTTTGTTTAAGCCACTGCATCGTGAGTCTCTATTTTAACAGCTTAGATGTTTTGCCCAATGACACAGTTATAGTGAATTCTGCCACGGAATACAAATGAGGACTCCAAGCAGAATGCTTCAGTCTTAGATTCTGTTCAGTATTACCTAGCCCACAGCATTCCAGTTCCATTTACACAGAAATAGTTTTAATCATAAACTAAGACATCGCAAGTTTCATAATTTATAGGAAGATTTGCTGATTCCTAGGGCCAATGACACTTTAACCCAATATATGCTTTAAAATAATTAATGGTAGAATGAATCTTTAGAGTTAACATATTGTAGTCAAACATTACTTTTCAAAAATTCCAATGTCAATAAATAGTCCTTCACTACAGAAACACAGTGCTTTAAATAAAAACATTAGGGTCACCGGAAACAAAGTTATCAGTGTTGGGTTGCGATAGCTACCAGATTATCTTTATAAAAGTGTTTCTTCAAATGGAAGAGATTTGTGAATCCTGAAATCCCAGGAATGCGAGGACCAGTACTGCTAAGTTTTCTGCCAGCATACTAGCAGAATTACCCAAAAAAGTTTCACCTACTGGTCAGTTCACTGCCACATCCCTCCTTCAATGCTGGCCCAATTCAGAAATCATTATGTCAGTATTGTTAAATCAAGTTTTGTCTAAATCTGCCTCCGTTCGTATTTTAAGTTTGCCCTCAAGTTTTTTCTGTATGTCATAAACTATAACCTAAATGGAGCTCTATACAGACTGTAGTATACTCTTGTACCAATAACCGAGTTTTGGCCAATCAAAAGTGGCCAACAGTCCAAACTGTGTTCAAATAAGACAAACTTCCAGCTGTAACCAAAATGGCTGTTTCTGTGCCTCACTTCCATTTTCTGTATGTCACTTTCCTTTTTCTGTCCATAAATCTTCTTCCACCACGTGGCTGCACCGGAGTCTCTGAGACCACTCTGGCTCGGGAGCCTGCCCAATTTGCGAATCATTCTTTGCCCAATTAAACTCTTTTAAATTTAATTTGGCTAAAGTTTTTTTTTAACAATACGTAAAGCCAAGACCTGACACTCTAAAACACCTAGCTTAACAATAAAGAATGAGCCAAATTTGTGTGGTATATTTCTACACCTTAGAACACTACTCAACAATAAAAAGGAATGAAATAATGGCATCTGCAGCAACCTGGATGGAATTAGAGACTATTATTCTAAGTGAAGTAACTCAGAAATGAAAAACCAAACATCAGATGTTCTCACTCATAAGTGGGAGCTAAGCTACCAGAATGCAAAGGCATAAGAATGATACAATGGACTTTGGGGACCGGGAAGAAAGGGTGGGAGGGGGGTGAGGGATAAAAGGCTACAAACTGAGTACAGTGTATACTGCTCGGGTGATGGGTGCACCAAAATCTCAGAAATCACCACTAAAGAACTCATTTGCAAGTAACTGAACACCACCTGTTCCCCAAACACCTACTGAAATTTTTTTAAAGTTTTTTTAAAAAGAATGAGCCACAGTTTGGTAATGATAATTGTGGCAGATGCTGAGGACTGGTTCATTTAACAACCATTTCAATCTCCTAGCATACCCTCCTGCTATGAGATACAAGCTGGAAAGCTAAATCTCACATTCTCCAGAGGGTTCTGCAGGAAACCTAGGTTCTTCTAAGCCCACTCACATTCTGCAAGCTACCTGATACCTTATATTCAATCTCTTTCTGTTTACGTTGGCTGACCTAGATTCTATCACTGCAACTAAGAATTCTGACTGGCAGAGTCGTATTTTGATTCTCTGCTTCTTTAAGGATTAAAGATATGGGGAGGCTCATAAAACATATTTTTATGGCTGTCTTCTTATCATTGGCACTTTTAACATTATTTTGTTTAGAGAAAGAGAAGGAAGCACCACACAGAAGGCTAGGTCTTGGGAGCTGTGAGTGCTAATCAGAAGTGCTAAATAGCTACCTTCTTATTCCAGACTGACTCACTAGCCCATCTGCGCAGACACAGTCATTTTTACACTGGTCTCCATGTGGCAGCCAATACTGGGTGACTACACAGGGCAATAGGGTTCTTGGATGGGGACACATTTGATAATTTACTATACTTTTTTAGAAGGTAAAGCAGTCAGCAATAGGAGATGCAGCCATTAGAAACCCTGTCAATAGACAGATTGTTAGGCCTGCTTCACGTAGGTTTTTCATTCTCAAAGTGTGATCCCCAACCAGCAGCATCAGCATCACCAAGAAATTTCTTAGAAAGACAAATTCTCACAGACTAACACACTCCCCAGGCTTACTGAATCTGAAACTCTGAGGGTTGAGCCAAAGAATCTGTGTTTTAGCAAAGCATCCAGGTGACTCTGACGCATGCTCAAGTGTGAGGACCACTGGTGTACGTCATCCAGTCCTATTTGAGGTTAAGTGAAATTTAAGAAAGGTAGTAGCTGGTCAGGAAAGTCAAAAGGCAGTTGAATAAACAAGACTTTGATATAAAAGGAAGCCCACTTTAGAAACAAACTATAATTTAATCCTTTTCATATATAAAATGGAAAACGCTTTAGAAGAAAGAGCATTGTGCTGGGAATCTAAACGATTGGATTTAAAATTTGGAATTGTAACTAACAAGCAACTTTGAATGAATCACTTAAATTTTCTGGGCTTCCGTTTTCTCCTTTGTAAAATAAAGAAGATGAAATGTTCTCCAACACTCACAAATGCTATTTTCTATCATTGCTTCCTAGGTATCATGCCCTTTCTGGTATAAACCTGATGATATAATTTTTCCAGCATTCTATTTCTCTACTTAGGAGCCATTCTTGAAGGAAAATTACTAAAAGATATTATAGTTCTTCATTCCAAGTCAGTAGTCCAGTAGGATATTCCAGTCTAATTCAGATCTGGTGAAATGCACTGGATATCTGAGAGGTCCAATGTAACATTTAAAACACAATGGGAGTTACCAATATCTTGGAAATACATCCCAATTACATATAAGTCCCTTGTGTTATTGATGATTTTGATTGCACATGAGACGTGAATGTTAAGGACTAAATTTGAAAACATCAAGATTCCGTGTGTGTGTGTGTGTGTTTGTGTGTGTATTAAATATTTTAATCTCCTTCCAATATTTAAGAATTGAGATTCATTGGTATTTAGCCAAGGCTGAGGCAAGTACTCATTATCCTTGGGAAAGCCATAAATTATGCTCCTAAACAATGCAGAAACATTCTAACACTGACAGGAGATTGTGTCCCTTCAGTGAGTCTGGGAATTTTAGAGGAAAAAGAAAAAAGGAAAAAAAGGGTCATCATTTGTATAATTGGAGTTTGTGAAAAATGGAGGAGAGGAGAGCTTGGCCTACCTAGATAGCAGCAGAGGCCAAAAGCAAATCAGTTAAACAGTTTGCTGAAGATGGAAATTCACAATTTACAACTAAACACATTGCAAAACTCTATAATAATAAATTAATAAGATAGCTAAAGAAACGTACAGCAAAAATAAGTGTCCCTTAAGGCTAAGACCGTATCTTTCTTCCCACTCATTTTTGGCAGATAGTAACTACTTAGTAAATATCTGGGAATAAAGGTTGAACATGAGAATATTTTAACTCTTTGAATATAATCACAAGAAATACAATATTTTAGCTGTGTGTTTCAAGCAGGTGTCAGTTGCTTTACTTTTAATGAGCCTAAAATATAGCATTTCTTTGAAATGTTTGTAATGCCAGTGGAGTGGGCATGAAAGTTTTATTATGCAAGTTTCAGTATGTTCAACCTTATAAAATTATAAATATTCACTGCTTTGAGTCTATAAAAATGGCAAATTCGAATGGTTCAATCAGATATCTTCTTTGGTCTAGGAAACATCATCTACATTTAAGAACTGATTAGCACTCTCTGTAAACACTGAGTCACAAAAAGATAATCCTGGCACTAAAAGGGATGGAATCACTAGATGCTATCGAGACCCTTTCTAAAACATGCTTTAAGCCAGTTTTCTCCAGAGGTCATTTCAGGGCATAGAAAATAAATAAATTAAACATAGCACTGTTAAGGAGCTATTAGAAGCAACAATCAGCAAAGAGTTTTACAAGTAGGTTTTAAAATTAAATAGTGCTTATGGTTGCACAATTCTGTGTATGTACTAAAAACCACTAATTATACACTTGGAAAAGTGAATTTTATAATATATCTATTATATCTCCATAAAGATTAAAAAATAGAAGGGGCCAGAGGTACAGAAAATGGAAATACAAATGCACTCTCTGGACCATTCTGCAGCTCCAAGGAGGAGGAAGAGCACATTACTGCCAAACCCCAGACATCTGCCTGGTTGCTAGCCAACCTTCACAGCATCATCTCTGCGAAGATTGCATGTCACAGCTCACACCCTTGCCAAGTCATAAGCGTAAAAATACATGCAGTATTAATAGCCTCTGGTATTTCCAGCACGATGCTTGAATTCTGGAAAGGGATCCCCTGAACATTCCTAAATTGAACCATGGTGAGAACTGTCATCTTGCAAAATGCCATTTGAATCTTTGTGGGATCTTTTCTCAAATCTCACTTGTCCAGTCAAGCTCATATGGCTGGTTCTAGGACAGAATAGATGTAACTATAAGCAGCACACTTAACTGGGGCTGTGGGAGAGGGAAGTTATGAATTTCAGAGGAAGACCAGAAAGCTCAGCAAAACGTGCATATGCACAGATCCAGTGTTATATACAACATCAAGCGCCTAAAGGCCTTGAATCCCTTCCATGGACACCATATTAAGAATCCTTGATCTGTATTCTACACAACATGTCCCCACTGCACTCTATTAGAGTATTTTAGTGAAAGTTAACATTGAAAACTAGATACTAGGATTTTAGAGAGGCCCTAAAAGAGGCATCCTTTTCCTTTACCTTCACAAAGAGTGGCCTTTACTTTCTTGATTAGAACCTACAACTTCTAATGGAACGTAAATGTCACTGGGCAATGGGGGAAAGAATCCAGTAGACTGAAATTATACTTACTTTGCTTTCATTGCCATGGGCTCTCTCTTCCTTTAAACTTTTCTGCTTGCCATTATGTATAATATTATTCTATTCCCAACATTTCTTTGCCATTGCATTTTAAAATTTCACAGAAGCCCTATTTTTAATAGTAGCCATTTCAGTAGCAATTACAATCTGTTGCAAAAAAGAGTTCCGACGAAACCAAAAATTCAGCCATTTCCCACAATTTATATGACTTGATGCTGACCATCCTGAGGAGTCTCAAGACGTGGTTTTGAGTGTATTTCAAAAGTGTCTATTTGGCCAGGCATGGTGGCTCATGCCTGTAATCCCAGTGTTTTGGGAGGCCAAGATGGGAGGATTGCTTGAGGCCAAGAGTTCAAGATCAACCTGGTCAACATAGTGAGACGCCATCTCTTTAAAAAAATTTTTTTTAATGAAAGAAAAAAAAGTGCCTCTTTTTTTCCCAAAGGAATGGAATTAAAGGTGGCAAGAATTTATTAAGCACCTATGGTATCCTAAGAATTGTGTTTAAATGCCATGGAGAACACAAAGGAAAAATAACTTCTTCCTTTAGAGAACTCCACTACCAATTAAGAAAGTAAGACTGATTAATATAAGGCAATGAGAGAATAGAACAATTCACTAAGTACTTACATTCATGGATCATAAATTGAAAAAAGTCCTACAGATAAAGAAAGAAATATTCTGGGTTCTACCATCTGACTTGTCTCTACTAAAAACAGGACTTTAACAATGGTGCACTGAAATAGCATAATTAGGGAGGGAAAAAAGACATATCAATAATCACCAATAAGCTTTTATTTTCTGGTATTCTGCACAGCTTCATGCTATACAATAGGCACCTAAAAACATTAAGAAGTCATAGCCCCTGTACATAAGTTGCTTACTACTCAAGTTTATAGTTCCCAAATGATAAGAAAGAAAAGGCTGCTTTCTATTTTTCCTTCTTGAAGAGGAAGTGTCGAAGGAGAAATCTGTTCTTGCAAGATTCTCAACCAGAAACAGAAACATTTCCATTAGAAATATAGCAAATAGGACTGTTCTCCTGAGATTTCTAACCTAATTAGTCTGAAGAAAACATTTTTCAGATATTCCTCTGCTCGTGTGTTTAGAGATGATAAAAAATCATTGAACATATTTTCTCCTCTACTATCTCTGGAACACAGGCTGTATGACTTGAGGTAAAAAGAGGCTGGGAAAAACAAATTTGAAGGTCATTTAGAAAGATGGCAGGTCTGGAATGAGAATAAAAGAGCTCTGAACAATTCTCAGAGAGTCTCAACCAATTCTCACTTAAGATATTAATGCTTAATGGTTTTTAATCCCTAAACCAAGTTGCCATAAGACTAAGTGGGTAGTGATGAGAATGAATGAGCTTAGTTGAATCAAACAGGATTTTATTAGAGGGACTTTTCCTGTGATTACAATCCAATCCAGGATCACAGTTAAGCAATGAAGTTACATGAAGCAAACACATGTTGAATCCAGTGCGCATTTTGTTTATAGTTGCCAGCACTGAACTGCCTTTCAAACTGCCAGGCACACTTTACCATACTAAGCACTATATAGTCACATGCCATGAACAGTGGTCTTGGAGAGAGAGAGAGTGAGTGAGAGAGAGAGAGAGAGAGAGAGAGAGAGTTATTCCTTACTGCACCATATAACATGCACATAGAAAATTACATAAAATATACATGAACTTTTTGGCAATTATTCAAATAGTCCAATCCAGTCAAGAAATAGAATATTGTCAGTACTCCACAAACAGGCTCTGTGTTCCCCTCTCCTAGAGATAACCACTATCTTTACCTGTGTTCATCATTTTCTTGCTTTTCTTTGCAGTCCTACTACTAATGTATGCATTCTGGAACAATAGAGTCTGGTTTCACCTGTTTTTGAATTTCATAGAAACAGAATCATAACGTAGGCATTCTTTTGTGGCACGATTCCTTTGGTTAACTTTACATTTGTGACAATTTCCAATGATGTTGCCTGTAAGTGACTGTTCATTTACATTACTGTCTAGTATTTCAATTTATTTCTTTGTTATACGTATATCCAGGGCGATATATGACAGTTCTCTAGGATATATTGCTGGAATTGCTGGGTCATATGGTATGTATATCTTCAGTTTTCCTCAATAATGCTGAGCTTCCTTTCAACGTCACATCCAATTTGGTCAATGTGTCATCGTCATTTCCACTTAATTATTCTAACTGCTAATAAGGTTGAGCACTTTATCCTACGCATACTGGCCTCTCCCACTTCTTAATTTAACAATCAACATCACCCTAACTCGGCTTCTTTGTATAGCACACGCCGATGCAGCAAGTAGCCTGACCATTTTCCAGTTGATTTGAAATGATTTCACCATTGTGATTATAAAACTCTCATATCAACTGTGCATCAATTCATATCAGTCATTGAAACAGTCTGCAAAGGATGGAATGCTTTTTTGTTAAATCTACCGTTTGATGTTATAAACATGTTTAAATCCCAGCCTATACCTAGTCCTTAAGCTAATCATGGTGAAGTTGTACCAGGATAAAAGATGAAACATGAACTCTTTCCAGCACAAAAAGAAGTCTGTTTAGTACAGAAATTGAGGACCCAAGACCCATCAATGCAGGGCATTATGATAGTAGCTTATTGAATTGGTTTCTATTTTCTGAGTGGAATTACAGACTTTGAAATTTAGGGTAACACTAGGATTCTCTCTTCTGACTGAAAGAGCCCTAGAATTTCAGAGTAAGAAAGATGTAATATGTTATTATGTTTCTTATAGAGGCATTCATTAACTATTTACCTCACGTGCCCCAAATGGTCAAGGGCAAGCTACACTCTCACTGATAAAGAACATTTTCTGAAAGAGCCTCTATGTTGCAGAAATGTGGCCTGCTCTGCATATCCTTGGGGTTACAGAGCAGAGAGCCTCCCTATGTTTTGCATTAATCCTTTAATCCTCTTAGATCCTTTGGTTTATTGTACCAATCTACCTGTTTTCATTGTTTTTCTGTTACAAATCAAAAAGAAAATCTTCTCAGCAAATGCTCAGAAGTATTTTTATAAAACACAAAACACTAATTTTGGTTGGCATAAACTAAAATAAAACTTTGTCTTTATTTCTCAAATTCCATGAATATGTATCCACCTTCCAGGTTTTTTTATCTTTTATAAAGAAAAGAAATTCCAACACCTATCCACAAATAAGTATACCTCTTTAAGTGCATAACTACAGAAGATACAGACTTCAAAATGCATAATTGTGCAAACAGCCAAGAAACCATTCAAAGGCATACATCTTCCTGGGCTTTTTGTTTATTTTGCTTTTTGTTGTTGTTGTTCTTTTCAGAGTGAATGCCAAATTTACAGAGCACTAAATTCAGAATATGAAGGAAAAATAACTTACATGAAATGTGATATAAAAATAGCTAACCAACTGCCACTCAGGAAAATAAAACCAATTATTTAGCTAAATTGAATATTTGCTCAGAACAGTTGCTTTATCTGGATGTTGCCTTAATTTCTTCAAGTAGGATATTAGGAAGGTACAATTGTCTCAATTGGTAACACATTTGCATTTTATCAGAGGTATCTGCGTGGGGAAATTTTCCAAAATGGGTAACTACTTCTAGATTTCTGGCACACATTTTTGACAAGGAAAATGTTTTTCAACTTTATATCACGATATATTTTGATATTCTCTTTCTATTGAAATCCACTTCACATTTACATGAGATGTTACATTCAATATAATAACCGTAGTGCCTAGCAGTGTTAAGTACTTAGTAAACACTCAAATTCTTGTTGAATGAATAAATGAAACATTTTTGTGACCTACGATTGACTTCATTTTAAAGGTTTAATTCATATAAGTAGGATGTACTCATAGTTTTTAAATAAAGGTGCATAAAAATCTCCAGTTTAGTCAGTTTAAAGTTTTAAGCTAAAATTAGTCTAAAAGCAGAGTTAGGGAACTCCTGTCTCTCTAATAACCAGCATTAACTTCAACAACCCAATCAATAAATTATAAATTATCAAAATAAAATTGAAGCCTTTCTTATTTGTTTGAGGACAGAAAGAAAGAAAAAGAGAAATGAAAAGAAGGAAGGAAGGAAGGAAGGGAGGGAGGGAG
>NW_012103588.1:769339-787532 GCF_000951045.1 Mandrillus leucophaeus
GAGGGAGGGAGGGCATTTTTATAATAATATTAAGGGTAAGACAAGTTTAGCACCCCTTCTCCAAATACAGCATGGTATGCCAGAAAAAATCATAGATGTTAGCTCCACTCATATTCAGGCAACAAATACTATTAAGAACCTATGTCAGGTACTGTCTCGAAAATAAACAAACAAACAAAAAAATGTTTAATGAATAAAACACAGCCCTTATCAGATAATCTTACAGTTGCTTGGTGGTGCTCTATTCAACCCTGTATTCAAATCTCATTTTTACCATTTATACGACTTTGTACAAATTACTTAATCTCCCAAAGCTTTGCTTCTCTCACCTGTAAAAACCAGAAAAGTTTTAATTTATTTCTCAGTAGGTTGCTAGAAAGATGAAATGTGGCAGTGTACTCTACGTACACGTATATGGTGTATCAATAGTAGGTCCTAACATAGATGAAGTCCTCTCATCTGCTGCTCTTTCACCTGCAAACAACCAGTTATCCCCAGTAAGACATGAAAAAGGAAAAGATAGTCACATATTTATGATATAATGTATTATTTAGAGATCCTTTTAAATCGAGGAGCAAGTATCATAATCCACATTTTCTGGATAGTGGAACTGAATTTATAATACCAAATATATTAACTGTATGTTCATGTTTTTCTTTCTATTTTTCATTTACTAAACTACCTATAATGGCTTCTCTCTCATTAAATGTGACCATGGGAGTGAAACGAACATGTCCGCAGAGTCCTCTGAGTATAAAATACAAAGGTTAAGAGAAAGAGGATCAAGAACTGAAATAAAAATGAGAGGGAGAGACCAAAAACAAACAAAAAAATACCTATTAATACCTCATATCAACCATGTATTATTTAAATAACAGTACAAAATAATTTAGTTGACCTAAAAAACAGTGGAATCAATAAGAAAGTCAATATTTTCTTTTCTTTTCCTTTTTCTTTATTTTTCTTTTTTTTGCAATGGAGTCTTGCTCTGTCACCCAGGCTGTAGTGCAGTGGCATGATCTTGGCTCACTGCAACCTCTGCCTCCCGGGTTCAAGTGATTCTCCTGCCTCAGTCTCCCAAGTAGCTGGGATTACAGGTGCCCGCCACCACGCCTAGCTAATTTTTGTATTTTTAGTAGAGACGGGGTTTCACCATGTTGGCCAGACTGGTCTCGAACTCCTGACATCAAGTGATCTGCCCACCTCGTCCTCCCAAAGTGTTGGGATTACAGGCATGAGCCACCATGCCTGGCGGAAGGTCAATATTTTCTAATTTATTTCTTATTTTAGTTGGCCTGACTCATTTGATACTACTTTTATTGTTTTTACTATTAATTTGATGCAAAAGTTTGAGAAAATGAGTTCATCTCTTCAGCTTGACGTGGTCAAAGAAAAAAATCCAGAAGGGGAGGGAATGGCAAAGTGTATTGACAAGTGACACAAATAACAAATTGGAGAACATATTTGCCAAATGTAGAAAATATTAAGATTAATATTCAAAATATATAAAGAACTAAAGAAGTAAAAGGAAAACAACCCAAATAAAACAAAAAAGACAGAAGACTTAGGCAATTCACAGCAGAACTCTATATGATCAAAATATTAAAATCTCTCACTAATAATTAAAGAAATACAATTCAAAACATTAAGAGAAATTTATTTCTATCAGATTAATTATATTTACTTTTGCTAAGGGTGTTTGTAAATAAAAATTTTCTTACAATGTATTTGGAAATGTAAATTCATATAAAATGTATGGAGGCTAACTTGACAATGCCTATAAATAATTAAAATGTATATGCTCTTTGTCCAAGAAATTCCACTTCTGGGAATTTATCTTATGGTAATAAATATGAAAATCTATGAACAACAGTTTTTTATATCATTTTTTATATTAATGAAAAGTTGGAAACAGTCTAAATGTCCTCAGATAGGGAAACAGTTGAAAAAATTACAATTAAGCTATAAAATGGAATATACTGTGATATGGCTTAGCTCTGTGTCCCCACCCAAATCTCATCTTGTAGCTCCCATAATTCCCATGCGTTCTGGGAGGGACCCACTGTGAGATGATTGAATCATGGGGGCGAGTCTTTCCCATGCTGTTCTTATGATAGTGAATGGTTCTCACAAGATCTGATTCTTTTAAAAACAAGAGTTTCTCTGCGCAAGCTCTCTCTTTGCCTGCTGCCATGCATGTAAGATATGACTTGCTCCTCCTTGCCTTCCGCCATGATTGTGAAGACTCCCCAGACATGTGGAACTGTAAGTCCAATTAAACCTCTTTCTTTTGTAAATTGCCCAGTCTCGGTATCTCTCTATCAGCAGCATGAAAATGGACTAATACACACTGTGACAAGAGTATTTCTCAAAATTATATGCATACATGTGTAGGACATGAAAACATGTCCCAAAATATACTGTAAACAAAAATTAAACTGTAGAACAAAATGTATGATGTATTCCAATTACCGCAAAAACATTAGTTACATACGTGTGTTTATGCTTTTGTCATGTGTCTAGAAAGAAGGGCTAGAAGATATCAACCAATCTACTAATACTGATCTGCTAAAAGGAGAAATTGATTAAGAGCATTGAGGGAGAGGAGGGCATACTCTAGGTAACACTGCTGGAGAAGACAGAATCATCTTGAGTCAACCCTGTTTGCAGATGACATGATTGTATATCTAGAATACCCCATCATCTCAGCCCAAAATCTTCTTAAGCTGATAAGCAACTTCAGCAAAGTTTCAGGATAAAAAAATCAATGTGCAAAAATCACAAGCATTCTTATACACCAATAACAGACAAACAGAGAGCCAAATCATGAGTGAACTCTGATTCACAATTACTACAAAGAGAAAAAAATGCCTAGGAATACAACTTACAAGAGATGTGAAGGACCTCTTCAAAGAGAACTACAAACCACTGCTCAATGAAATAAAAGAGGACACAAACAGATGGAAGAAAATTCCATGCTCATGGATATGAAGAATCAATATCATGAAAATGGCCATTCCACCCAAGGTAATTTATGGATTCAATGCCAACCCCATCAAGCTACCAATGACTTTCTTCACGGAATTGGAAAAAACTACTTTAAAGTTCATATGGAACCAAAAAAGAGCCTGCATTGCTAAGACAATACTAAACCAAAAGAACAAAGCTGGAGGCATCCTGCTACCTGACTTCAAACTATACTACAAGGCTACAGTGACCAAAACAGCACAGTACTGGTACCAAAACAGAAAGATAGACCAATGGAGCAGAATAGAGTCCTCAGAAATAGCACTACACATCTACAACCATTTGGTCTTTGACAAACCTGACAAAAACAAGAAATGGGGAAAGGATTCCCTGTTTAATAAATGGTGCTGGGAAAACTGGCTAGCCATATGTAGAAAGTTGAAACTGGATCCCTTCCTTACACCTTATACAAAAAATAATTCAAGATATGTTAAAGACTTTAGTGTATATAACCATAAAAATCCTAGAAGAAAACCTAGGCAATACCACTCAGGACATAGGTATGGGCAAGGACTTCATGTCTAAAACACCAAAAGCAATGGCAACAAAAGCCAAAATAGACAAATGGACCTAATTAAACTAAAGAGCTTCTGACCAGCAAAAGAAACTACCATCAGAGTGAACAGGCAACCCACAGAATGGGAGAAAACTTTTGCAATCTACCCATCTGACTAAGGGCTAATATCCAGAATCTACAAAGAACTTAAACAAATCTACAAGAAAAAAAAAAGAACCCCATCAAAAAGTGGGCAAATGATATGAAGAGACACTTTTTAAAAGAAGACATTTATGCAACTAGCAGACACATGAAAAAATGCTTATCATCACTGGTCATCAGAGAAATGCAAATCAAAACCACAATGAGATACCATCTCACATCAGTTAGAATGGTGATTATTAAAATGCAGAGGATATGCAGAAATAGGAACACTTTTACACTATTGGTGGGAGTATAAACTAGTTCAACCATTGTGGAAGACAGTGTGGTGATTCCTCAAAGATCTAGAACTAGAAATACCATTTGTCCCAGCAATTCCATTACTGGGTATATACCCAAAGGACTATAAATCATGCTACTATAAAGACACATGCACATGTATGTTTATTGTGGCACTATTTACAATAGCAAAATCTTGGAACCAACCCAAACATCCATCAATGATAGACTGGATTAAGAAAATGTGGCACATCTATACCATGGAATATTATGCAGCCATAAAAAAGGATGGGTTCATGTCCTTTACAGGGACATGGATGAAGCTGGAAACCATCATTCTGAGCAAACTATCACAAGGACAGAAAACCAAACACCACAAATTCTCACTCACAGGTGGGAATCGAACAATGAGAACACTTGGACACAGGGTGGGGAACATCACACATGGGGGCCTCTCGTGGGGTGGGGAGCAAGGGGAGGGATAGCATTAGGAGAAATATCTAATGTAAATGAAGAGTTAATGGGTGCAGCAAACCAACATGGCCCATGTATACCTATGTAACAAACCTGCATGTTGTGCACATGTACCCTAGAAGTTAAAGTATAAATTAAAAAAAGAAAAAGAAAGAAAAAAATACAGGTTTTTATAATGTTGCACTTTTACACTAACTTTACTATGAGAAACAACAGTTCAACCTTGATCATAGATGGCAACTCACGCCCCACATCAAGGAGAAATTAGAGAACTGTTTGAAAGAGTATATAGGTGTTTTATCACACTTAGCAGATAATGTGTTTTTTACAAATTGAAAGTTTGTGGCAAGCAAGTCTATTGGTGCCATTTTTCCAACAGAGTGTGCTTACTTTGTGTTTCTGTGTCACATTTTGATAATTCTTGCAATATTTCAAACTTTTTCATTGTTACTACATCTTCTATTGTCATCTGTAATCACTGATCTTTGATGTCACTATAGTAATTGTTTTGGGTACCACAAACCATGCCCACGTAAGATGGCAAACTTATTCAATAAATTTTGTGTGACATCACTAATCATTGGGGAAATGCAAATTAAAACCACAGTAAGATTCCACCTTACTCCTGCAAGAATGGCCATTATTCAGAGGTCAAAAAACAATAGATGTTGGCATGAGTGTGGTAAAAAGGGAGGGCTTATATACTGCTAGTGGGAATGTAAATTAGCAAAAACTTTATGGAAAACAGTATGGAAATTTCTTAAACAACTAAAAGTAGATCTACCAATTGATCCAGCAACCCCCCTACTGGATATCTATCCAAAGGAAAATAATTCATTGTATCAAAAAGACACCTGCATGCATATGTTTATTGCAGCAGGATATGGTTTGGCTCTGTGTCATCACCCAAATCTCATCTTGCAGCTCCCATCATTCCCATGTGTTGTGGGAGGGACCTGGTAGAAGATGATTGAATTGTGGGAGCAGTTCTTCCCTGTGCTGTTCTTGTGATAGTGAATGGGTCTCAAGAGATCTGACAATTTTAAAACACGGGAGTTGCGCTGCACAAGCTCTCTCTTTGCCTGCTGCCATCCATGTAAAACATGACTTGCTCCTCCTTGCCTTGCTTGTGAGGCCTCCCCAGTCCTGTGGAACTAAGTCCAATTAAACCTCTTTCTTTTCTAAATTGCCCAGTCTCAGGTATATGTTTATCAGCAGCATGAAAACAAACTAATACATAGCACAATTAACAATTGCAAAGATACAAAGCCAACCTAAGTGCCCATTAACCAGTAAGTGGATAAAGAAAATGTGGCATATATACACCATGGAATACTACTCAGACATAAAAAATAATGACATAATGTCTTTTGCAGCAACTTGTATGGAGCTGGAGGCCATTATTCTAAGTGAAGTAACTCAGGAATGCAAAACCAAATACCATATATTCTCAAGTGGGAGCTAAGCTACACATATACAAAGGCATACAAAGTGACATAATGGACTATGAAGACTCAAGAAATGGGGAGGGTGGAAGGCCAATGAGGGATAAAAAACTACATATTTAATACAACGTACACTACCCAGGTGATGGATGCACAAAATCTCAGACTTCACCACTATGTAATTCATCCATGTAACCAAAAAACACTTGCACTCCAAAAGCTATTGAAATAAAAGAAAATGAAAATGAAAAAATAAATAAAAATAAAACAAAATAAAATAAATGTTTTGTGTGTTCTGACTGCTCCACTAACTGGCTATTCCCACATGACTCGCCCTCTTCTCAGGCCTCCCTATTTCCTGACACACAACAACATGGAAATTAGGCCAATTAGCAACCCAACAATAGCTTCTAAGAGTTCAGGTGAGAGGCAAATTTGCACATCTCTGCTTTAGATCAAAAACTAAAGATGATTAAGCTCAGTTAGGAAGCCATGTCAAAAGCTGAGATAGGCCCAAAGCTAGGCCTCTTACACAAATGGTTAGCCAAGCTGTGAAAGTAAAGAAAAAGGTTTTGAAGAAAATTAAAAGTGCTACTCTAGTGAATAGCCAAAGATTTAAAAAAAAAAAAAAAAAAGACAGAGAGAGAACCAGCCTTATTGCTGATATGGAGAAAGTTTTACTGGCCTTGATAAATCAAACGAGCTGCAACATTCCCTTAAGCTAAATCTAACCTGGAGCAAGTCTCCCACACTCTTCAGGTTCTATGAAGGTTGAGAGAGGTGAGAAAGTTGCAGAAGAAAAGTTTGAAGCTAGCAGAGATTGATTCATGAGGTTTAAGGAGAAAAAGCCATGTCCATACCATAAAAGTGCAAGGTGAAGCGGCAAGCACTGATGTAGAAGCTGCAGCAAGTTATCCAGAACTAGCTAAGATAATTGATGAAGGTAGCAATACTAAATAATAGATTTTTAATGTAGATAAAATAATCTTCTACTGGAAGGATATGCCATCTATGACTTTCATAGCTAGAGAGAAGTCGATGCCTGACTGCAAAGCTTTAATGGTCAGGCTGACTCTCTTGTTAGGGGATATTGCAGCTGGTGACTTCAAGTTGAAGCCAATCCTCATTACTATTCTGAAAATCCTGGGGCCCTTCAGAATTATGCTAAATCAACTCTGCCTGTGCTCCGTAAATGGAACAACAAAGCCTGAATGAAAGCACATCTGTTTACAGCATGGTTTACTGAATATTTTAAGGCCACTGTTGACACCTCCTGCTCACAAAAAAATGATTTCTTTAAAAATACGACTGCTCATTGACAATGCACCTAGCACCCAAGAGCTCTGATGGAGACATATAAGAAAATTAGTGTTGTTTTCATGCCTGCTAACACAACATCCATTTTGTAGCTCAGGGGTCAAGGAGTAGTTTCATCTTTCAAGTCTTATGATTTAAGAAATACATTTCATAAGGCTATAGTTGCCATAGATAATGATACCTCAGGGGTTGTATTAGTCCATTCTCACACTACTAATGATGCAGGATTTTTCTTCTTGGTTACTTTGCAAGCCAGGGACTTCTGGCCAGAAATGTCCTGCCTGGGCCCCATTCGGCCATGCCCCAGCTTGCCTGTGTTATAGCTTGTACCCATGTTCAGTGGTTTCCGAGTTCATATATCACACCCAAGAAGAAGGAGGATGCTTGAAATTGAAAGGTGAGGAGGATGGAGAATAATTTTGTTGAGTGATGAAACAACTCTGAGCAGAGAGGGGATGTGGAGGTGGTCCTCCTACCCAAAGGCAGGAAAGTCCCCCATGTGGCTGGGTCCAATGCCTTTTATGGACTCAGAATAGCAAGTGCATACTGATTGGTTTGTGAACACACAAAATAAGGTTAAAACAAAGACACCACTCAACGGTGGGCATGCCAGTGTAGAAAGCCAATTAGGAAAGGGTAGGTGCATTTAAAATAGGTGAAAGGTGGGGATCAATTGGACGAAAGAGTGCCAAATGGGAAGACAAGTTCTCAATGTGGGTCCAAGGACTTAACTTATAGCTTGGCTATCAGGCTTCAAACTGTCTTTGGGTTGGAGGAAGTAACTATAGATGTGGTGGAATAGCAAGAGAGCTAGAATTAGAAGTGGAGCTTGAAGATGTGAGTGAACTGTCGCAATCTCATGATAAAACCTGAAAGGATGACAAGTTGCTTACAATGGAGGAGCAAAGACAGTGGTGTCTTGAAATGGAATCTTCTTTTGGTCAAGAAGTGGTAGACGTTGTTGAAAATGACAACAAAGAATTTGGAATATTCCATAAATGTAGTTGACAAACAGCAGCAGAGTTTGAGAGGATTGACTCCAATTTTAAAACAAGTTATATTGTGGGTAAAATGCTATCAAACATCAGAGCATTCTACAGAGAAATTTTTCATGAAGGAAGAGTCAGTCCATGTGGCAAACTTTATTGTCTTTTTTTAAGAAATTGCCACAGCCGCCCCAATATTTAGCAACCATCACCCTTATCAGCCAGCAGCTATCAACACTGAGGCAATACACTACACCAGCAAAAAGATTACAATGAGCTGAAGGCTGGGATGATTGTTAGCACTTTCAGCAATAAAATGTTTTAAATTGAGGTATACACATTGCTTTTTAGATATAATGCTATTGTACATTTAACAGACTATAGTGTAAACATAACTTTTAAGTGCAGTTCAACTTCAATGTGAAGCCAATGCTCATTACCATTCTGAAAATCCTAGAGCCCTTAAAAATGATGCTAAATCTACTTTGTATGTGCTCTATAAATAAAAAATAACAAAGCTTGATGACAGCGCATCTGTTTGCTGTATGGTTTACTGAATATTTTAAGCCCACTGTTGACAACAAAAAATTCATGTGACTCAATTTATTGTGGTGGTCTAGAACAGAACCTGCGGTACTTCCTAAGCATGCCTGTAGTTCACGGCCATTAGAAATGGGATGTGAGTGCCACTACTCAACTCCAGCCTCTTGAGGTCACACGGAAACTGCAGGCCCAGTTACACAAAATCTCTTCATTTTGCAAGAGAAGCCAGAAGCTTAGATTTTGGCTTTGGTGTTGAGGACAAATTTAAAAATTTCTAAACACTCTGTAGAGGCAGACAAAACATATCCGATAGCCAGACAGGACCTGTGCACTCGGTCTTGGACCTCCCCTCAACATTTACCTTAAAATAATTTTGTGTGTGTTTATGTTGGAGGGGGGGTGAACAAATCAATCACATAATGTTATATAGAGAGAAGAAATAAAAAGGAGAAGAATGTCAACATTAGTTCTACTAAAATTTGAGTTCACAAGCTTTCTTCTTTCATCCTCTAATTATAAATTAGTTGCAATCATTTAGAATTCTTATAGTAACTTCACCTCTTTATGAAATCTATCATGGTGAATTTTATAAATGTATTACATGATATCTAAGATAATTTTGGTGGGCTTAAACTTCTCAAAACCACCAGAAGAAGATTTTTAAGAAATCACTTCCATATATTCAAATTCTGGTGTCAAGCTTACTTGCTTACTTGGTAGAAGGGATCCTTTTATGAACTCAAGTAAAATGCCCATCGGACTGACTCTTTGTGGCTAACCTGGGGAATTTGCTTATTTCCTGTCTCCTAGCCTACACCGTATTGTGTAGGAGTTATCAAAATCTCACCTTTGCCAAGGTTTCACTCCTAGCCCTCTAGGAAAATTAAGAAAAACCTTAATTAATTTCTGATTGAAAAGGGGCATGTTTACAATTCTTCTTTATATAAACTTTTTATATATTTAAATAAAACCTGGTACTAAATTTATCCTTTCTGAATTTAAGTTGGTCCAACAGACCCAAACCTGACAACAGAAAGAACAACTCTAAAAAGGACAGCTATTCTTCATCACTGGCCAACTGTTTAAATACATACAAAGTTCTTGGATCAGTCACCTATAATGGTATTTAATAACTAGATTTTCTGACAGCCCTCAAAGAATACAAAGTTTTATTTTCTTAATAATGATACCATGTCTGCACAATGGTGAAACAGGAAGGGTTTCAGTGACTCAGTTTTGTAAAACACAGGAAAACAAAAGACCAGTGGGCACCAGGAAACTAAGTAAGACCTATAAACTTCCCTATTTCAAAGAAGCAGAAACACTGAGAAATGGAAGCTAAGGATCATATCCTTCAGGGAGGACTTTGACTCTCTGATCTTTCAAGTCAATGTTAGCTTTTTGATATTGATAAAATAAATGGTCAAGTTCCAATAGAGCAAAGTCTTAGTTATATGCCCTGATGGAGAGATCAAGGTGACATGGACAAACCAAATGGGAAGGAATCAACAGAATATTTTAAAAGAATGTGTTTGGCTCGGCAGGAATTTCATGCTTTCATGCAGTAGCTTCATAACTCCTTTCCTAATCAGGTTTGGATTGATTTAAATAAAAATCCATCCAAAAATTAGTTTCTGTTTCCTGAGCCACTGAAAGCAGAGAGATGACTTAGAACATTCTTCTGGCCAAAATTATTGCAGCTTAACCAAGGGCAAGCAGTAAGATAGCATCCCACGCTCAGATGATCTGGAGCTCAATTTAACACACATTCTGCTTCAGAGAAATCCAACATTCATGACTAAGAGAACCTAACCCAAAAGCAGTAGCATCACCTTCCTTTACTCCCACTGAATGAAAATAAACTGGAGGATGGCTAAGCCCAAAAACAGTGAGTTGCTAATCATCATAGTTATCATACTTCTTTTGGAGGAAATGAGATTTAATCCAATGCCTGCATGTGCCTTTTCAGGAAATTGCTCATCTGTCTAATTAAGCTCTTCTTTTTTCACAAGCCTATGAGTACATTCAGATATACGGCTTCCAGAAAACCTTTTTGCCCTTTTTCTGTTGGTCATTGGAAATTTCCAATATGATAATTGGAAATCTCCATTGTAAGGAGATTCCATCACTTTGTATTAATCACTGGTTAAACTTCATTGACACTTGTTTAGAAAGTGCCATTTCCTATTGGGAAGCACTTTTGAATGAGCACAAATTTAAAAACCTTCAGAGACTATACAGGTGGGTTTATGACCTTGTCACTAGCATAAGGCATATAACTGCTCAGAGACTCCAACTATACATGTGCTCAGGCAAGCATATTTCAGCTTGCTTATTTGTTTTCCAGCGAAATAGCCATTGTACTTTGCCCTCTGCCCTTTTCATACGATACCACAGGGAACCTGCCCTGTGTCCTGGCTTCCACCAATTAACCTTGCTTTATTTCCTGTCCTCACAAAGTTAATACGATCCACTTCACTTCCACCATAATCGTTTTCCACTTCCTTCCTTCTAAGCCAGGTTCTTCATTTCTACCTCGATTAAAGAAAAATGTAACATTTATGAAGTCCTGTGTCAGATCGTGGAAACATGAAACAAAATAAGACAAGGGTTTTGCCCTCAAGGAGCTCGCGATGCAGTGAGAAGTAAAATACAGACTCAACCCAAAACCCCACATTCAACTGTGATGGGAGCAAGGAAAAAAAAAAAAAAAGCTCTGTTTAACATGCTTAACAGTGTGTGAAGGAAGCAGTCAAGAAGAAGCAAGTGTCATTCTTTTATCTATCTATGAAAAAAATGTATTATTACTTTAAAATGCTTTTCTGCTTTGCAAATAATGCTATTCACACACGTGGCCATACATATGTCAAGAGGGAAGAGAAGGGATTTACCAAGCATGTTTATCCTTTCCACTGACCTGTTGTATCTAAAATACTTACAGAAAGGAAAAGTTGTTCTTATTTATTAAGTTATATTCACATAGAATATAATTATAAATGACATTAAAAGAAACAAAAATGGCAATATTGAAGTTGACTGAAGCTAAATGAACCCCTTTCCTCTCAAAAAGCATAATATACCAATAACAGAACTGGTGTGAAACCCAAGTTACATTCAGATTTACTATCCCTTTAGCCTAGTTTGAATCAAAACTACACAGCCTCTTAGATCTGTTGAAAGGCATCACAATATAGATAACTATAAGCCTTCAAGCAGATCTCTGGATTCAAGATTTAACATCCCAGCAGTACTGGAATGCTTTCAGCTCTATTCATGCACACCAAAATGGCTGGAAGAGGATTCAGTTGATCTATGTGCATGCAGCCCAGAGCCTGTGGGCTCCTCACATCTGCTACAATTATAGGTTGAGAACAGATCCAGGCAAGGTCAGTTCCATGCAATTCAAACATCTGATTTCAGGAAATCATTATTTGAACATGCAGTATAACCATCCAACAATTACATGGTGGCCTGGGGAAGCCAAAATGACTGTATTACAAAAATATTCACAAAGGGCTGACTGATCTGTCATAATACTAGTCACCATTTACCCCTCTCCACTGAACACTGGTTTGTATCTCCACTCATCACAACACTAGCAATTCTAACCAATGGTATGAATGTCATACATTTTAGATTAAACAATGCAAAGGCAAACCAAAAGATTGCCAAGCAAAATGGCAAATATCACAAAAGTTATAGGATTTCATAAGGCTAACAGTAATGTTGAAAAATGTGTTGGATCACACACACACACACACACACACACACACACACACACACAAAATATACACGCATAAGCCAAATGAGCTAACAGAGGTAGACCTACTGAAAAATTAATAAATAGGAAATCAGCAAGGATGCTGATGTGATAGGCATGGCAATATATATATATATATATAAATAAAGGATTTTAAAAAGCCCTTAAGGGCCAGTCGTAGTGGCTCATGCTTGTAATTCCAGCACTTTGAGAGGCCAAGGCAGGCAAATCACTTGAGATCAGCAGTTCGAGACCAGCCCGGCCAACATGGTGCAACCCAGTCTCTACTAAAAATACAAAAATTAGCTAGACATAGTGGTGCTTACCTATAGTCCTGGCCACTGGGGAGGCTGAGGTGGGAGGATTGCCTGAGCCCAGGAGGTTGCAATGAGCTGTGATGTCACCATGCACTCCAACCTGGGTGACAGAGTGAGGCCCTGTCTCAAAAGAAAAAAACAAAAATAGAATGCAATTCAAGAAATCAAAAAAGTCATTGAGAAAATTAGCAAAAAAAAGTCCCTTAAGAAAACTAAGAAAGTCCTTACTTTACTTACTTCCAAAAACACTTGCGTTGTGGCCACATTACAAAAGTCATACACATATTAAATGAGGATTTCCGTATTGCTATCAAACGTTTTTATTCAATAATTAAGCCAAAAATGAGTGATTAGTATTTGATTCATCTGTGTTTCTTTCCTTAAAGTGCTAAATATAATTTAACTTAATTTAAATATAATAATAAACAAATTACGAGATTTAGTTTCTCTTTGAAGATATAGGCCCAATTCCAGTTATTTTCATTTTTCTTAAAATATTATAAGTGGATTCATTTTCAGGAAATTTATGTATGTATATATGTATTTTATGTACATAAAATTTATGTATGTGTGTGTACACACACACACACGCACACACACACCTACATAAATTTTTCTTGGATAATGAGGAACCATTCACTGCTTCAGCCATGGTTCTTGCCCCAGAGAAGCATCTAAAAACCTGCAAGTCTGCATCATTAAGCAAGTTATAGGTGAGCTCTATGACATTAACCAGTGCAGAGGGATTCTTCTGAATCCTATGCACACATAACCATGGTTAATTAACTTAATGCTGATAAGAGAATTTGCCCCTTACCTTAAAAGAGGCTTTTCCTTTGACTAAAATGAAGGGCTTAGCCCACTAAATTTATTTTCCCAGGAGTAATGAAAGAACATCTGTCAAAGGAAAAAAAAAAGTCTCTAAGTGCTGAATGCTAAGTAATGCACCTCTGGTAGCTAAAGATGCTTAGTTGAAGAGATCAACTGCAATGCTATGAGACACATATTAGCATGAGAGGATCCTGCCCCAAATGAGTCTTATACACAGATAAAACATAGCCTCTGCTGCCCTAAATGTTCCAGTCCTCTCATCATAGCAAATTTGCTGAAGCTTTATTGGAAAAGAATGGCTCCTTCTACCACAAGCTACAAAGCTCTCAATGGGAAACAATTTTCCCTTTCCTCTGAGGAGTTGACCTTGTACAATACCAGGAGCTCAGATGTTTTGGAATCAGACAGGCAGAGCTTCAAATCCCACCTTTGTATTTATAAGCTGTGTGATTTGGACATGTTTTCTACCCTTTCAAAGCCTCAGTTTCAATCTCTGTGATACCCAAATAATAAAAAGCTGTCTCATGGAGGCAAAGGGACTAAAAACTGAAGCAATGACTCAAGAATGCCCAATAATGTGCTTCATAGTGGACACTTAAAAAAAAAAATGTTAGTTCCCATCACTTCCCCAATGCCAAGAAAGACTATGGGGAAGCATAACCCCTCTGGCACCTGGTGGGAAAGGAGGAACTGAAAGGGGATAAAGGGAGTGTAAGAGGAAATGGAGAGGGTGACACACAGACTAACTTCACCAGCACCGCCCCCATGCTCTCATTTCACCCGGGGCCAGTCCTAATCTCACATGGAAATGAGGGATAAGATATCTGTGTGTCAGACAGAAAGTACAAATTCAGTGCATCTGACTCAGAAACTTGGCAAAGATGCTGAGAGCAGATAATAAATATAATCACCCTGATTTAATTCAGACAGAGACCTCAGGGTTCGGTCACTTCCAACTGAGAGGTTCTCCTGTCGTTGGAAGGAAGCCTGCTCTGACCTACATGTGACAGTTGCTAATGGTTTTCTAAATTAGTGTCAAATATGATCTTATGAAGGAGTCATTTTTCCTTTAAGATGGTTTATGAAAGGAGTTTTCTGCCAGCACTTTGAAAAACAGAGAAATTCAGCCAAAATCTGGTCAGTGTTCATGTTGTTCTTCATTTTCAAGGCCTGAGCACTTTCAACTATAATCAGTCAACAAATATTTATTAAGTCTGAAAATATTTGCTGTGTCAGGCACTGTGGGTGATGAAGAAGAGGTGGAGTGCATGGATTCTACTCTCAGTGAATTTGCAATCAGCCTACCTCTACGAAATGATTGATCAATGAGACAAAACCAAAAAATCTATACTCAAGTGATAGTATACAAGAATGACCCCTGCCTCAGAGAATTGTGATGAGTCTCAAATGTAATGACAGTGCAAACAGACATACGGACATGTGTGTTTCACAAATTAGTTATCCTACCCCCTAGGAAAAAAAACAGAGTAATGTGAAAGCCAAGACAGCAGGGAGTCACAAAGATCGGGCTATCAACTATAGATGCTGTAGAGATTTTGACAAAAAGAATGCCACTATTGACCTTTTAGAGAACTGCTTCTGGAGGGTGATGAAGATCAAAGCCAGTTAATTGTAAAGAGTTAGGAAAGGCAGGCACAATTTAGCAAGTATAGCCAAAAGGCCTAAATGACACATTTGAGAGGCTTGGGAAGGAGGATGAAGGCAGAAAACTGTAGCGTTTGGTGAAAGTTACTCTGCTTATTTTTTAAGACATGGAACTCTGTTTAAATAGCAGATTTCTCTAGTAAGAAGGTAAAAATTAAAATGTTCTAGAACCTACCATAACTCTAACCTGATGCCAACAGGACAACTACATGGCCTTGTGTCTCCAAGGAACTCAAAGATAGGTGGATAAATTATTTTACCTTTTAATCAAACAGTTCTAAAATAAAAATAAAAACTTGCTTCCCTGGAATTTTTTTAGTAGCTTAGTTTATTTTATCAGCATTCTATAAAACAAAATAGAGACGGATCTGTTCTATCTGCAAAAAACAGAGTTAAGGTACTTTTGACTAGGAACCTACTAATCCTTATTATAATTATTAAGAGTTTATACTTTAAATCAATAATGACTTGTTACATTGGCTTATTGCATCCCTCTTATCACCAAGTAAATGGTATAGGAAACATAAAAATGTTAATGACAAGGCCTTTGCTCTCAGGAGATTTTTTTAACTCAATAGAGAAGACAGAAAATTTATAAATAACTTGCAGTCACTGTGACCAATTTAATAAAAGACTAAAGAGATTCATTAAGAGAAGAAAAGAGACAGAGGCTAATTCCGAACTAGAAGAGCTTAGACAGCTTCTTGGAGGAAAATGGACTTCAGTTGGGCTTTGAAGAAACATAAGCACTTCCAAAGTGATTCTGGTGGGGCTACACATGGGTTGAGGGAGGTACAGTTCCTTTTGATTCTAGGTGGGAGGAGCTAATAAGCAAAGTGAAGAGTAAAAAGGATGGTCATAAACAAGACACCATAACAGTCTTAAAGATGGTCCAAATACCCACTGTACCAAAACGGACTTCAAAACTCGAGCCCTCTAGATGGAAGATCTCTGCCTCCAGGCCTGTCTAATTCATTTCAGTGTTATTACTCATGCCACTGTTTCCTAACTTCAATATTTCAGCTCTAGGGCCTATTTTTTTTTCCCATTATACTCATACTGCAGAAAGAGGAAATAACTCATCCAGTGGTGGGGATTTCTTAGCAGGGTTTTGAAGAGGGTTGCTGGGGGTGGCTGACTCTGCCAAAATGTTTCCTTTTTCTCTTGCTGTTTGTCAGATATTGCTGTTGAGCAACCCTAGGGAGTGTCATCAACATGCAATCTCATCTGATTTATCTTCCCTTACTCACTCAGACTCAGCCCTTTGCCTCTTTTTTGTTCCTGGCTCATTTAGAGTTTCACAACCTCTTACCTTTAACTGCTGAATAAGTGTAAAACATGTGTGTATCTGGCATCAGATATTATAATCTCCAAGAAAAAGTATTCACAGTCAGAGATGGCTGTGGCTGCCTAGTATACATCAATATTTTGCTTTGCTATTATTTCATTTAGAAATTACATTTCCATTTTCCTCACAGATTCACATTCAAAACAATAAATTTTCAAAGTTGTCTTTTCCTCCAAGTCTCTCCCTTTTGAAAGGTGGATGGCTGAAATAAACATTTCTCTGAGCTCTACAGAGTTCAGAGTGTCAATCTGTCCCAGAGAGCCATTAAAAAATTCCACACCAATAAACCATTGATGTAAATACAGGCGATGGAATACTTGGGTCTAACGGACTCCTAAAACTGACTTTCAATACAGAGATAACTTCATGAGCACTTCAAAAGCTTGTGCAATGTCCTGGAAGCAGAGCCATCATGATTATTCTTCAACCCAACCAGTACAGACACAGGATCTTATCACCAAATCAGCCTGACTTCTTCGGGATTGATCAAGAAAACTCACCCTCCTCCCCCAATCTCTCTTCTCTGCATCCATCTCAATATGAAGAAGAATGGTTTGGGTTTTGAGTTGAGGATTCTAGAGCAGAATTTTAGATCTGATTGTTAAATAAATACAGTTTGAGCCTAGTGAAAGATATGACTGTGGTAAAATGGCTAAATAAAGCAGGTAAGAGAAACAAGGCAGCATATTGATCCTTTCAACAATGTATAGCTTTTATAGACCCTGCCATTCCATGCCAGTGTCTGGACTTACAAACTTCGGGGCAGCAAGCATTTTTAAAGCATTCACTTGAACTAAGAAGGACTGTATATGCATTAAAAAGTTTCTAGGACCTGTCTCCATTTCCCTGGATATACTCAACTCTACCTATCACATTTTTATGTAAGTGTCTTCTGCACACAAATACTGAAAAGGGTCAAATTCTGGGAAGTCACCTGTTGGCTCTGTCAACATACAAAGGAAGCACCTGCTGTAAGATATTTCCTGCCTGAAGCCATCTTTGCTTCCAAATTTGTTGCTAAATCCCCAAAGCCTTCAATAGCACCTAGGGCCTAGCAGGAGATCAGTAAATATTTGTTGAATACTGAAAGAATTCACAAATGAAAAGTGCTCATTGTTATTGATGTGCTCTCTTAATTGCCTACCTTGCTACAAACTAGACTTGCCTTAACCACCTGTCCCTATTCTTTCTGAATCCTTACCATTTTTGTCCGTATGGGTTCCCAAGTACTACATCTCTAACCTTTGGAGTCTTAGTGTGAATTCAGCCCACAGTCACCAACAAGACTCATTATCTCAGAGTTAGACTGTTCATTAAAACGACTTCAACCCTTCACTATCTGGCTTACCTTCGTTACCACAGTCCTAGATTCCAGAGCTACAGTGACACAAGCTCACATATAGCATGAGAATATAAAAGAGTAAAATGTAGTGAGGCAGGGGTGGGTGGTGGTAAGTTACTAATTGTGATAGTCTGATAGTCAGACTTCAAGATAATTCCCAATAACCTCTTCCTCCTAATGTCCTTTCCTTTATATAATCCT
>NW_012103588.1:787807-808487 GCF_000951045.1 Mandrillus leucophaeus
CTAAGCTAGACTCACTTAGCCACAGAAGCCTTTATCTGTATCTCTGACCCACAGAAATTGTGAGGCAATAAGTGTTTGTTATTTTAAGCTACTAGATTTTGGGGTTGTTACATAGCAATAGATAACTAATATGCTAAATTAGGGATTGGTAAACACCCTTAAAAGACCAGAGAGTAAATATTTGGGGATTTGCAGGCCACGCAATGTCTGCTGAATCCAAGTGCATGGAGGTCTAGGCCCAAAGTCTTTTTGTGCATTAAGAGAAATTCATCTCCGTCTTTTTCTAAAGCATTCATTTCATTTTCTACCCATTCTACAGAGACTACCCATTCTACAGAAATTTCCTCATTGGAGAAAAAGGACTAAAACATTATACTTTCTCATTATTACCCATATTTCTGCAGATGTTTGTCTTCCATTCAGTCCAGTCACTTGAAGACATATAGAGAACAACACAATCAGGTCACTCAACAAAAACTACCTACATACAATGAATGAAGTGGCAACATATGAACATCTATTGTGTGTAAGACGCCCTCAAGTAGCTAAACCATGGACAGTAAAAGAGGAAGGTGATGAAGGCACATAAGAAATGTAAAACAGAATGTCATGGAAAGGTCAAGGAAGGAGAAATGGTTCAACTGAGCAGATAGAGAAAAAGCTCAGTGCAAGAATGTGGCATTTGAACTGAGCTATGAAGAGTTAGGAGGTTGTAATGACTTAGGGGAAGGGCTTTCCAAAGTCACCAGGACCAACAATAAGAATTCTTGATTTTGCAGAGAATCATAAACAGCACACAGATGTCCCTAGCCTTAGCAAACCGTAGCAGATTCAGATCTTAGACCACATGGAGTGGTGGAAAGAACATAAGCTTTGAATATAAAAAGACATGGAAATTAAGGGATGAGGTCCAGTCACAATGTGGTCACTTACTGATTTTACCTTAGAGAAATTACTTATCCTCTGGAAGCCTCAATTTAATCTTATATAAACTTCAAGAGTGATAAAAACAAATTGGCAGAGTTGTATTTGCGAGCAAACAGCATAGCTCCTGGTACATGTTATGTTTAAAATAAATGGTAATTATTTTATTAATATAAAGTTTCTCCATAGCAAAGATACCAAAAATTAAGTACTTCCTTATATGTAGATAAATTTCCTCTTTAAGATTACTTGCATCTAACTCCTAAATTCTCTTTCTAAAATTAACTCTGGGATTTGGAGACTAGAATAATAAAAACCTCACATGACATTTTTCCAGGAGCAAGCTACTGAAAAGCTGCTAAATATAGAATATGCAAAGAAGAGGGAAATAGAAAATTATGGACATATAGGAAAATTATGGCTATAAAATTTCAGAGAAGTCACTGCAAAACTTCAAGTGCTGGAATTTCCTATAAATCTGAATTGTATTTATTTCAAGAGAAATATTTGGGAATTTTGGGTTTGAGAAACTCCTCACATTTTGGCCTACTACTTCCAATTACACTGGAACTTCACTATCAGTCCTCACACTACAGATGTGTCATTATCTAAACAACCATTTTCATTTCACAGAAATCCCAGGACTGTTTCTCTAACAATTGAGCCAAAACAGTGCTGTTCCCATGGTTACCAAAAGTTCTAATTTCAGTTCCTCAATATGTATTTTATCATGTAAGATTATACAATGCTTCAGAATAGGCCACTCTTAGTTCCACATGTTCTTCTTTCTATTATTTTTTTCTAAGTTTCTCACAGCCAATCTCCATTGAAACTTCCTGTTTTGCTCATTTTTTGACTAAAGTTTGTGTGTGCAACCTCTGTAGTAATCACGTTTCTATATAATAAATTTGAGGCAAAGAGGCAAAGCTAAGTAGAAGGAATTAGGCGAAGATTAGAAGAATCAGCCTCTTGTCAGTCTCCATGTCCCCACATTTAGCCCCATAATCATGGTGGCAAGGGAAAAACCAATGTGAATCCCAGGATATGGGGTCCTTAGAGATTGAGTGATTCCATTTTATCTGTTTGAATTTCTCAACAATATAGGAATTGCGAAGTTCACAGCTCTAGAAGCTGCCTTCTCTAGAGATTGGGGTCTTACACCAGAGTCCACAGAATGAGCTTCAGAGAGCTCAGCAAGTGCCTGAAAGTATGTGTAGAGGTGTGTGGGTGAGTGTGTGTGTGTGTGTGTGTGTGTGTGTCACTCCATGTAGCTAAGGACATTCACTTTAATGGCCTTAATGAGATTCTCAGAGACACCTAAACACCAAAGAAGGTTTAGAAAAATACTTCTGTTAAACAACATCTGTGTTTTGCGACAGGGCCCTGAAAAGCCAAGTTGTTAATAAAAATCATTTTTGTAAAATTACTATTATATCCTTATTCATTGAAGGGGCATTGAAATGTGGCATAAAATTTTTAGAAAATTAGTACAGAAATGTGTAACAGGACCCATAACAATGTCCTTCCTCTTGTATCCAGTGATCGCATGGCAAGGAATGTATTTTTAAGAAACAAGTTAAGAAAGGTAAAAGAGTAAAGAGGTGTTCATTTTGATATTATTAATAACCAGGGAAAATTAGAACGTAATATTAGAGACTAATTGAGCAAATAATGTGACATCAACACAATACAACATTATAAGGCCACAATGGCAAATATTCTCTAAGAGAATAGACAGTATTTATGATGAAATATTAAATCAAAAAGTAAATATGATTATGTGTAATTTGAGTAAAACTGGGACAAAATATGCCAATACTTGAAAAATAATTTGCAAAATAGTTGTGCTAAAGCAAAGGGATTTTATGTGACCTTGTCATTTTAAAATTCTCCCAAACTTTAATATCCTATTAAATAAATGTTGAATTAGAAATAAAAGAGTGACTTCTGTTAAATGTGGCAATTTGAGCATCTGTTTTGATCTTCATTTCCTTCCCACACTCCACTAAAATGACACCAGAGATACGGAAAAAAGACACAAATCTACAAGGAATATGGGGACAGGGAAGGAAATGCCCGTGTGAAAATTATGGAATCTATGAAGCCAACAAATAGAGATGACTAACTTATTAAAAAGCGGAAAATTTAAACACATCAACATTGGAGTATGATAAGGAACAAAGCTTGTTTACATCAAAGTACCCTGGAAAGTTTCAAAATCAAAGACAACTTTGACCTCTGAAAGAGGAGGTAAAGGTTAAGGTAAACAGACAAATTTGAAAGCAACTTCTGGAGCAGAAGCCAAAAGCAGTCACCGTCACCCCTAGTCCAGCTCTGCGTCTCCTAACCTACTCAGTCAGAGAACTCCCCCTTCTCGACCCAACAAAACACTGTGTGGGGAGACTAAAGCAGAGGGATCTCTAGTCCAGCTCTGCGTCTCCTAACCTACTCAGTCAGAGAACTCCCCCTTCTCGACCCAACAAAAAAACTATGTGGAGAGACTAAAGCAGAGGGATCTCAAACTACAAATTGCTGAAGTCAGAGGAACATAATGAAAATTAAACACTTAAACTACGGTTGACATATTGAATAGTGGGAGCCCCCTTTCTGCACCAGCACGCAGGTTAGACTCCTGGGCAGGAAGTCTTAGAAGGACCATTCTATAACAAAAAATCTGCAGATATTGATGATAATAGATACTCCAGTGAAACATTTAGTTCAATTGTGCTAGCACAAAGCCCATCAGAGCTCCCAGTCAGTCTTTTAATTCATCAAACTTAAGTCTATGAGTGGACATTAGAGAGCACAGGACATTTAAGAAAAGCCTCTAACACCAGGGAGAGCAACCAACATAAACACACAGTAAAAGTAACTGGGAGAGATGAGACAGGGAAGAAACAGAAAAACTGTTCTCCAAATAAATTAATATCCTCAGAGAGGAAATAGAAGATATCACAGCTATTGGAACAAAAAGCAAGATACTATTTTTAAGGGAACATTAAGAATACAAGAAAGAGCTCTGGAAATTAAATGTATGATGTCAGAAATTTAACAGGCAATAGAAGGATTGCATAGAAGGGGTGAAGTGGAGATAGCAATCTAGAAAGTAAAACAAAAGACAAAGAGATAGAATGCAAGAAAAATAGGCCAGAACATTCAACATTTAATCAACAGAAATTCCAGATAAACAGAATAGAGAAACACAAAGGGCAAAGTTTTGTCAAAGAAACAATCCAAGAAAGTTTCTAAGAACTGAGCTCAAAAATACCCACCAGATTCTCAATACAATGAATAATGGAAAATCCACACCGCAGCCCAAAATCATGAACTTTCAAAATCAAAATACCAAGAGTGAAAGGTCCAAGATCTTCCCAAATTAGGGGGTAAAAAAAAAAGTTCACGTACATAAAGTCAAAAATTAAAATAACATTGTACTTGATTTTCCAATTGCAATCCTGATGGTGGAGTAATGTTTTAAAAATTCTAAGAGAAATGACATTTAATGTTGAACTCTATGCCCAGATAAATTATCCATCAGGAGTGAGAATAGACCAAAAATGTTTTACACATGAAAGCTCTCAAAAAAATGCACCTCTCATGCTCCCTTTCTGTGGAATTGGTTGGTAAAGAAAGGCACGAAAGAGGAACCAGGAGATAGATGGGAACCAGGAAGCGGGCTCTCCAATACAGGAGAGAGTTGAAGGGAATTTGCATGATGATAATGAAGGGAGATAACTAAAGAAATAACAGCATAGCCAGACTAGAAAGAACCAAATCCCTCCATCCAGGGGAGATAACTTGAAGGATTTTAAATAAATTTAAGAGATTATTTGATATATTTGAATGCACTGAGAGAAGATGTATAATTTTGGCAAATGTTTGGACTTGAATTGTTATAGGCACTCAGACAATTAAACAAAAGAAAAAAAGCTAGACAAGACTTCAAATAATTAAAATTTTATGGAAAAGAAAACTTGGAGAACATGACATAGTTCATCTGTCAATAAAATCTATGTAGTTACAAAAATATATGTATTGAATGTTGATTTAATAAAAAGTAAAAGGGTTACATTTGGAAAATGAGGAAAGAAAAGTATTTCTAGGGGAAGGAGGAAGAGGCATGTCTTACAAAATTAAATCTTTGCCTTCAGAGTAAGAAATTAACAGGTAATATCTAAAACTGAAAAAAAAAATCAATATAAACACATTATTTAGAAATATGGAAACAAACACTAGAAGAAACAAGTAAAAGAATTTCATATAGAAATGGAAATTGAAGATAGAGCGGAATTAGGAGATTTTGCATCACTGGATCCAATATTCATGCAGGCAACATTGAGCTTGCACTGGCCAAACCAAAAAGATGTCAATCCCATTAACTCATGCCTCTCTGGTCTCTCTAGCATTTGAAGTTTCAACACCTCCTACATGCAGAGAATTAAAGGCTTAATTATGGTCACAAAATAACAGAGAAATATTATGAATATCTCTTGATAATATAAACATTGCTTATGATTGAAGCTACGAGTCAAGGGGTGAAGTGAAATGAAGAAAATAATAGAGATGCTAGTATACCTTCATTTTTGAAATTTGAAAATTATGCATGGACAGAATAAGGTATAAATATTTCATACATTATGTGAAGTTATAAAGGTCACAGAGGAATTAAAAATAATAATATAACTATATTAAGACAGGAAAAAGAGAAGTGAGGGATTTTCTAAAGCCTCATGGGTCATAGCAGATTGTCCATAGATATTGGAAATTTGTAAACCGAAAACTAATGAGATAAACATTTTAATCACAATATTAACCCCTAAAAAAATAACCAAAATTAGAGTAGCTTACAGAATTTGCAATAATTTCTTCTAGGCTTGAGACCATATGTCTATGGTTGGATGTGGCCTGGGAGTGCCACTTTTAATTGGAAGCTATCTTTTCTCACATCAGCAATTTGGAATCTGGAATCTGCCTGTGTGGTAGACATAGAATTCATAAGGTTGCCAAAAAGTTACATGTGCAGGAGGACTGCCCTAAGCAGGGGAGTAGCATGCTCTATTTGGGGTTTTAGACTGTGGATCAACAGTGAAGGTGTTCAGTGTGTGCTTTTATCCAGACTTAGCAGATGATCACTTAGACAATCAGTCTCCAGTTCAATCCTGGGATGTAAGAATTTAAACTGTGTTTTAAATATCAACCAGTCTGGTGAGATAGGCCTCAGATGATGCTCTCGGAGGGCTAAGTAAATTGATACATAGAGCCTGTTTAGGAATAATGTGGTGATATATCAAGAACCACAAACATAATCATAGCCATTGACCTAGAAGTCCCAATTCTGGGAACTTATTCTAAAAAAGAAAATTTAAAGATATTTCATATATGTCTTTATCACGTGCCTATTTAAACTCTCAACTATACACTGCAATACCTGGGTGACCATGAAAGTATAGTCCATTATCAGACAACATTCTTATTCTCTGATGGCTGATTATAAACATTTCCACAGTAAGAAGACAGGACAACTTTGAATGTTAACTTTTAATATCATACCATCTTTCAGTAAGCTTCAAATGATTGAGTGCTAGTCTCATTTCTTCCAATCTGCCTCTCTCTTTCCTATTTTATCCTTAAGCCACCCTCCAAACCCTCCATATATGTACCGCAGTTTCACCCCCATTCTAGCGGCATTCTAGGTGGTCAAGGCCATGAGGAAGAAAAGAAGCTCTATCCTGGAAGCTCCATCCTGCAAGAAACGAAGTGAAGCTTCAATAGAATAGTTCTCCTTAGGAACAGGTTCAGAACCTCAGAGCGAAGCATCTGCAGGCAAACCAAAATAACTTCATGTTATTCATTTGAAAGAGCATAATAAGGATAATTTATTAAAAGGCATTTTTCCTATTGCAGATAAGAATAAAGAGTGCATATAATTGAGTATGTTTTCTATAATATTGTTGATATTAAAAATTTATGAGTAACTTAATTCACTGTCTATAGGTGAATCTTAAATAAATTCTAAATACTTTATCTTCCCTGCCAGGTTTTCACATGGCTTTCTCATCATTCTTTAGAAAGGCCTCTAAGGCTGAGTAGGGTGGTCCATGCCTGTAATCCCAGCACTTTGGGAGGTCAAGGCAGGAGAATCACTTAAGTTCAAGATCAGCCAGGAGTTCAAGATCAGCCTAAGCAACATGCTGAGACCTTCCATCTCTACAAGAAACCTTTTAAAATTTAAAAAATTATAATTAAAAGAAGAAAGACCTTTATAGATCACCACTCACCACCATCCTCCATCTTATTTTCCCATCTCTATGTTTTATTTTTATCATAGCTCTAATCACTATTTAAATATGTATCCCTAAAAATTTGTCTCTATATCATCTCTCTTCTTCCATTAGATTGTAGCATCCATGAAGTCAAGGACTGCCTATCTCGTTCACTGCAGTATTCACTGTATATGGAACTGAACCTGGCACATAATATGTGCTTGATAAATATTTGCTAACAAATTAATGAATAATTTTCAGATTTGACATTACAAACATAAAAATATATAGCTTGATGGAAAAAATATTGTATGATTGCTTAAACACAACAGCATAGATATACTTTTAAGGATGTTATTTTGCACATGAAACAAAGAAAAAATTAAGAGAGTTTTATTTGCCGACACATAATTATTATGAATACCTTTGTTTGTTTGTTTGTTTGTTTGTTTGTTTGAGACAGAGACTCACTCTGCCATCCAGGCTGGAGTGCAGTGGCACGATCTCAGCTCACTGCAACCTCCGCCTCCTCGGTTCAAGCAATTCTCCCGCCTCAGCCTCCTGAGTAGCTGGCACTACAGTCACACGCTGGCCACGCCTGGCTAATTTTTTGTATTTTAGTAGAGACAGGGTTTTACCGTGTTGCCCACGCTGGTCGCGAACTCCTGAGCTCAGGCAATCAGCCCGCCTCGGCATCCCAAAGTGCTGGTATTACAGGCGTGAGCTACCGTGCCCGGTCGAATAACATTTTTTCTTACATTTTTATTAGTCACTTTAATGCCATTAAAATATTACTTATGGATTTTTAATCATCTACTAGTCTTGCTTGTATGTATTAAATAACATAAAGAGAAATGCCTTGGCTTTCCTGGTGAAAAAAACGTTTACAGGCTGTAATGTAAATTTAAACCCTTGAAATATTCACAGACTAATTTAAATAAAAGGCCTAAGCTGATGGCTTTAACAAATACATAATAAATCTTGGTGGAAATTAACATGTTTTTGTAAATGGTGGATCTTAATGTCTAAATTAATCATAGAAGAGTTTTTGAGTTTATAAAAAGAGGAAGTACAAGCCTCACTTTGTTTACATGCCTTGAAGTGTTTCCATAGGAGGTAATGACTATCCACAAAGGATTTGTTTCTGCCAAACTGACCTCACTATGCCAATGAGGAGATAATGCAACAGCATCATTCCTTGGAAATTCAAGCTCCCGGCTTCCTGGTATAGATACCTCCATTGTAACAATTATCTTGTTGCTTTGTCATTACTTGTTTACACGTGTGTCTTCCCTAGCAGGTTATAAACTCCTTGAGGGCAAGAGAGTAGATCTTCATAAATTTGTTGAATTAAAAGAATTTAGTAATTTGTGCTTGAGATGAAAAGACTTTGGATGCTGAAACTTTGCAGGAAATTTGATTTTCAGACATAAAAAAATGTATCACTTACTTTGTGTATTTACTCGCAAACATTATCCACAAGAATTTGAGTCCGTTTGTAATAAATAGTGCAAAGGGAAATGGTGGATTATAATTCAAGATTTTTTAAGCCAAAGAAAATTTAATTTGAATGTATAGTCAACATAAGAACAATTATAGAGGAAAAAAAGAGAATTCGATCTCTACACACCATAACTGGCTTTAGTGGAACCTCAGCTTTCGTGTTGATATTACTGGTAGCCAAAGCATAAAGGAGAGACACAGTCAGCTATAACTCCTTTTTTTGGGGATTTTAAGTTCCAGGGTACATGTGCAAGATGTACAGGTTTGTTACATAGGTAAATGTGTGCCATGGTGGTTTGCTGCATAGATTTTCCCATCACCTAGGCATTAAGCCCAGCATGCATTAGTTATTTTCCCTGGTGCTCTCCCCCTACCCGCCCTTCCCTATAACTCTTATTTTTGATAGTCAAAAAGTCAGTTAGGCATTGGAAGAAGCAAATTATTTCTGGATTTTAGCTCTGAATGAAATACTGATTAATCATGTGAATAATATTCTCAATAGCATCCCCAGAGCAAATGCAATAAATAATTTCATAAGGTTGTTATTCAACTTCTTCCCCAGTGAAAGCCCTAGAGCAAAATATCACAGACTAATTCAGCAAAGGCAATTCATAACAATTCATACCACAGCAACATTGTCCAGATATATCATTCTCTATCCTTTAAGCCAGGCAGGGGTGAGCAAAATACAGACCCCAGACCAAATACAGCTCAATATCCATTACTGTAAATAAATTTTTATTGCAACACAGCCAGATGCATTTATCTACTTCACATCTATGGCTACTTTCATGCTACAACAATAGTGTAGAGAGTAATTGTAATGCTCATATGGCCCACAAAACCTAAATATTTACTATCTCGCTCTTTACATAAAAGTTTTGCTGACTCCTGCTTTAGACTAAACTTCCATTATTATCACTTTTCTCCACAGAACTTTTGATAAGAGTTGGATACAAACAATTTGTTGATTTGAGTTGGGTTCATACATTAGATAGAATCACATGAAACTAACCGTTTTTCGTTGTTTTTAGAAACAAAAGGCCAACTCTATATTATTCAGTCTAATACCTAAGAAAAAATTGAAATCTTGTTACAAAAATTAAAGAGGCAATACATATTTGGCTTGGGTGGATACTAATACTCACATATAGGAGTGGGACATGAAATATTACTAAGCAAAGCCAGGATATTTCTGAAAAAGAAATTGTAATCTTCCCACAACATGAAATCAGATCTAAATCCTACCACTTGCTATCATTCCAAATGAGAGAAAGAAAAAATACCAACTATCCCCATTAAAAGACCAATTTAATGACAAACTTAGCAATGGTGACTACCATTGACATGATGGTTTCTAGTGAATAACTTCTTGTGTTTATAATACATGAAATAGTTGCACAAAAGACTCACCATTGCATCCATAGGAATTATCTATGCACTAGAGACATAATGGATATTCAATATATATGTCTTTCATTAATTAAGAAAACAAAATTATTTCATGAGATTTTGAACAAAAAATATAGCTAGATCAGTCTATGCATTAAAAATGGTACAGCTAGAAGCATGAGCAGAATGTCTCACATCAAGTAAATTATTAATAATAGGTGTTTATTTGGGAATAAGTTTGTATATTTCTTAAATGAATAACCAAAGTTTGTTATTCATTTCCTACTATGTGCACACAGGGCTAGTGGCTATAGGAAAATATATGGCTCAGTTCCTTTAGGTAAGGGACTTTAAATCTAGCTGGTGAAACACATATTAAAAGAAAGAGCACCGGCCCATAAGGCGTGTCTTAATAAAGTGATAAATGAATAAAATTGACAATCAGTGAACCATTACATACTGTGTTGAATTTATTCTCTGTGAAAATTAAACATGAAAGAGGTCAAGAAGCCTGGATTCTAGTCCTGCTTGCGACATTTCCTAGCAAGAATGTAAATTATTTTATTTAACAGTGTTCCACTTGTTTATTTTACTGGAGTGTATACTCTTCAGTCCTTGAGAAGCCTGAGATAATTATCACATCACCACTAACAACCAGTAGTGTTCTTTTGAGCCCTAGGTTTCTGTGGAAGCGCTTCTGTGGAAAAAGTTCAACAGATATTGACCTCAATTTGCATGTTAAGTGTTTTGGGGAAAATACTTTAAATATCATAACACTTAAAACACTCCAAAAAGCTCTATGCCAGATGTTAACACATTGGAAACTACCAATGCATTAACTTGTGTTTCCAGTTTGACTCGCTTTTTATGGGCCTCACATTAAAGGCTTGTTCTGCAAGAGTATCCTGAGATTACATAGTAACCTGTTAAAGACTTCCCATTTGCAACCAGTTTTCTGAATAAATTAGGATTTCTTTTGATAGTGTGTAAACACAAAAGAAATACTAAAGTAAATTAGATGCTAAGGATTATGTGAAATCACAAGTGTCATAGTAAGCTCTCATTCCAAGTTTTTGTATTAATCAAAACAACCCAATTAGTTTCATTTATTGACTATATAATGAGGAAATTTATTCAATTTGAACTTATAAAGCTATTTTATGAATAAAACATCTTCTGTTTCTAGGTAGTAAAATACCATTTAAATTTTTATTTAAGAGGAGTTATTTCTGCTAAAAAAAACACACACACACACTAGAAATAACTTGAAATGTACATTCCAGAACAAATAGTATATGATTCTCCACACAAAACTTAGCTTGATAACAAAAGCATAAAACAGTTATCTTGTGTCCCGAGATTTTATAAAATCACACACTATACACACCATATATAAGACAACTACCAGAATCTGCTTACTAGTTAAAAATACTTGCTCTTCCCACTTGGTTTTGCACAACACCTGCAATTTAATCAGGATGTTTTTGGGTGTGCCTGTACTTCCCTGTCAACATTTCAGTTTTGGGCAAACGCCAACCTGTAAGAGATTTTCATCTGGAGACTGTTTCCCTTCTTGCAACATCAGTTGTACTGTTGCCAAAAACATCACCCTACTAAGGGAACATCCCCTTTTACTCACTCCCATCCATTTCTGGACTCAAATAATAAACACTTAGTCCTGCATCTGAATCAAGCTTTTTTTTTCTCCTTTTCTTCACCTAAAACAATTCTCACTAACCGCAGGGAGTCAATCTTTTTTAACATGTTCTTAATACCCCGAGTACAAAGCTACTCTGATTTTTGTTTGTTTGTTTGTTTTTTGTCTTTTTGCTTCTGTTTTGTTTTTCTGTCCAAAAGGACTCATAATATTTGGGGCTGCAAATTATTCATCATCCTGAGAGAACTCAGCTCTCTAATTCTGCACAGGAGTAGAACAGGCATTTCTGTTTCTACCCAGTGTGGTATTTTAAAATATTAGCCTCAAAAGATGCTCCACATCATATGTTATCAAGGAAATGCAAACTGAAACAACAACGAGATACCACTACACACCTTTTAGAATGAACAAAACCCAGAACTAACAACATCAAACGCTGACCAGGACGTGAAACACAAGAACACATTTATTGCTGGTAGGAATGCAAAATAGTACAGGTACTATGGAAGACAATTTGGCAGCTTTTTAAAATCTGAATACTCTTAGCATATGATCCAGCAATCCTGCTGCCTGGTATTTACCAAAGAAATGGAAAACTTAGGTCCACACAAAAATCTGCACACAGATGTTTATAGCAGACTAATTCATAATTGCTAAAACTTGGAAGCAACCAAGATGTCCTTCAGCAGATGAATGTATAAATAAACTGGGCACATCCAGACAATGGACTATTACTCGGTGCGAAAGAGAAATGAGCTATCAAGCCTTGAAAAGACATGGAGAAAGTTTAAATGCTTATATACTGAGTGAAAGAAGCCAAACTGAAAACGTTACATACTATCTGATTCCAACCATAGGATATTCTGCAAAAGGCAAAAATACAGAAACAGTAAGATGATCAATGGTTGCCAGGGATTAGAAGGGAGGGAAGAAGAATAGCCAGAGCACAGGGGGTTTTCATGACAATGAAAATACTCTATGTGATACTATACGGTGAATTCATGTCATTATACATTTGTCCAGACTCATAGAATATATGTCACCAGGAATGAACCCTAATGCAAACTATGGATTTGAGGTGATTTTGTTGTCTTAGTGTAGGCTCATCAACTGTAACAAATGTAACATCCTGATAGGAGATTTTGATAGTGGTAGAGGCTATGCATGTGTAGGGGTGGGGAGTATATGGGAAATCTCTCTACCTTCCTCTCAATTTTATTGTGAATCTAAAATTACTCTACAAAATAGTCTTTTAAAAAATGCTAATCTCCTCAGTACCTAGATACCAACAAAGAGCTTTGTCCTTTTTTACATGGTATCCACCCTTTGTGAAGCGTGATGAAATCTGGGAGTCAATTTCCTAGAAAAATGTAATGCTAGGGGAGACTGTTCTGATTTACCAAACAATGACTCAGTGTGTTAAAAGGGCAAACCTAAACTGAAACAATCCTGTTGAAGACAGGCATGGTTTCCTGAGAAAGAAGATTATGAACAAGAAAGCTATATTTATCTAGATTTGGGTCTGCATTCTGTTAGAAATACTTTTGTTTTTCATCACTATTGCATTTTTAATATTCCAGCAAACTATGATTGCTTAAATTGCTCAAAGATGTTAAATATTTATACTTTTGTGGAAGTCTTGAGATCAAGAAGAAAATGCACCTAATAGAAACAATCTGCTGGAGTGGTCAATAGGCCTGTTTAGACTGTGGCGGATGACATTATTCAAGCTAGTGAGTTATTTAGACTTGGATGTTTTAAAGAGTAGAAATACTAAATAGCTAAATTCTCTCACACTCAATATTGAGGATATGATATTATAATATTTTATTTCAAAAAGTTATGCTGAGTCTGTTCTGCCATGTGCCAGTTCATTGCATATGTACAGTACACAATTAGAAGTGAGTTTACTTTCAAATATCCAAAAATTAGTAATAATAAATTAGATAATTCCCAAGACTAAAGAACAAAATGAAAACTTTTATCTTTATTGTGGCCTTCAATATACTTCCCCATACATATAACCTTTTCTTCCTAGCTCATTAGACACAAGCCACTCTGAGCTTCTTTCAGTTCCTCGACATACCTGATTTCATGCCTGCTTAAAGACTTTCTGCCTGCCATTCTTTTTTCTGGAATGTTCTTCCCCAATTCTTCACAAGATTTAACCACAAGAGCAGGGACTTTTAAAAGCAGGGACCTGGGAGTATGAATACCAGGACACTGTAAATTAATATATGTAAGTGACTGGAATATAATTAAGTGTTCAACAGTTATAGGTCATTATTGTGATGCTTGTCATCGTTAGCCTTCTGTTCTCAGCTCCACCATTACCTCCCCATAGAAGGAAGCCTTCTCTGAACATTGAAAGTAGAGATTCTCCTGCCATCCTTCCTTCTCCAACCTGGTCACTCTCTGTCACATCACCTTTTCCATTTCCTCCCTGCAAATGAGGATAGCCTAATGAATGGCATTTTATAGAAAGGCTAAACGTTGGAAAAACTTGTCATATTTTTAATAGTCAGATTCTTTCTCTAGTTTCTGTAGGTAAAGATTTTGTTAAACTTGTCCCAATGAAAGGGACAAAAGTCAACACTTATTTTTAGTTAAGTAGAATGACCGTCTAAATGGCATTACAGACTGGGCATGGTGACTCACGTCTGTAATCCTAGCACTTTAAGAGGCCAAGGCAGACAGATTGCTTGAGCCCAGGAGTTCAAGACCAGCCTGGGCAATATGGCAAAATTCCATCTCTACAAAAAAATACAAAAATTAGCTGGGCATGGTGGTGTGCACCTGTAGTCCCACCTATCTTTGTCGTGCCACTGCACTCCAGCCTGGGTGACAGAGTCAGACCCCGTCTCCAAAAAAATTAAATTAAATTAAATTAAATTATGTTACAGCATGGTGGTTTGTTGTTTGTGGCAAAAGGAGCCAGAACAAAGAAATCTGTGATTATATATAACATGCTTTCTTTCTTTCTTTGGGTAAGTCAAGGCAGTAATATCTTTTGGAGACAGTGTCCAGGAAAGAAACAGGAAGACTTCACATTTTAAAATCTAAGACAACCACATTGAGTTATTTATATTAAATTTGGGTGGGAAGTATGGCAGAGATGAGAAGAATCTTGGGCATGATATTCCAACATCCTCTCAGAGACCCTAATTATTCTCTATCCCTTCTTGAAAATTAAAAATTTTTATCTTATGAAAATCATTACCCAAAAATATGACATTGCCTGAAAACAGAAATACATTTCATGAAATGTTACATACACTCTTGCACACTAAATGTAGTAGATCATTAAATATAGTGTTTATACCCTAACTTTTGAAAAAGTTAACTTGGAGACAAATCAAGAAGGCAAATCAGTGTCCTTTTGTGCCCATATGAAAAAGCCCTGGGGTAGAATTTATGGTTGACCTGACCACCCTGTTTCCAACATGAACGTGCTGATATTCCAATATTTAATCTTCCCATCCCTTTCTCAGGTCATTCTTTCATCCCTCCCCATCTTCAGGTGAAAAGAGAAAGAAAGAGAACATTGCCATGGTAAAGTAGATTTAGGTTGGGTCTTCTTCCCACACTTTAGTCTACTACCTGAGATCATCCTGTCAGAGTTTAGTGGACTTAACAAGTCCAGATTTCTCTGACCGTGATCTTTCCACCAGACACTTTTCTAGTACTTCTCACTATAACAACTCCACTCATCACAGGCAACCCAACCTTCTTATTTCACAATCGTTTGTTTTACAAACAAGAAACCTAAAGCCAAGAGCGAGTGAACAACTTATCAGGTTTATTCCAAATCAGTAAAGAAGATGATATGGGAACTCATACCCAATAAATTTCTTGACTCATGGATGAAGTGGGAGACCAGTTGCATCATTTCGTATTTTGAAATAACTAAGTATTCATTCTCAAGTTTGTTCTTATAAGGGCCCCTAGGATAAAAAGCAGCCTGATTCTTGCATAACCACTTGGAGTGGGAGAAAGGGAAAGTCATGTCCTGTGAGGGTGACTGGGAGGCAATGGGGTGGGAGAAGGATGGGTGGAGTGGACAGGAGTCTAGCCACGGAAGGACACTGCATGCTTGTGAAGAAACAGTAGGTCCTAGGGCCAACTGCTCTGACTCAGCCCCAGGAATGATTATTATCATCAACTTTGTCTTTGCAAAATAAAGGTTGCCACTGCAAATGAATGTGCAAGCACTCGTTAGATCAGTGGAATGGGTCTTTATATACATATATTAAAACATACACTTTTGTGTACGATTTATTCAACACTCTCCATGTATAACACCCTATGCTAGGAACTTTGAATGCATTATCTCATTTAATATTTACAACAATTCTGGAATGAAAGCATCACTATCTCCATTTTAGGTCTGATGCAAATAAGGATTGTAGAAATTAAGTAACTTACCCAAGATCACGTAGTTACTACATGGACAAGCCAAGCTACTAACCTAGATCTCCCTGATTGTAAAACCTTAAACACAGATAGCTAAACTTCTCATAGAGAAAAGAAATCTCTATTTCCATAGAGAAAAATTGTATGCCTGTGCACACATCTGGCTTCGTCACTGCATGCATGCTTCTTCAGAGCATAGATTTTATTTATCTATTTTCATATCTATATCCCAAAGCAGCCTACTTCAAATCTAGGTATACATATTCAATAAACATGTGTTTTATTCCTACATAAATGCTCACATAAAGAGCTAATTGTGATTAATAATAGCAACAGGAGTTGATAGATAAATGACAGCAATGAGACCTCTACCCTCATCATCACTAAAATGTTTTCAAAGGATGGTGGGCAGAAGAAAGTAGGAGGTGCTTCAGCAGCAGTCTGAGATGAAGGCGCAGTTGGAGAAGGATCCCTTCAAAGAGCTGCAGAGTCAACACCCCCATCCTTCTTTTCGTATTACCATTAACCATAGGACATGGAAGGTAGTGGGTGTGGGTTGTACTATTACTGACATCATTTTAGAGAGCTTTTGGGGGTCTCTGATGTTACAACACTTTTTTTTTTTTTTTTTTTTTTTTTTTAGACGGAGTCTTGCTCTGTCGCCCGGGCTGGAGTGCAGTGGCCGGATCTCAGCTCACTGCAAGCTCCGCCTCCGGGGTTTACGCCATTCTCCTGCCTCAGCCTCCCAAGTAAGTGGGATTACAGGCGCCCGCCATCTCGCCCGGCTAGTTTTTTGTATCTTTTAGTAGAGACGGGGTTTCACCATGTCCGCCAGGATGGTCTCGATCTCCTGACCTCGTGACAACACTTTTCATAAGTGACATAAAACTACATTGTGTGGTCGAGCATGGTGGCTCACACCTATAATCCCAGCACTTTGGGAGGCCACGGTGGGAGGATAGTTTGAGCCCAGGAGGTTGAGGCTGCAGTGAGCCATGTCCATGCCAGTGCACTCCAGCCTAGGCAACAGAGCAAGACCCTGTCTCAAAAAAATAAAACAAACAAACAAAAAAACCGTATTGCCACATGGTGTATATATTTTTGTCAGTCGTCATTATTTCAATCATGTTCTTCAAAATGTAACTGGCACATCTAATTCATTAGAGGAACAATTGATTCAGAGACTTAGAAACAAATACATTGAATTCCCTTGATCTGTCTTGATGAAATATCCACCATAAAATGTTCTATAGTTATTTATAGGCTGTGCTCTCAAGGACAATTCAGAAATTAAATTACAGACATGATCTATTTTATTCTCTGTGAACAGAATATGGAGAAGAAATGACTTCCAATAACATGTCCTTTTAAAACTTTCTATCAAAATGATAATATTTTCAATTATTAAACAGTCAAAAATTAATTGCAGTGTGCTGAACTCTACTAATATTTTCTGTCTACCAAAAAACATTCTCTGTGTACCAAACTCTACTAAATGATTTTGAGAATTCAAAGAAATATATTAAAAAAAAAAAAAAAAGCCTTGCCAGCGCATTTAAAATCTAGGTGGTGAGCGAAGAAGCATGACAGATCAAGATAAGCAGGATAAAAACAGCATGTGTAAACTTCAGATGAGTAATAAGTATTACAGAAGAGGAGAAGAAAGAATCAACTGACTTCTGCCTCAGGTGGTCAGAGAAGTTTTCATAAGAAGACAAGACATGATCTGGAACTTGAAGGTTTGGTTAACAGAAAAAAAATGTAATTATGTATTAGCTGCTGTTAATAATTACACTATGCTGTGTTTCTTGCCTGATTCTTCATACTTTTTTCAAATCTCTTTCCCCTCAGCTGCCCTCTGGAAACTGGAAGTCATCTAAGACACATTCCTCTGCCTCAATTCCCTACATTGATTTGGTCAACACATCCTGATGATTTCCCTCACAAATGAATCTCAAATACAACTGCTTTTCTCCATTTCCACTGCCAACATCCTAACCTCCTACTTGTTCTCACAAGGATACTCCTGGCTCTCTACAAACTCTTCTTCTCATAGTAGCCAATGCAATCTTTTGTTTTACACAAATAGAATTATTTCTGAGCTGAGAGCATTCAATGACTCCTCATAGCCCTTAGAATAACACAGAACGCCTTTAATATGCTCCCAAAGGCTGTGTGTGTTTCTGGTCATCATTGGCCTGCAGCCTCACATTCAGCCATTCTCTTCTAACAAACACCAAACCACCTAGACTTTCGAGCCATCCAACTCACCACCAAGTATTGCCTGCCCCTAATGTTCCAGAATGTTGTTCCCCTCAATATTCACTTCGAAAAGTTCTATTTAATCATTATAGCTCAGCTTAAAACTCCATTCATAAAAAAAGTTTCCTCACATCCTAATTCAAATTGCCAACATGCCCCCACCCCCATTCCTGATAATATCTCTCTCTCAAAATGCCCCCTTCTTTCCAAATACATATTTAGAGTTTTGCTTAAAGACAATTTCCCCATTAGTCTCTAGGCTCAATTTAGCATAAACCATTTATTTTTTTTCACCACTGTATTCCCAGTGCCTAGACCTGCAACAAAAAACAAATAAATTAATTAATTGCCCAATTTCAACACTGAAATTCAGTTTTACTTCTTACCATGAATACTGTTTCAGTTTACTGTGTCAAAGCAAATATCGTGCTTTAAAAAATCTACAAGTTTCAGCTGGGCACGGTGGCTCATGCCTGTAATCTCAGCATTTTGGGAGGCCAAGGTGGGCGGATCACCTGAGGTCAGGAGTTTGAGACCAGCCTGGCCAGCATGGTGAAACCCCATCTCCACTAAAAATATAAAAATTAGCCAGGCATGGTGGTGGACACCTGTAATCCCAGCTACTTGGGAGGCTGAGGCAAGAGAATCACTTGAACCTGGGAGGCCAAGATTGCAGTGAGCCAAGATTGTGCCATTGCACTCCAGCCTGGGCGACAAGAGCAAAACTCTGTATCAAAGAAAAAAAAAAAAAAAACTACAAGTTTTTCAACATCCAGAGAATACACATATTTTATTAGTCAAGGCCACAAGTTCTGCCTCTCCTTTCCTCCTAAACCTGAAGAGTTAAAAAATAAAATAAAATAAAAATCCCATGCTTCATGTAGCTTGAAGAGCACTTTATTCCACACTTTAACTTACGTAATATCTTTTTAGAAATCTATTATTTTTTTCTGGTTTGACTTCTTAATTTGTTCCAAATAAGCAAAGCTGAATCAAAAATCTGGAAACGCCTTTCCCTTTAAGGCTAATCTCCAGAAGAAAGAAAAGCAAAACTTTCCAGAATCCTCACATGGAAAGAAAGAGAAAGGAGAACTCATATCCCTAGAGATATGGGGAGAACGGAGCAAGAGTAGCTCACTCTGGAGTCCAGGTCCAACCCCTAGGTAGGTCTCTTGTTCCCAGATCTTCAGATATAGGCTTTTCCTTCTCCTGACCAAACTCAATATTTCATCAAAAACACTGATAGGTTATAACAATTTCATAAAACAAAAAAAGCAACTAAAACTATATTCTCTCTAAAAAGACGTACCCAAGATTATTCTAGAAATTAAAATATTGATAGTATATGTTGTGCTTACAATGAACCAGCTGCTTTTCTAAGAGCTCTACATATATTAAAGTACTCAATTCAGACTTTATGCTAAGTGAAACAAGCCAAACACATAAAGAAAAATAGTGCATGATCTTACTTACATGTGGAATCTGAAGAAGAAGAAGAAGAAGAAGAAGAAGAAGAAGAAGAAGAAGAAGAAGAAGAAGAAGAAGAAGAAGCAGAAGCAGCAGCAGCAGCAGCAGCCACCGCCGCCAAATATATGGAAACAGAGAGTAGAACTAGGCTCTGAGAGGGGCAGAAAACAAGGACATATCTGTCAAAGGGCATAATTTTGCAGCTATGTAGCATGAGTAAGTCTAGAGATCTAATGTACCACAAAAGAACTATGGTGATATTTCTTTGTATTATTTACTAAAAATTTTCTAAGAGAGAAGATTTTAGGTGCTCTTACCACACAAACACAAAAAAGAGGCAACTATGGAAGGTGATGAATATGTGAATTTGCTAACCTGTAGTAATCATTGCACTGTGTATATGTATATCAGAACATCATGTTGTATGCCTTAAATATATATAATAACAAATTTCTAAGGCTATATGTTTTATTATTCCATTTATATGAAATTCTAGAAAAGGCAAACCTATAAGGACAGGAAGTAGATTAGTGGTTATCAGGGGCTGAGGTGAGGGGAAGGGCTAAGTATAAAAGAACATGAGGAGACCGGGCATGGTGGCCCACACCTGTAATCCCAGAACTGTGGGAAGCCGAGGCAGGTGGATCACTTGAGTCCAGGAGTTCAAGACCAGCCTGGCCAGCATGGCAAAACCCTGTCTCTACTAAAAGAAAGAAAGAAAGAAAGAAAGAAAGAAAGAAAGAAAGAAAGAAAGAAAGAAAGAAAGAAAGAAAGAAAGAAAGAAAGAAAGAAAGAAAGA
>NW_012103588.1:808641-817923 GCF_000951045.1 Mandrillus leucophaeus
AGAAAGAAAGAAAGAAAGAAAGAAAGAAAGAAAGAAAGATTGATTTGAGGAACTATGGAAATATATTGTATATATTCATTGTACTGATGGCTACCTAACTATGTGCTTTTGTCCAAACTTGCAGAACTATACAATAAAAGGTGTTTTTCTGAATGTAAATTTAACAACAACAAAAAAAAATGACACTAAAGAATAATTGTTGGTTGGGCACAGTGGCTCACCCCGGAATCCCAGTACTTTGGGAGGCTGAGGTGGGTGGATCACTTGAGGTCAGGAGTTTGAGACCAGACTGGTCAACATGATGAAACCCCATCTCCACTAAAAAACAAAATACAAAAATTAGCCAATTGTGATTGCACATGCCTGTAATCCCAACTTGGAGGTTGAGGCAGGAGAGTTGCTTGAACTCAGGAGGCAGAGATTGCAGTGGGCTGAGATTGTGCCACTGCACTTCAGCCTGGGCAACAGAGTAAGACTCTGTCTCAATAATTAATGATAATAATAATAATAATAATTGTTAATTTAGTTAGGGTTAGGGTGCTAATAATACTGTGATTAGAGATATATACAGAAGTGATTATTGTTGAAATGATACGATGTCCAAATTTACCTTTAAAAAACATCAAAGATAAAAGAGGGAGAGATGATAAAACAAGCACAGCAAAAATGTTGACCATTGTTGAGTTAGGGAATTATTAATTGGGGTTCATGGTGCTAGTCTTTCTACTTTTTTGTATGTTTGGAAATAATTGTAGTAAAAGGTTAAAAAAAAGAAAAAGATAAAAACAAAGTGCTCAATTCTCCCCCATAAACCCTATGTGGTAGGCATTATTACAGTCACAATTCTGAGGAAAGTGTGCCTAAAGAAAAATAACTTGCTTATCATCACAGATCTATTAAGCAACAGAAATTTTTTTTCTGTAATAAAATGTTACTTATCCACTCTTATACCATGTTGCCCTTATAACCTCCACCAGATAGTTACAAGCAAGCCTAGCTGGATAACTTTTGCAGCTATGTCTTCATCCAACATTATGCTGAGCTTCAGAGATTTAAGAATGAGTAAAAATAGAAGAAGATATTCCATGCAAATGGAAATCAAAAGAGAGCAGGAGTAGCTATATTTATATCAGGTAAAATAAACTTTAAGTCAAAAACAATAAAATAAGACAAAGAAAGTCCTTATGTGGCCAGGCGCAGTGGCTCACAGTTGTAATCCCAGCATTTTGGGAGCCTGAGGTGAGTGGATCACGAGGTCTGGAGTTCAAGACCAGCCTGGCCAAGATGATGAAACCCCATCTCTACTAAAAATACAAAACTCAGCTGGAAGTGGTGGCAGGCGCCTGTAATTCCTGCTACTCTGAAGACTGATGCAAAGAATTGCTTGAACCTGGGAGGTGGAGGCTGTAGTCAGCCGAGATTGTGCCACTGCACTCTAGCCTGGGTGACAGAGCAAGACGCTGTCTCAAAAAAAAAAAAAAAAAAAAAAAAAAGTATCCTTATGTAATGACAGAGGGATCAATTCTTCAAGGAATAATTGTAAATGCATGTGCATTCCACATCAGAACATCTAAATATATAAAGGAAATATTAATATATCTGAAGGGAGAGATATATTCTAATACAAGAATAGCAGGGGACTTCAATATCCCACTTTTAGCAATGAACAGATTCAATTTTTTAAATTGACTTAAACACCTTAGCTTAAATGGACCTAACAGACATGTAGAGAACATTCTATCCAACAGCAGCAGAATACACATTCTTCTCAAGCCCACATGGATCATTCTTTAGGATAGATCATATGTTAGATCACAAAATAAGTCTTAGCAAACTTAAGAAAATTGAAATCATATCAAGTTATCTTTTCTGACCACAATGGTATAAAACTAGAAATCAACAGGAGGAATTTCAGAAAATTCACAAATGCATGGCAAGTAAACAACATGTTCCCAAATAACCAATGGATCAACAAAGAAATTAAATGGAAAGTTAAAAAAATATATGGAGACAAACAAAAATTGAAGCACAACTTTCCAAAATTTATGGGATGTAGTAAAAGCATTTCTAAAACACAAGTTTATAGCAATAAACTCCTACATCAAAAAAGAGGAAAAATCTCATATAAACAACCTAATGTTACACTTTGAGGAACTAGAAAAACAAGAACAAACTAAGCCCAAAATTAGCAGAAGAAAGAAAATAATAAAGATCAGAGCATAAATAAATGAAATAGTGACTAGAGAAACTATAGAAAAGATCAACAAAATTAAGGGTTTGTTCTTTGAAAAGATAAACAAAATTGACAAACCCTTACTAGATTAATTAGGAAAAAAAGAGGAAGACTCAATTAAGTAAAATCAGAAATGAAAGAGGAGACATTACAACTGATACCACAGAAATACAAAGAGTCATAAGAATCTACCATAAATAATTATATGCCAACAAATTGAATAATCTAGGAAAAAATGGATAAGTTCCTAGACACATGCAACTTACAAAGACAGAATCATGAAGAAATATGAAATTTAAAAAAGACTATTAACAAGTAAGGACTTTGAGTCAGTAGTAAAAAGTCTCCCATCAATGAAAAGCCCAGGACCTGATTACTTCACTACTGAATTCTACCAAACATTTAAAGAACTAATACTAAACCTTTTTACACTGTTCTAAAAGATAGAAGAAGAAATACTTCCAAACTCATTTTATGAGGTACCATTGCCCTGATAGCAAATCCAGACAAGGACATTAGAAAAAAAGAAAATTACAGGCCAGAATTCCTGAAAAACAGGTGCAAAAATCCTCAACCAAATACTAGCAAAGCAAATTCAACAGCACCTTAAAAGGATCATTCAGCATGATCAAGTGCAATTTGTCCCAGGAATGCAAGGATGGTTCAACATATGCAAATTTATAAATGTGATACATCACATTTACATAATAAAGGACAAAAAACATGTGATCATCTCAATAGATGACAAAAAAGCACTTAGCAAAATTCAGCATCATTTCATGATAAAAAAAACCCCTCAGTACATTATGTATAAAAGAAATGTACTTCAACACAACAAATGAAACAAACAAACCCACAGATAACAGTATACTCTATGGTGAAAAGCTGAAAGTTTTCCTTTTATGATAAGCAACAAGAAAAGAATGCCCACTCTCACCACTTCTGTTCAACACAGTACTGGAAGTCTTAGCCAAAGCAAATAGGAAAAGAAAAAAATAAAAGACTCCAAATGGGAAAGAAAAAATTTAAATTGTCCTTTTTTGCAGAAAACATGATTTTGTATATAGAAAACTCTAAAGGCTCTACCAAAAAACTGTTAGAACCAATAAACAAATTCAGTAAAGTTCAGGAAACAAATTTCAGTAAAGGATATAAAATCAACATACAAAATCAGTAGCATTCCAGTACATTAACATCAAACTTTCCAGAAAAAAAGAAATCAAGAAAACAATTCCATTTATGGGAGTCATCAAGTAACAATAACAATAAAATGTTTAGAAATAAATTTAATCAAGAAGGTGAAAATCCTGTACAGAAAAGTATAAAACATTGATGAAAGAAATTAAAGAAGACACAAACAGATGGAAAGACATTCTATGCTCATAAATTCTTTAAATTTTCATACATCCCAAAGTAATCTAGAAATTCAAAGTAATGTTTTTCAAAATTACAATGTCATTTTTTCACAAAAATAGAAAAAACAATCCTAAATTTTGTGTGAACCACAAAAGACCCAAATAGCCAAAGCAATCTTGAGCAAAAAGAACAAACCTGGAGGCATCACATTACCTGATTTCAAAATACATTGTAAAGCTATAATAATCTAAGCAGCATGGTACTGGTATAAAAGCAGACACATAAATAAAAGGACCAAAACAGAGTCCATAGATACATCCATGTATTTACAGTCAATTGCTTTTTGACAAAAGCACCAATAACACACAATGGGGCAAGGACAATCTCTTCAATAAAAGGTACTGGGAAAACGATATTCACATGCAGATGAAAAAACTTAGACCTTTATTTCATACCATATACAAAAATCAACTCAAAATTGGCTAAAGACTTAAACATAAGGCCTGAAACTGTAGAACCACTAGAAAAAAAATAAGGGAAAAGTTCAATGATATTGGTCTGGGTGATGATTTTTATACATATATATAAACTCAAAAGTCCAGGCAACAAATGCAAAAAGAGATAAACAAGATTACATCAAACCAAACAGCAAAGGAAACAACAGAGTGAAGAGAAAAACTAAGAAATAGAAGAAAATATTTACAAACAATGCAAAATATATAAGGAACTCAAACAACTCAATAGTAAGAAAACAACTCCCTTAAAAATAAGTAAAGGATCTGAATAGACATTTCTCAAAAGAAAACATGCAAATGGCTAAGAGGTATATAAAAAAAATTAACATCACTAATCATTAGAGAAATGCAAGTTAAAATCACAATGAGCTACCACCTCACACCTGTTAGAATGGCTACTATCAAAAAGATGAACTATAACAAGGGTTGGAGAGGATGTGGAAAAAAGAGAACCCTTGAACATTGCTGATGGGAATATAAGTTAGTACAATTATTATGGGAAACAGTGTGGAGTTTCCTCAAAAAAAAAAAAAAAAAAAAAAAAGGACAGATGCAGTGCCTCATGCCTGTAACACTGTAACACTGGCACTTTGAGAGCCCAGGAGTGTGAGACCAGTCTGGGCAACATAGTAATACCTTGTGTGCTTATGTTCTCAGCTCCTCAGCAGCCTGAGGTAAGAGGATCACTTGAGCCCAGGTGGTCAAGGCTGTAGTGAATGAATTGAGATCATGCCACTGCACTCCAGCCTGGGTGACAGAATGAGATTCCATCTCAAAAATAAATAAATAAATAAATAAATAAATAAATAAATAAAAACTACCATATGATCCAGCAGTCCCATTACTGGATATACTGTATACCCAAAGGAAAGGAAATCAGTATATTGAAGAGACATCTGCACTTCCATGTTCATTGCAGCATTATTCACAATAGCCAAGATAGGAAATCAACCTAAATGTACATCAATGAATAAATGGATAAAGAAAATGTGGTATGTATACACAACGAAATACCATTTAGCCTTAAAAAAGAAGGAAATCCTGTCTTGTGACAACATGGATGAACATGGAGGGCATTATATTAAGTGAAATAAACCAAGCACAGAAAAACAAATACTGCATGGCCTAACTTGTATGTGGAATCTAAAAAAGTTGAACTCCTACAAGTAGAGAGAGGAATGGTGGTTACCAGGTGCTGGAGGTGAAGGCAGGGTGTTGGGGAAATATTGATCAAAGATACAAAATTTCAGTTCAATAAGAGGAGTAAGTTTAAGAGGTCTACTGCACAACATGGTGAGTACAGTTAGTAACAATGTATTCTATTTTTGAATATTGCTGAGAAAGTAGTTTTAATTTTTCTCACCACACACAAAATAAATAAGTATGTGAAATAATGAAGATGTTAATTAGCTGGATTCAGCTGTTTCATGATGGGTACATTCCACAATGCATGCATTCCACAGTGTATTCAAAGCAACATATTGTAAGGATAAATATATATATAATTTTTGTCAATTAAAAAATAAAAATAAAGAGTGAGTAAGTAATCGTCCTTGCCCTCCAAGGGCTTACAGTTCAACAAAGAGGCAAAGTAATGGCTAATGTAAGAGACTTATTTACCACATGAGTGGTATCAGAGCTCCAAGGAAGGGCATCTTCTCAGGGAAGGTCACATCTGAACTGGATAATGGTGAGTAAGTGGCATCATAAGTAAATATTGGAGCACTGACCGTACTTATTTACTTCTGAGTCATTCCTTTAAAATTACATAAAGTAAATATTTAAGCCCCATCTTTAAAACCAACAGAACAAAAAAAAGATGAGGAAGTCATCAATGGAAATACACCACAAGAGTGGTGAGTGGCTGAGCAGAGGGAGGAAGGCAGAGACCTACAGCTGATGAAGGAGCTGAGAACAGAACTAGTTAAAAACCTACATGGAGCTTTCGATGCCTCCCACTATTTCTCCCAGCTTGTAGCACCAGTAGACTATCCCTCTTCAACTTTATGCAGAAGACAGGAGGTTTACTCCCAAGAGAAGCTAAATCTTAACCTGAGGCCCTTGACTCAAACCCCAAGTACAGCTAAGGGCAGGGCCAAGGTGTCAGGTGGGAGATGGGAGATTACTGAGAATCTACATCTTGAATACTGAGGCTCCTTGGGCCTCTTTTGCAAGTCTAGAATTGTATCCCTAGGCAGGAAACTATAAGATTCTCCTCTGAGAGAACAGAATGGTTCATGAGAAGAGATCTACAGAGACTGGCATTTGGAGGTCTCACGAGGAAAGAGCTGAGGCTCAGCGTATTGAAGGGTGGCAGTCAGTCAGTGCTGCCCAAACACACAAAGCTACAAATGAGCTTTTTAGAGCCTCACTCTTAACTAGGCAAGGATAAGTATCCATCCTCCAAACATCTGAGGAAGTCTTCTAACACAAAATACAGACTAAAGCAAACAGAACAAAGCAGGAGAGTAAATTGGACTCAGAAGAAATAGATATCAATGCAGTAAGCAGGAAAAAAGCTTCAGGGAAAAATAAACTTTAATAAACGCCTTTAGGAAGATGGGAAGACACTATATTTACAAAACAAACCTGGGAGACTAAAGTTTTAAAATGTTATATTTTAAGCACAAGGATTTCGTTGTATTATCCTTTATATCATTCTGTATATCTTAAATATCATTTAATAATTTGGGTGGAGGGAAGCTAACTAGAACAAAATTGAAAAGCTCTATTACTAGTTTAAAAATATCAATTTTCATATACTTCAAAGGAATGTATGATAAATGAGGAACAAGGACAAACAGAGCTCATCGTTCATATTAAAAATGAACAGACAATAGATGAGCTCTTAAAATTAAATGACAGCAGGAAAAAAATCAAAGGAAGGGTTTTAAAAATAAAACCAAGTTATATTCCAGAAAACAGAACAAGAAGATGAAAAATAGAAAAGAAAAGAAAAGAAAGAAGATAAGACAATCAATTCAGAATATTCAACATCTAAATAACAGGAATTCCTAAAATACAGAATAGAGCTCTAGCTACCATCCTATTTGTTTCTCCTCTTTTAGCAAAACTCCTTAAAAGAGTTGTCTCTACCCACTATTTCAAATTCCTTCCCTCCCCTCTCTTAACCTATACCAATCTGATTTTCATCCCCACCAGTCCACCAAAATTGTTCTTATCCTGATCACCAATAAAAAGGTCATTTCTCAGTCTTCATGTTACCTTGCATCTCAGTAGCACTTGACAGAACAGATAATTCCCTCCTCCTTGCAAAACTTTCTTTGTTTGGCTGGTGGAACTCCACATATGCCTGCTTTTCCTCCTACTTTTCTGTTTCCTCTTATCTCTTTTGTTGTTTCTTACACATCTCCCTGATCTCTAAATGTAGGCAGTCCCTTCAAGCATAGCCCTTAGATCTCCTTTTCTCTATAATCTGCACTTCTCCTCCTAAGCTATGTTGTCTAGCCTCATGGTCATATAGACCACCTATATGCTGTTGGCTTCCACTTTTTTTTTTTTTTGAGACGGAGTCTCACTCTGTTGCCCAGGCTGGAGTGCAGTGGTGCAACCTCAGCTCACTGCAAGCTCTGCCTCCGGGGTTCATGCCATTCTCCTGCCTCAACTTCCCGAGTAGCTGGGACTACAGGCTCCCACCACCGCACCTGGCTAATATTTTTTTTTTATATTTTTGTATTTTTAGTAGAGACGGGGTTTCACCATGTGTTAGCCAGGATGGTCTTTTCCTGACCTAGTGCTGGGATTACAGGCGTGAGCCACCGCACCCGGCCAGCTTCCACTTTTACAACTCAAGCCTTCATGCCTCCCCTGAACACACAGACTTAAATGTCAAACTGCCAATTCACATCTCTATTTAGCTGTGTTAAGAGCATCTCATGCTTCCAATGCCAAATTCCAAACTTCTAACTTACCTTCCTCCCTCCTTCCCCCACACTCCACAATCTCCTGCCAAAATAAAAACTTTCTCCTCTGCACTTCTCTCCCTTTTCCAGTTTTTGGCAACTCCTCTTTTTTTTAAGGATTGAGTCAAAACTTTGATGTTATCACTTCTCCCTTTATATCTCACACCCTAGATATGATCTGTCAACAAATCACGACAACTCTATATCTTCAGAACATACAAAGAGTTTTCACACTGCCGATAAAGACATATCTGAGATGGAGCAATTTACAAATGAAAAAGGTTTGATTGGACTTACAGTTTCACGTGACTGGGGAAGCCTCACAATCATGGTGGAAGGCAAGAAGGAGCAAGTCATGTCTTACATGGATGGCAGCAGGCAAAGAGAAAGTGAGGGCCAAAGTGAAAGGGGTTTCTCCTTATAAAACCATCAGATAACATGAGACTTATTCATTACCATGAGAACAGTATGGGGGAAATCGCTTCCATGATTCAATTATCTCCCACCAGGTCCCTCCCACAACAATGGGAATTATGGGAGATACAATTTAAGATGTGATTTGGGTGGGGACATAGCCAAACTATATCAAAATTCCACCACATCCCCCAATCCTCATGCCACTAACCTGATACAAGTCACCATTACTTTTCTTTCACCTTCTTAAAACAGTTTTCTAAATGACACCCTTGCTTCTATCTTTGCACTCCTTCAGACTATTTTCAACAGACTAACCACTAAGATATAAGTCAGACCAGGTTACCCCTCTGCTCAAAATTGTCCAATGACTCTTTTACTACCTGAGGTTTTAATATGATCTGAACCCTAGTTACCTTTAACCTAACCTCATCCCCTCCGCTGTCCCATTTGCTTCCTTCACTAGAGTCACTGACTTCTTCACTGTTCCTTAAATGCATCTGTAGTTTGAGATGTTCCTTCTGCCTGGAAAGCTTTTCCCCCCAGGTATCTAAATAGCTAACTCACTTTCTGTAGTCTTTACTCACACCTCACTTTCTCAGTGAAGCCTTTTCTGGCCACCATTTTTTAAATTGCTCTCTCTCTCTCTCTTTCTCTCTCTCTCTCTCCCTTCCTCCTCCCCCCAACACACATACACACACACACGCACACATATACACACCATATTATAACCTCCTTATTGCCCTTATTCTTTTCCATAGCACTTAGCATTACCTAACAGATTTTATTTCACTTATTTATCTATCTCTACTATCAGAATGTACATGAGATCAGAATGTAC
>NW_012103588.1:818008-818497 GCF_000951045.1 Mandrillus leucophaeus
CCTTTGGTCTTTGATGATGGTGACGCACAGATGGGGTTTTGGTGTGGATGTCCTTTCTGTTTGTTATTTTTCCTTCTAACAGTCAGGACCCTCAGCTACAGGTCTGTTGGAGTTTGCTTAAGGTCCACTCCAGACCCTGTTTTCCTGGGTATCAGCAGTGGAGGCTGCAGAAGAGTGAATATGGCTGAACAGAAAATGTTGCTTTCTGATCATTCCTCTGGAAGCTTTGTCTCAGAGGTGTACCCGGCCGTGTGAGGTGTCAGTCTGCCCCTACTGGCGGATGTCTTCCAGTTAGACTACTTGGGGGTCAGGGGCCGACCTGAGCAGACAGTCTGTCAATACTCAGATATCAAACTCCATGCTGGGAAAACCACTACTCTCTTCAAAGCTGTCAGACAGGGGCATTTACATCTGCAGAGGTTTCTGCTGCCTTTTGCTTGGCTATGCCCTGTCCCCAGAGGTGGAGTCTACAGAGGCAGGCAGTTCTCC
>NW_012103588.1:818547-820784 GCF_000951045.1 Mandrillus leucophaeus
TGTAGTTTGAGATGTTCCTTCTGCCTGGAAAGCTTTTCCCCCCAGGTATCTAAATAGCTAACTCACTTTCTGTAGTCTTTACTCACACCTCACTTTCTCAGTGAAGCCTTTTCTGGCCACCATTTTTTAAATTGCTCTCTCTCTCTCTCTTTCTCTCTCTCTCTCTCCCTTCCTCCTCCCCCCAACACACATACACACACACACGCACACATATACACACCATATTATAACCTCCTTATTGCCCTTATTCTTTTCCATAGCACTTAGCATTACCTAACAGATTTTATTTCACTTATTTATCTATCTCTACTATCAGAATGTACATGAGATCAGAATGTACCTGAGGGCATGATTTTTTTCATCTTTGTGTTAATTGTGTTCGCTGCTGTATCCCCAGAGCATGGAAGAATGCAGAAACATAACCAAGACATTTAGGGGTGAAATAAATAATCAAGAAAATGGATAGCAGAAAATAATTAAAGAGATAATTTTAAATTTTTTCTTAAAACTTATGGACCTGGGCTAAAACTTGGCACCTGATGTTCTGTTGTTAATTAAGACCCATACCAATACGCAACATTATGAAATGCAGAATGTTAGAGATTTTTTAGAAGGCACTAAAAATTCCTGTGAGAAAATAACTGGTAATATACAAAGAACTTGGGATTAGGTTGGCATTAAACTTCTCAGTAACAATGCAATATACTGGGGTGGGGCAGGGGAATGCACAGTGCCTTTAAAATTCTGATAAGAATTTATTTTCAGTCAAAAAATTCTATATGCAAATAAACTATCACTTAAATATGAAAGTTAAAGAGCTTCTCAGATGTTTAAGATTTTTAAAAATTGCCTATCCGTGCACATTTTCTCAGAAAGCTGCTGGAGGATATGCTTTATCGACATGATGTAGCAAACCAAGAAAAAGAAAGGTATAGGATTTGGGAAATAGATAATACAAAGAGGAAAGACACAAAAAGAATTTAAAGGATAATATTGAACATCAGGTCTAAGGGACAACCAGTTAAAATTGGAATGAGAGCACATAAGACTACAGCAGGAATGTCAAAGACTGAAGAAAAACTGTTATATTACCTAACACTTTTGGCCACATTAAGAGTACTTTCGTACTTTGAGAAGATTTCTTTACTGGCATAGGACATAAGTGCACAAAAAAAAAAAATTCATGCAATCCTAAACTCCAAAAACACCAAAGTTTTAGGAAACAAATTTAAAATCATGCTTACTGGTTTTGCTGGAATATGTAGCATATATATCATCATGATAATTTAAGCTCTGATTTTTGAATTAACCAAAAATTGTAATACATATACACATACCCAGGAGGGAAAGTGTCTTAACCTGGAGTACTTTAAAAAAAAAAAAAAGGGCCTAATAAAATGGTTAAAGTGTGGAGGTTTAATACAAACCCAAGTCAGTGAGAGAAAAGAAGAAATGAAACAAAGCAAAAAGAATTGGAAACAATAAAGGCTGTATGTTACATGCTGTCCTCTCACTGACCAAAGTTCACCCACAGAGACCTCCCTCTTTTCTAAGGTGGGTCATCTGGCACCTCTACATCCAGTCGGGATGCTGAATCTCATGTTCCTAGGATTGGAGCTTCATTTGAGTCTAGATTTGGTAGCATGAGCCTGAAATTTGGGGCATTAAATTAGTTGGCCCAGCTGCGCTACTAGCAGCCAAGAGGAAGGGCCCCACATTCCCAGGACAAATGACTGGTTATCTCCTGGGAAGAGCAGCACTATCTGGGAAATGGACATCACCAGGAGAAACTGAGGAGACACGTAAAACTGGTACCCAATTCAGAGGCTAAACCAACGCTGTAAAAAGAGAGTCCAAGGAAGCTAAATTCTAACTTTCCACATTAGTATTTTGATATGTCTAAGATTTTAAAATAAGAGAAATGATAGATGATAGGCCGATGATAGGTAGGTTAGGATGGATGGATAGACAGACAGACAGACAGATAGATAAAGAGAAACACCAGAAATATCTAAGAGGTGAATGAATCTAGTTACCTCTGGAGAATATCACACTTTGCCATGAGGACAGAGCAAAGACAGACTTGTAGTATGATCTGTATAATTAACATATGTTCACATATTTAAAATGACAATTAAGTATACAGTAGAATGGTTGAAAGGCTTAAACCATATGCAAAGAAAAAGATCCATGGCCTGTCAGCAGCAATGGCAGCTTCTGGAACAGCTGGGTATGCA
>NW_012103588.1:820834-821341 GCF_000951045.1 Mandrillus leucophaeus
GGAGGCTCTGTGGGTGTGGGACCCTCTGAGCCAGGCACAGGATATAATCTCCTGGGGTGCCATTTGCTAAGACCGTTGGTAAAGCACAGTATTAGGGTGGGAGTGACCCGATTTTCCAGGTGTTGTGTGTCATTGTTTCCCTTGGCTAGGAAAGGGAGTTCCCTTCCCCCTTATGCTTCCCCGGTGAGGTGATGCCTTGCCCTGCTTTGGCTCTCGCTCGTTGGGCTGCACCCACTGTCTTGCATCCAATGTGCCACACACCCCAGTGAGAAAAACCTCGTACCTCAGCTGAAAATGCAGAAATCATCCATCTTCTGTGTCACTCACTCTGGGAGCTGGAGGCTGGAGCTGTTCCTATTCGGCCATCTTGGAGCGGATCTTGTCCGTTTTCTAAAACTTTTCAAAATCTGTTACTCTGCTTGTTTATCTCTGTTGAAATGTTGTTTTTAAGAGAAGAGATCTATGAACCTCACTGAGATTCCTTCTGATACCCATAGGTAAACTGCA
>NW_012103588.1:821391-822831 GCF_000951045.1 Mandrillus leucophaeus
TATAATGATTGCAATTGTTTCTTTCTAAATTACTAGGTGGGAGTCAGTTTCTGAAAAAAGTGACCTCTTAAAGGAAGAAATATTCTTAAATGCTAACTCCTCCTAAGGTGACATTTCTTCCAAAAAAAAAAAAAAGCCAACCAGGTGTGGTCACTCACGCCTGTAATCGCACTTTGGGAGACTGAGGCAGGTGGATTACCTGAGGTCAGGAGTTCAAAACCAGCCTAACCAACATGGTAAAACCCCTTCTCTACTAAAAATACAAAACATTTAGCTGGGCATGGTGATGCCTGCCTGTAATCCCAGCTATTTGAGAGACTGAGGCAAGAGAATTGCTTGAACCTGGGAGGTGGCAGTGAGCTGAGATCACGCCATTGCACTACAGACTGGGCAATAAGAGTGAAACTCTGTTTCAAAAAAGAAAAGGTCTTGCTCTTACTTATACTGAAAGTGTTGTTTATGGCCCACTCATCTCATGCTGGACATCCCTATTTCCCCTCTTCCATATGCAGCAGTTACAAAGTGAGGTGCTACACACTTTTAAATGACTAGAATGAAAGTTTCTTTTACTTCCATTCCATCATGCATGCTGCCAAAAAATTCCTCTTTCAAAATTCCATTTTAATTAATCAAAAATCTTCAGGATATTTTCTTCCCTGTAAAATAAACATATGCACTCCTCGCAGTGCATTTTCTGCACCATTATTACCATTAATCAACCCAAAAATCTAGAGAGGAAATGATCATCATTCTCCACATTCTACAGATAAAAACTTTCTGGAAGCAGAAACAGCAATTTCTGAATGAAAATGGAATACTTTTCTACTTCTTCTCCTGACTCCTATTTTGTCTGTTTTCTTTTCTTTTTTGTTGCTGCTGTGATTTTATTTTATTTATTTATTTATTTTTTATTGTACTTTAAGTTCTAGGGTACATGTGCACAACGTGCAGGCGTGTTACATAGGTATACATGTGCCATGTTGGTGTGCTGCACCCATTAACTCATCATTTACATTAGATATATCTCCTAATGCTATCCCTCCCCCCTCCCCATACCCTACAACAGGCCTCGGTGTGTAACGTTCTCCTTCCTGTGTCCAAGTGTTCTCATTGCTCAACTCCCACCTATGAGTGAGAACATACGGTGTTTGGTTTTCTGTCCTTGTGACAGTTTGCTGAGAATGATGGTTTCCAGCTGTATCCATGCCCCTAGAAAGGACATGAACTCATCCTCTTTTATGGCTGCATAGCATTCCATGGTGTATATGTGTCACATTTTCTTAATCCAGTCTTCATTGATGGACATTTGGGTTGGTTCCAAGTCTTTGCTATTGTGAATAGTGCCACAATAAACATATGTTTGCATGTGTCTTTATAGCAGCATGATTTATAATCCTTTGGGTATGTACCCAGTAGTGGGATAGCTGGGTCAAATGGTAT
>NW_012103588.1:822881-825062 GCF_000951045.1 Mandrillus leucophaeus
TAAGAATGTTGAATATTGGCCCCCACTCTCTTCTGGCTTGTAGAGTTTCTGCCGAGAGATCTGCTATTAGTCTGATGGGCTTCCCTTTGTGAGTAACCCAACCTTTCTCTCTGGCTGCTCTTAACATTTTTTCCTTCATTTCAACTTTGGTGAATCTGACAATTATGTGTCTTGGAGTTGGTCTTCTCTAGGAGTATCTTTGTGGCGTTCTCTGTATTTCCTGAATTTGAATGTTGGCCTGCCTTACTAGGTTGGGGAAGTTCTCCTGGATAATATCCTGGAGAGTGTTTTCCAATTTGGTTCCATTCTCCCTGTGACTTTCAGGTACACCAATCAGACGTAGATTTGGTCTTTTCCCATAGTCCCATATTTCTTGGTGGCTTTGTTCATTTCTTTTTACTCTGTTTTCTCTAAACTTCTCTTCTCACTTCATTTCATTCATTTGATCTTCAATCACTGATACTCTTTCTTCCAGTTGATCGAGTCGGTTACTGAAGCTTGTGCATTTATCACATAGGTCTCGTGTCATGGTTTTCACCTTTATCAGGTCATTTAAGGACTTCTCTGCATTGGTTATTCTAGTTAGCCATTCGTCAAATCTTTTTTCAAGGTTTTTAGTTTCTTTGTGCTGGGTTTGTAATTCCTCCTTTAGCTCAGAGAAGTTTGATTGCCTGAAGTCTTCTTCTCTCAACTTGTCAAAGCCATTCTCCGTCGAGCTTTGTTCCGTTGCTGGTGAGGAGTTGCATTCCTTTGGAGGGGGAGAGGCACTCTTATTTTTAGAATTTCCAGCTTTTCTGTACTGCTTTTTCCCCATCTTTGTGGTTTTATCTACCTTTGGTCTTTGATGATGGTGACGCACAGATGGGGTTTTGGTGTGGATGTCCCTTCTGTTTGTTATTTTTCCTTCTAACAGTCAGGACCCTCAGCTACAGGTCTGTTGGAGTTTGCTTAAGGTCCACTCCAGATCCTGTTTTCCTGGGTATCAGCAGTGGAGGCTGCAGAAGAGTGAATATTGCTGAACAGCAAATGTTGCTTTCTGATCATTCCTCTGGAAGCTTTGTCTCAGAGGTGTACCCGGCCGTGTGAGGTGTCATTCTGCCCCTACTGGGGCATGTCTTCCAGTTAGGCTACTTGGGGCTCAGGGGCCGACCTGAGCAGACAGTCTGTCAATACTCAGTTATCAAACTCCATGCTGGGAAAACCACTACTCTCTTCAAAGCTGTCAGACAGGGGCATTTATATCTGCAGAGGTTTCTGCTACCTTTTGCTTGGCTATGCCCTGTCCCCAGAGGTGGAGTCTACAGAGGCAGGCAGTTCTCCTTGAGCTGCGGTGGGCTCCATCCAGTTCGAGCTTCCTGGACGCTTTGTTTACCTACTTAAGCCTCAGCAATGGCAAAGGCCCCTCCCCCAGCCTCGCTGCCGCCTTGCAGTTAGACCTCAGACTGCTGTGCTAGCAATGAAGGAGGCTCTGTGGGTGTGGGACCCTCTGAGCCAGGCACAGGATATAATCTCCTGGGGTGCCATTTGCTAAGACCCTTGGTAAAGCACAGTATTAGGGTGGGAGTGACCCGATTTTCCAGGTGTTGTGTGTCATTGTTTCCCTTGGCTAGGAAAGGGAGTTCCCTTCCCCGTTGTGCTTCCCAGGTGAGGTGATGCCTTGCCCTGCTTTGGCTCTCGCTCGCTGGGCTGCACCCACTGTCTTGCATCCAATGTGCCACACACCCCAGTGAGAAAAACCTCATACCTCAGTTGGAAATGCAGAAATCACCCATCTTCTGTGTCACTCACTCTGGGAGCTGGAGGCTGGAGCTGTTCCTATTCGGCCATCTTGGAGTGGATCTTGTCCGTTTTCTAAAACTTTTCAAAATCTGTAACTCTGCTTGTTTATCTCTGTTGAAATGTTGTTTTTAAGAGAAGAGATCTATGAACCTCACTGAGATTCCTTCTGATACCCATAGGTAAACTGCATATACATAAATGCCTGCACATGTATATAAAAGTTTGCATTTGGTTTTTGTTTATTTATTTGTTGTCTGAGACAGAGTCTCACTCTGTTGCCAGACTGGAGTGCAGTGGCATAATCTCGGCTCACTGCAACCTCAGCCTCCCTGGTTCAAGTGATTCTTCTGCCTCAGCGTCCCGAATAGCTGGAACTACAGGAGCGCGTCACTACGTCTGGCT
>NW_012103588.1:825112-825779 GCF_000951045.1 Mandrillus leucophaeus
AGTATGAGCGTGTAGGTAGGAATGGCTGGAGATACATCTGGGGAAGTAGATTGGCCATGGATTGTAAACCATGCTAAACACTTTGGACTTGATCCTGTAGGATTTGAGGAGTCAGTAAAAAGTTTAAAGCCAGAGAGAGATGTGATCATATTTGTATTTCAGAAAGAGCATTCTGGCTGCACTACAGAGAATACATTAAATGGGGAAAGACCTGAAGGCAAGGAGTCCCTTAAGGAAACTGATGGAGTAATTAATTAGATAGAAGGTCTGAACAAAGTTTAGTAGAAAAAAGAGAAGAGTGTGGATCTATCAGGTGTGAAGGACCTGCGGACCAACTGAAACCAATCTCCATTATGAGCCATAAAGGAGAGGTTAAGGATGACAGGAGCAGAGAGAAGCTGATACAGTTTCGATGCATGTCCCTGCCCAAATTTCATGTTGAATTATAACCCCCAATGTTGGAGGTGGGGCCTGGTGGGAGGTGATTAGATCCACTGGGGGAGGATTACTCATGAATGGGTTAGCACCCTCCTCTTGGTGCTGTCCTCTCAATAATGAATGTGTTCTTGTGAGATCCGGTCATTTAAAAGTGTGTGGCACCTCCCCCACCCCCGCCCGCCCATCTCTTGCTCCTGCTCTGTCCATGTGATGTGCCTGCTCCCCCTTC
>NW_012103588.1:825829-826298 GCF_000951045.1 Mandrillus leucophaeus
TTTTAGATCTTTCCAGCTTTCTCTTGTGGGCGTTTAGTGCTATAAATTTCCCTCTACACACTGCTTTAAATGTGTCCCAGAGATTCTGGTATGTTATATCGTTGTTCTCATTGGTTTGAAAAAACATCTTTATTTTTTCCATCATTTCATTATGTACCCAGTAGTCATTCAGGAGCAGGTTGTACAGTTTCCATGTAGTTGAGCGGTTTTGATTGAGTTTCTTAATTCTGAGTTCTAGTTTGACTGCACTGTGGTCTGAGGGACAGTTTGTTATACTTTCCATTCTTTTACATTTGCTGAGGAGTGCTTTACTTCCAACTATGTGGTCAATTTTGGAATAAGTGCGTTGTGGTGCTGAGAAGAACGTATATTCTGTTGATATGGGGTGGAGAGTTCTGTAGATGTCCATTGGGTCCGCTTGGTGCAGACTTGAGTTCAATTCCTGGATATCCTTGTTAACTTTCTGTCT
>NW_012103588.1:826348-832440 GCF_000951045.1 Mandrillus leucophaeus
CATACCCTTCATAGCATCTTGCCCAGAGCTCTGCACAGCATGTATGTTTAATAAATATTTGCTGATTTGTTTGGGGACTAGCATCTTACCTTTCATAAAAGTCCAAGCATCATTCAGGTGTTTATTAAATACCCATGATGTGTCAGGGCCTGCCATAGAGATGGACAGATGGGTGTTCTCCCCACTCAGGATAGTGAAAGAACCATTTAGCTAGGACCCTATAGGCACAATGAGTCTCACAATGAAAGACAGAGGGCACGAGAGAAGGTCATATCCCAGGAGATGTTTACGATGTGCAAAGATAGAATTTAGACTCATTAGGTAAGGACAGTGAAGGACAGGAGTTGAGGAGGTCAGGAATAGACAGGAGTGATTGCCCCACAAAAGAATCAATCACCTGGGAAGGTGATACAAATCAGCCTTCAATTTATGACATAGAGACAGATCTCAAAATCTGTATATTGCACTGACTTGTGATTGTACAACAAATATCTATATGATATTTATTGTGGGACATAGAGACACATTTAGAGGACTGAAAATTTAAAATATATCACAACTTTAACATACTAGTGAAGTAAAAAAATAATGCGCTTCTGAGAGTGTCATTTCAATTTCTATGAGGGCCACCTCAAGTTGCTGGGTACATCCCATGCTAGTAGCTGTGAAGAATACTGCACACTCTTTTCCATCAAGGTCCTTTAAATCTAGTTAGTGAAACAAAATTAGATACATAAACACGGACCAACAAGATAACAGATACTAGAGGACTAGACAAAAAATATGCAAAGATACTAATTATCTGAATGCATTTGTTATTGCTTGATTACTAACATTTTTAATGACATCATGAAAATTTTATTGCAAAACGAAACCCCAAAATATTTATTTGGTAATGCTGTACATGTTCTTTTCTAGATTTTATCTGTGGAGAAATTCATCAGAAGTACTGACTATTGCTTAGAATCCCCCTAAATTATAATGTCCCTAGGATGAAAAGCAATGTTAAATCAGTGGAAAATACATTAATTCTGGCCAATACATTATATGGGTTATTAGTACTGAAGTTCATAGAGAATTACGATATACAATGAGCTCATTTAAATTGTATTTAAGTGTACAGACATTTTTAAAAATTCCCTAAAGCAATGTTTTCATTGTCTTAGAACCAGGAACAGATAATTAGATAGACTAATTTCATTGGAAATGAGCATTTCAGATGACCTTATATGAATAAGTTTTTAATTTATTGCTCTTTATCAAAGCTAGTTTTTTCAGAAAAAGCTTCAATGTTCCAAGTGGATTGTCATCAATAGCTTTTCTTTGGATAAAAACATCTTTTTATTCTTCTTTTTAAAAATGTTAATTTAAACAGTAATACATGTTTGCTCTAAAAACTTTAAATATGACCCAAAAGTACGGAGTGTAAAGTAAAATGTTTCCTTTTCTCTTCAGCCCCACACCACTTGCAGCCCAAACACAGCTCCCTGGAATATAAGTGTCCAGTCTTTTGGCTTTCCTGGGTCACATTGGAAGAAGAATTGTCTTGGGCCACACACAAAATACACTAACACTAACAATCGCTGATAATCTGAAAAAAAGTCTCAGAAAAGGTCTTATAATGTTTTAAGAAAGTTTACAAACTTGTGCTGGGCCACATTCAAAGCCATCCTGGGCCAAATGTGGCCCCTGGGCCATGGGTTGGACAAGCTTGCCCTAGAATTAATCAAGGTATTGTCTATTCTTAAATTCAGTTATCATGCAAATACAAACACAGATATACATACTATTTTTTCATTCATGAATGGAATAATGTTTTGCATATACTTTTATAATTTTATTTTTCCAGTTAACAATATGTCCTGGTCATCTTTCCATATAAGTAGGCTGAGAGCTCTCTCACTTCTTTCAATGGCTACATAGTAGGCTATTGTTTGAAGTACCATGATTATTTAACTAGCCTCCTATTAGTGGACATTTAATTTCTTTTTAATTGTCTCTATTACTAGTGACAAAGCAATGGCAATCCTTGCACAAATATCTGTGCATTTTTACGTAAACATTTAAATGTAAAATTCTAGAAGTGAATGTATATAAAATGTCTATATATGCATTTTAAAATTTGATAGATTACTGCAGAATTATCTATTTGGATAAATTACTCCAAAATTATTGTGCCAACTTACAGTCCCACCAATAATATACAGGAGGCCCTTAATAATACCTTTATTAAACACAAATCTTATAGCATAGCCCAGAAATCTTCAAAGGTCACCCAGTTCCTAGAGAACAGAATTCAAAATCTTTAGCATAAGGTTCATGGCCTTCCCCAGTTTCACCTCAACCTAGGTTTTTTGAGGCAGGGTCTCACTTGTCCTGGCTAGAGTGCAGTGGTACAAGCCTCAGTCTCCTCAGACAGAGGTGATCTTCCCATCTCAGCCTCCCCATTAGCTGGGACTACAAACACGCACCACCACACAGCATGATTTTTTTTATTCTTTGTAAAGACAACATTTGGCCATAGAGCCCAGGCTGGTCTCAAACTCTTGGGCTCAAGCGAATGACTACATTGGCCTCCTAATCAACCTAGTTTTAAAAAATACTATTGCCTCCCACTTGGTTAAGGTGAAATTGAGGAGAGCCATGAACTTTATGCTAAAGATTCTGAACTCTATTTCCTAGGAAAAAAATGTACTTTTTCCTATAGCCATACCATTTCAAGAAAGTCTCATACTTTCTTGCCTTCACTTTCCACCATTCATTCATGGCTACAAAACACTATGCGACCTGGTGTCTTGCTACCTCTCCAACCTCATTGTTCTTCCTTTCTGTTCTACAACACATCAAACACACCCGCTGTCTCACAGCCTTTGAACTTGCCATGGCCTCTGTGTAGAACTTTCTTCCCTAGGTAGCCGCATACCTCACTCTCTCACTTCATTCACAGCTCTGTTCACATGCTCCCTCCCCAGACCTTACCTGACAAATTCATCCAAGGTAGCACTCCCAGGCCTTTTCTAACCTTTTACTGATTTATTTTTCTGCATGATTTGTCATTGTCTGAAATTTTACTTGTCTTCTGACTTGTTACAGCTCATATTTTTTCAATGTTATAACCATTTTATTATGAAAACAAATCCAAGGAAATATAGGCATCATGAAGACAGAGATTTTGGGAGTTGGTTCATTGCTATTTCCCAGAGCCTAGAATAGGATCTGGCATACAGCAAATTCTCAATACATGTTGAATAACTAGTTCAACAAACATATTGACCTTTATATTGCCCCAAGAATTGTCCTAGGATAGGTATAAAAGACAAGGCTGATCGTAGTTAAGGTAAATTAGGGGGCACTATTAGAGGACAGAGGAAGATGAGTAACCCCTGAGGCTAGGTGAGAAATCAGGGATTGCTTCAAAGAGAAAGGGGTGACCTCTTACCCCTTTTCTATGCTGACTCAAATGTCAACCCTTCTGTGAAACCTCTTCTATCTGATTTTCCAAGCATGTCAGCCCACTAGCAGTCCGCCTCTCAATATTACTTCCTATATCCCAATCAGGCAGGAATTATTACTGCTCTATATTCTTATCGTTTTTTGTTCATAGAACTGGTGGAGCACTTCACACATACAGAGATCACTTGCTATCTGGATTCTCACAACATGTATATTTCCTAAATAAATTGCAAACTTTTTTTTACACAAAATTCACTGTCTAAATTAAAAATCAACTTTATTACATATATATGGCACACTAGTGAAAATGTTCAAACTGTGCAAGATTACAGGCAAGAGGACATGTCTCAACAAGTTCCCCATGCTCCTTTTGTGTAAATCTGTTATAATAATCTTCCCCACATTTTAAGAAAAAAAAAAAGTTTCCTAAAAAGTGAGAAAGGCTGTGAAGAAAGAAGGTGAACCTGAGAGGTCTAGAATAGCCATACATTTCTACATCTGAAAGAAGATAGAAATGTAAACATATACATCAAATCAGAAGCTTGGTCATGTATGTGCTACCTTTACCACATAATAATTTTTCTAAATATTGTTCATTTTACAAAGTTTAATCATGTTACACTATTTTTTGGAAAGCAGATACATATCTTGGTGTGTTGGACTGATAGTCACCAAAGAAGGCAAGGAAGGAGGGAATTCATTCAGGAAAGGAATGAAATTTAGAAGTATGTTCATAGGCCAGATGTGATGGCTCACACCTGTAACCCCAGTATTTTAGGAGGCTGAGGTAGGAGGATTACTTGAGCTTAGGAGTTCAAGACCAGCCTGGGCAACATAGCCCATCTCTACAAAAAAATTAAAAATTAGCCAAACATGATGGCACGTGTCTGTGGTCCCAGCTCCTCAGCAGGCTCAAGGTGGGAGGATCACTTGAGCCCAGGAAGTCGAGGCTGCAATGAGCCATATCATGCCACTGCACTCTAGCCTAGGTGACAGAGAAAGACCCTGGCTCAATCAATCAATAAATAAAAAGTAAGTCTGCAAAAATGTAGAAATTGATATCACCTACACACCCAAATATCAAAGATTTTCAAGGCTGCAAAGTATTATGGAAAGAGGTTCTAGATCCGGCATAGATGAGATAAAATCTAATATCTACCCCTTACTGTTCACATGACTTTTTATATATAAAGTAGGAGGATATTATCTACTTCATGGACTTTTAGTAAAAGTCAAGTCAGACAAAGCAAACATGCCTTGCAGAGAACATGGGAGATAGGATGCATTCAACAAGTTTTGTTTCTTTTGTCCTCTAGACTCCGTGCAATGATCACTAACTACATTTACCCAAAACATAAAAAAAAAAAAAGTCCACAATAGGTAAAAAGATTTAAAAGTATGCAACACTGCATAATTTAACACTCACAGCTGAAACAGCTTCCATTAATAGTGAGGTTGCAATCAAACAATTTATACCATAGGCAAGTTTTTAATGGTGATAAACCTGGAATATTTAGGAAATAAGTGCTGCATTCACTTCAAAAGAAGAGGTAAAAAAGGTATGTACATTATATATACAAAGATAGAATTTTAGATAGATATTATGAAAGCAATGTTAAGCTAATACCTTTGAAAATCCAAGCCCTTTGGAGAAATGTTGAAAATGAATTATTTTGCATACCCAAATCATAAAGTAAGGATGATATGGGAAATAGTTAATGATTACCTGAGGAGTGAGTTGTCACGGTTGATCAGAGAACATACAAAGAAGGAAAATCTTGCAAAAAAAAAATCTATTTTATAGGGGTCAGGAGCAAGATGGCTGAATAGAACAGCTCCAGCCTCCAGCTCACAGTGCAAGCGACACAGAAGACGGGTGATTTCTGCATTTTCAACTGAGGTACTGAGTTCATCTCACTGAGGAGTGCCGGACAATCAGTGCTGGTCAGTTGGTGCAGCCCAACCAGTGAGAGCTGAAGCAGGGCGAGGCATTGCCTCACCTGGGAAGCACAAGGGGGAAGGGAATCCCTTTTCCTAGCCAAAGGAAACTGAGACACACAACACCTGGAAAATCCGGTAACTCCCTCCCTAATACTGCCTTTTACCAAGGGTCTTAGCAAATGGCACAGCAGGAGATTATATCCCACACCTGGCCCAGAGGGTCCCACACCCAGGGAGCCTCCCTCATTGCTAGCACAGCAGTCTGAGATCTAACTGCAAGGCGGCAGCAAGGCTGGGGGAGGGGCACCCATCATTGCTGAGGCTTAAGTAGGTAAACAAAGCCTCCGGGAAGCTCAAACTGGGTAGAGCCCACCACAGCTCAAGAAGGCCTGCCTGTCTCTCTAGACTCCACCTCTGGGTGGAGTCTGACAGCTGTCTGACAGCTTTGAAGAGAGCAGTGGATCTCCCAGCATGGAGGTTGAGATCTGAGAATGGACAGATTGCCTGCTCAAGTGGGTCCCTGACCCCTGAGTAGCCTAACTGGGAGACATCCCCCACTAGGTGCAGACCAACACCTCACACCTCACACGGCGGGGAACACCCCTGAGAGGAAGCTTCCAGAGCAAGAATCAGACAGCAGCACTTGCTGTTCAGCAATATTCTATCTTCTGCAGCCTCTGCTGCTGATACCCAGGCAA